>NW_026535322.1:8058911-8364181 GCF_026225885.1 Hylaeus anthracinus | reverse complement strand
AGAGAGAGAGAGAGAGAGAGAGAGAGAGAGAGAGAGAGAGAGAGAGAGAGAGAAAGTCGGTCAGCACGGTCAACGGCGAACAATATTTTTCGGATCATTTTCGACTTCCTGCGACCCTTTCCCTCTTCCTTTTCTTCTGGTACAAGCTTCACAGGCTTTCCCTCCGGGAAGGATCGATCCGAATATTCCATAGAATCCTCTATATCCGTCGACGGTAAACTACTTTCGTCTCTTTTTGCCACGGTGGAAGAAGAAGCTGGAGCTCGGAGCAGGTCGGAGGAGTCCAGGAAGCCGCATTCAAACCGTGGAATATATATCCCCGGCTCTTTGGCATTGAGAGAACTAACGAGAGGGCATTCCAGGGCTTGGCTTAAGGAAGTTTATTTTCTTAATACTGGGGCCGTGCATCAGTCTTCCGGGTAGAGTCGCTACCCGGCATTCAGAGGCTTCATTAGGAAGAGCGCATTCAGGGACCACTTGATTTCTGTGGAAGCGAACTTGCATAACCTCGTTCTCGTTCCCCCCACCCCCCTCCCCCTCGGCCATCGGAAAGGTTCAAGAGTATCGGGTCTTTTTAGAATTTTTCTAGGACGACAGTAACTTTCCAGAATAATTTTATACCCGAAAAAAATGAGCGTTCGAGAGAAAATTCCGCAGAATTGCCTTCCAAGGAGCACGAGAAGCAATCCGAAAGCTCGAATAGACTCTTGATATCTCTCGAATCAATTCTTATTGAGATCCATTTTTTTATCGTGGGATTCTCGATCTCGAAGAAGTCGATCGAAATCGCCAGGAAATTTTTCTTCAACGATCGGATCGGGAATTTCAAACGGTTTTAAAAGTCGTAACTCGTTTCCTGCCAACAACCTTTTCTCCTCGACTTCCAACAATCAATAGAGACAAATCCGTACCATGGAACTCTTACAGTACGCAGAACTTTATTATGTTTTAACCGTAATCCCGAACCTCGAGAAAATGTAATGATCCAAAAATTGATTTTTCAAATATCGTAGTGCACGATACCCTTTTAAATCCGCGGCGGGATAGATAGAAGAGGAAAGAAAAGTCTAAGCAGTCGCCTATTGTAGCTCGTGTTACGTGAGAGCGCAATTATAACGTACCCTTTACACCTGACCCGGATTCCAGGTACGCTTTTCCAACTGGTAACATACTGGCCCGTACCTCAGCCACAGAGCCGGGATTTCGTTAAGTTTTAACGATCGCCAAGCGTAACATCGCGTTCTCCGTTTGCCCGTTGGCGTTCGTTAAAACGAATCGGGGCGCTTGCAATAACCGCCGGGGTGATTTCTGCCTTCCGTTCGTCGCTCGCATTGTCAGTCATGCTACCCTGTCGACCATCGTTTGCAGAGTACGCGCAATGAAAATGTCTTCCCTTGTTATCTATCGGCGCTTTCTCACGATGGGGCGTTCCTTTGTGTCGATCGACCTGGATACGAGGGCCAACGGGCACGCTTCGCGATTATTTTCCGCTTCCCGTTTGGAGAACTGACCCGATTACATCGCGAAAACGTTCGCCGATGGACCGAATCTGTACAATTCCGACGACTTTTTTCTGCCGAATCGCAACGATTCCTCGTAGACGTGAATTACCGAAGATCAAAAAGGTCCATCTTATGTTGACACATTCGCGACTTCTTGTCATTTTTATCATCTCTGTAGCGATACAAATTTCCAATGTCCAGCTTTCGAATTTGATTATTTTCGTCAGAACTCGGTATTAGGAACATATAAAATATCTGACGGTCGCGAATGTGTTAAACGTGAGTCCGGTGTCCAAATAAAAATTCGGAATGGAGTTGATTCTTAAGATCGTCTCATCCAGCTGGATGGTAATACCATTTCCATCGGGAGAAGCTGATCCATTTAGATCAGGACGTTTCGAAGCCGCTAGTACGTCATTGTTAATCGCCTTGACACCCTCGTATTCCCCGGGAACGTTGTGCTAATTAACCAGTTTCGGGCGTGTACTGATGATACGCTCGAAATTATTTATGCAAATCAATCGGGCTCGACCGATCCATTTTATATCCCGTTGCGGGCGCATTAGTTAGGTTGGAATAGAGGGACATTTCGAAAATCAATTGGATCGATTCGGAGACACGATTCACAGAGGGGAAACGTGTTTCCAGCCGGGTGGTGGAACGTAGGGTTGGATCAAAGCGGTGCAAATGAGGAGGTTAACGACCTTCGGCTAGTTACGACGTTTCTCTCTATTATCCGTGTATACGTACGTGCCTGGTCGCTCGACCGCGTCGTCTCGTTAATATTAAGCATAAGGTCAATAAGGTGAACGTTAAATGGAGCGGACACGACGACGTTGCTTTGACCGACGCTTCAACGACGCTTCTGATGCGACGAAGATGAGAAAACTAGGCTCCAAAGTTTTACCTTCGTTCGACACCGTTACCTCCCTTCCCAAGATTGACAATATTCAAAGCATGGAACTAATGATTATTATAGCCTCACATTTTTTCAATAAGAATAGCAGAAAGATGCCAAACTTGGATCACTTTATATAATAAACTGGTAGACACCAGATCACGAGTGCCGAATTACCCAAATTATTAAAAACGCTCGTCCGGCAAAAATGAAAATGGAGCCAGTTTCCAGCGCTTGAAATAAACTGCGTTACCACCTTCATTCCCAGACGTTTCTAGCCCCTCTACGCTGCCAGGCACGAGCAAATCGCCGTGTTCGAGATACTTTATGAAACAGTATACTTCTTACTTGGCTTCCAGCCTGGCTGCTATTAAATGTAACGCTAACATACGAGCGAACACGGGAAGGAAAGCTCAATCGCGAAGCGTGTCGTACGAGTAGCGAGAGAAGTTTGAAACCTTTCTACCGCGAGTAACATGGGAATAGGTGTTTGTCGAGGCAAAATGTATATAAATTAAATACGCGCAACCGCGTACCTTCTGTGTCGCGATCAAACGCGGAGCTTTTCATAATTACTACGATAGGGGAAATAGGGCCTGTGTGTTCGATCGTCTTGGCCGAGTTATTTGCCGAAGCTCCGGTTCGTTTGTGCGCGACAAGGCAGGCAATTTACCGGCAGTCGCTGAATTGTTAGAGGGAACGAACGCTACCTTACAACCCTATGTTTATTTCATTCGAAACTGGGGCTCGCGATAATACGGCCCGTAGCGAAATGGCCTCTTCTCCTTCCCTGCTGCGGAAGAGGATAGAAAGAACGAGAATAAATGTCGACCGCGAGTCGTGGCTGCGCAACGCTCGTCGCTGTTTAATCCGCCTGTTTTCTGCTCGACAACCGACCTTTCGTGCTTTGCAATTGAAAAACGGGCGCGCTGAATCCCGCAAAATTTGCCAAGAAGCTCGCGTGCCTGGGTCTCGTTCAGAAAATTTTCCTCGGCGAACGTGCCCGTTGTGCTTCAACCCCTTTGAAATTGAGCTTGCGGGGCCGAGACTTTGGCGAGCTGACTGGCTGGAACTCCGCAGGCAATAAAGTTTTGGTTGTTATAGCGGTATGTAGGAAATTGTAAACACCATTCGTGTTTGTAGCCACCGAATAAATCTTTTGCGAGTAATACGTAGGACCAATGCCAAGCGATTAATTATGAAAACTACTCGTGGAAACTTTGTGAAAATAAATCTGGAAATACTAAATTAACGAAACATGTGGTAAGTAATTCAACATCTATGTAATAACATGAACGTACTATTGTAGGATCGCGGCCCCGCATACCCGAGGAGTCAAACAAGAACACGAATCGTAGGGTGCGGGACTATTGTGTAGGAAAAGCGGTCGACTGTGAATCCGAAGATCGTGGGTTCGAGTTTCCGCGCTTTATTTTTCGTAGAGACTCCCGCACTATTTACACACTTTTCTAATTCATCGATTATTTATAGGTAATTGCTCCTATCTGTAAATTATCAACAACCCTTTGGGACTGATCCTCCGGGTGGCTACTAGACTGAAACTCTGTAGGCGACAAAGTTTTGTTTTGTGCGAGGAATTGTATTGAGAACCAACCAAAGTAATCGGATCAGTCGATTACCTCTGTTGTATCCCTGATCAGTGAGTTCGATCAAATGAAAGGCAAATCAACACAACTTCTTTCACGTTGCTCTCGCTAATTATAAAGGGAAACGTTGATCGAGTGTACCGCGTAAATTACAGACTGTATTTTCCTCTCCATTCCAGCTCCGGCTACATGAACTCGCGAGCAGCTTTAAGAACAGCATTTCTCTTTCGCGGAAAGCCTACAAAAAATATAAATAAAGCACGACACGCTCGCAGTCTATTCGCGCCAAAGAAATATGCAGTGGTCCTTTCGGTCGACTATCAGTCGACGGCGGGGTTCGTTCCATTTAAGAGCCCGTTACCGCCGCGAACACCTAGAACCCCCTATAAATCCCATAATCCACCGTGTTACGTTAGGAATACGAATTTCTCGTGGGGGTACCGCGACGCTGTCTTGCAAACCGCTCCGCGAGAAAGATTGCACTTTTTTTATATTAGAGAGGGCGAACACCCGCTGGAATCCCGACCTTCCGCGTAACCTAACTCAGACAAATTACGCGAGCCGACTACCCCCGCGTCTGCACGTGCATGGATTGCTCTATAATCGACGTTGTGTGTATACGTGTGTCTGTGCGATGGGGTGATCCCTCTGTGGAGAAATAAAACGAATAGCGTTTAGCTTATTTACGACGCCATTTTGGGATTGCTCGCTTAAACTTGCGGTCTATGATTTCCAGCACGTGCTGCGAAGCGAAGGGCTGTTTGGAAGGGACTTTGGGACCACCCTTTACATTCTTTGGAGAAGTTCATACATTTATGAGGAGAGGCAAGCGTTGTTTACTTAGAGAAACTGTTCAAGCTTTATGCGACAAACCTACGGTTAAAACCGCCTGGGACTTTAGAGTGGAAATTTAAATTAATAAATGCAAAACTTTCAGTCACACGGTGTCCGCTGGATGCTATAATGTACGTTTCAACCTCGCGATGCTCCAAGAAACACACTTTGATACACGCCGCAATAAAAGGTTGTAATCTTCCAGGTTTATACCTGCTGGGAGAAACGTCATCAAATGATTACCATCTACATGATACCGCGATGCAGGGTCATTCCGTGTTTCTAGTTACATCTTAAACCATTTCCCAGCTCGCATTCCGCAACGCTGAAACGAGCCCGCGGAACCCGCTCGACGGATATATAAATAATAGAACACACCGACAGACGTCCGAGTTTATTTCCCGTCAGGGATCACCTCCCTTTCGCTAGCAGCCCACCAATTACGAAGGGCTTTATGCGCGTGCACACACATGAACGCATCACGAGAGTTTGTCACCCTCTCTCGTAACGCATCCTCCCTCCCGCGGCATATACATAATACACTTTTATGTCGCATGCGAGAGGGGCGCAACCCCCCGGTCCCTTATTCCGTCGATTCGATACGCTTCAACCTTCGGAATCGTTGAGTCGTTGCTTCTCCTGTGCTCTGTATCAGATTTTCCCCGCTTCAACCTTCCCCGCTCCCCGCCAACCCCGCAACCTAAATCTCCTCCCACGAGAAGGAAAATCTCTCCTCTCATCCCCGTGACTGACACGCGCGGGAAAATGGTGCCAGTGATTTCACGCCGACCCGTAATTCACGTGAGAATGCAACGTATCTCGTCCTAATTCCTTGCTCGACAATGATCCACTTTAAAGTTCTGCGATAACGTTGCAAGCGTTTTTTCGATTGATCTAATTTTCTCGTCGTTGAAAAATATCGAACGCTAGCGAATTTCGCTCCATTTGCCAAACGAATTATGTCCACACCGAACTGGTCCCACGATGGCGAACGTTAAAATCAAGAGATGGAGAGAGAATGCACGGACAGTTTAAATATCGGAATATGTAACGGTGTTGCCGCGAACGATTAATATTATGCTCGCAATTTGACAGCCATTATCCTGCATGGTCGGGAATTTCGGAGCGCGCGTCGCGCGGCTGGATCACTGAAGGTCTGTAATTTTATTTAAATCGCGCCTGTTTCGAAGAACTTGTCGCGATGGATTATTATGTTGCGCGCTAAAAACGATAACGATATTGGCGATCACTACGAGACGTCGGAAATTCACGCTGTAGCCTTGGGAACGACCAGCCGAGGTAGTTACGAAAATATGCAAGAAAGAATGAAATCCTAACTCTCCGTCACCATAAAATGCACTGGGTAGCGTCCCATTCGCGTTGATGTTCTCTGACTACGTCTCTGAAACATAGAACCAAGATGGGACGTCGTAAAGTTAGAAGTCGTGATTCATGAGAGAGAAAGTGGTCTTGAGTGACCAGTTGATTTTCATCCCTGACTATCAGGAATGGCGAGGATCCTACTCGTTGTCGTTCAACTTCTATCCGGCTCGTAAAAGGCCAGTGACGACGCGAGTCCGAGTAAACGGTATCGATGCTGTTAATTAGCATGATGTCCACTTAACGAAACTCTGGAATTTAACGCGCCAGCGGGGTTATCCCGCGATGTCGTCGGAATGACCCAATTACTGCACTCGTAAAGTGCAACGACGCGAAACGTGAGCCACATGAAAGCCGTGAACACCCGGAAACTTTGTTAGTCTCAGTCTTTCGACACGTTAAGAGGCTGCTACGAGTCCCTGCTGCCGCCGCTGCTTACAGCCTGCTTCGTTCGTAATTAGTTGAGCCCTCTTAATGCCCGTGGATACTTGAAATATTCGCCGTTGGAAATAATTATTTGGGAAATTGTTAAATTAGAACGGAACGTCCTATAGCGTTAGAAACGCGAGCTGCAAGTCGGTACTAATGGGTTAGTAGCTAGCCGAACGAAAATGCCGAACGTGTACGTTGAACGAAAATTTAATTAAATCTACCGTAAGGTTCCAAGCGATTCGGTATTTGAATCCGATCGCATTAATCCGATCGAGCAAGCAACCGGTTTCCTAAGTAATTTAATCAATATCGCCGAATGGAATACGTTTAATGGGCTCGATGAATTTCAAGCTCTTCTTTTTTTCGGATACAATTGAATGGGCGATGAGATTTCATCGCAATCGGAGGCGCAATTTTGTTCCGTTCGAATACAGAAGTCAGAACGTGACGCGCTCGCCGGAGAACCCGTGATGAAAAGCAAATGACGTCGAAATTAATTATTAATGCTTCGTGGAAAACGATTTGCGTCTCGTTTCGGATCTGCTCTAGTGCGAGAGGTATCTGTGCTACTGCTCCGTATTGCACTGTGCCGGAATACACGTGATTCGAAGAACGCGTACACTCCAACACGTGATATTATTTGTCATGAAATAATATCAATTGAAATGTACTTCTTTAACGATATCTAACTTGTATAATTTTCCTTATTTTTGTCAGACCTTTCCCATAGCGAGTACAATCATTTTTCGTCCGTTTAATTGCCTCGGCCCCCATAACCGGCTCTATGTATTACAACTTGCGTTTCTGCGCCAGGTTTCCTAATTTAGTTCGGTAGGATCGGTATGCGATACAAACTTTCGACGCAGAGCGTTTCTCCGTGATGTACGCGGACGGACGTTGGCCAAGTCGCGCTGACGAGGAATAACACAGCCGAGACCAGCACCATTCTCCCAAATTACGCCAATAACCTGTCGGATATAATGTCCGACTTCGCCGTATTAATTAGTCGGAGCAACAACGCCTGGGAACCGTGACTCTGCCGCGAAGGTACATAGAATCTCGATTGAATTACCAACGCCGATACCCAACCCCGTTGAATAATGCACGAGCTGATATTTCATCCAATAACAAACGCCGTTATTCTTGCTGGCAGTCTGGCTATTTAACCGGAACTACCTTTTTAAGTTCCCATTCCCATAGGGAAGAAACCACCCTTCCACCTCCTCCTCCTCCTCCTCCTCCTCCTCCTCCTCCTCCTCCTCGCAGAAACACAGCGCTGTCTGGGATAATCGAATTCAAATCGACGGATCGCAGACACCCTATCAGGGGGTGTAACCCGGGCCCATCGACTCACCCTGCCATGGATTACTCGGTGAAATTTATGTTTTCCGCACGGGTACAAGTTTTGCGTGTCTGAAGCGATAACTTTCTTAAACGCGCGTGCCATGTGCCGGCTTTGTAGGCCCGGCTTATCATATTTGTTACGAATCCCCCGAGCGACCCGCTAAGTCTGACGAATGAGAGAAGAGACTACTCGTTATTGCTCGGTCTGCCTCTATCGACGCTCTGCAATCTGAAGATGGGAGATTCGATTAGTCCCGTCGCGAGTGGGAACTTTCGAATTGGGACAATTTCGATTTGCCTTCTCCAGAGAGGAGGATAGAACGACCAGCTAGTCGAATGGAGCATTGGATCAGAAAAAGAGCACGTTCTGTATCGATCGTTTGGTAAGTTGGAGAAAAAAAGTTCCTTTTAAACTATCCGGAACAATAAAAAGTTAGAGAATGTGACTTTTGTCGTTACAGAAGAGAATAAAAAGAAGACAAATTATTTTCTAGTACCTACTTACGATGTTTCATCTAATTCTAATGACTTGGGCACCATTCCTCGGCCACCAAGTCCCATCTGAGAGAACTTTAAGAAAAATGATTGGAACTGTAACGGCATCGAGGTAGGTTGTAAAGTGGATGAACTATCGTTGAGGTCCAGCTGCGAACCAGCTGGATCTGTGGCTACGCGTTTTCAAAGTGATGGGTTATTAATAGCACTGCGCGGTTCGTTTGATAAATTATAGACACATGGTCGCAGTGGTAACGGATGTCGTCGAAATTTTCACCGCAACCAAGCCGGTAATAAGATAGATCGACATTATGTAACCCCGTAATGAACCGACGTGTTGTTAATTATAACGACGCGTGTGCTAAACACGGTACTTGTTTATACTCGGCCACGGGTGCATGACGATGATTTCATTTCCACGATTATTTGTATCGGACTGCCCCGTGGAAACTAACTGCCACATTTGACCGTTAACGCGATTCCTATTCGTCTATTTCTATATTATAATCGATCGAACGTCTAAGATTTTCTGCAGCTGACATTGTGTCATGCACAACAGCGTCGGAGGATTCGTACTCGCAGAGGTGGCACTCGGTTTCCCTCCGTAGAGGTACTCACGGCGGGAACCACATGAAGGTGGACCACTTGCTTAACCATGACTTTTCGAGGACTGATTTCGGATACTAAATCGATGGTTCGATGCGACACCTCGAGCTTTCGTCCTTGAAAAGTCATGGTCACTCCCGCCTTACGCAATCAACAGTAAACGTGAAATAAAACCTGCAAATCCTCCCGTTTCAGAGGCCAGCTGCAACCAAATTACCAACGGGGTTACACGATGACGTCAGCCGAATAAGTACGCAAACGCCAAGAGGTCCCTGCGAATCCCACGGACCTCGAAATTAGCTACTTTCAACCATCTTCCTTCCGAGACGAATGGCGAGTCGTAGGGAGTCAGACAGCCGGTCTAATACCGCGCGCTTTACCGTCTCGGTGGAACTCGTCCTAATGGAAACCCAGGACACCCGACTCGGGATCCCGGCTTTGACTAATTTATTTGTCGATGATCCAGCGACTCGTACACCAAGACACAGCAATTGGTCGAGTCTCTCTCTTAACGACGAGAAACTCGGTTGACTTCAATTCATTTTCCCAGCTGTTAAGGAATTACGAAAATATATTACGTTATATTGGGGATTGGAATGAATTTATCGTTGTTAGGAAAACCTGAAAATTTCGAGTGGGCAAAATGGTGTAACCCCTTAACGCAACAAATCAGTTTAATCGATTATCGGTGATAATGTTTACGAAGCAAACTAAATACTCGACGTCCTTTTATCCTCATCCGTTCGATTTTCCACGACAACCTTCTATTTTCATTGATCGAATCAAAGGCTTCCCTGTAGCATTTCCCGCATCGCACGATCTCGGTGGTAAGCAAGGATCGCCCTTTGGCCCTCGAAGGCCGACGATCAGCAGTCCCAGCGCAGCGACGGTCACGGAAAAATCGACGATCCATTTGGCCCGTGCCAGAATCGTTCCCCGGTGGCCTGGCACGCCAATCATTTCGTTCCGCAGCGTCACCGTCAGCTGCCCTCCATCCTGCACCGTCGATCCTGACAGTAGCTGATTTACTTCGTGGCACCCGAGAGATACCGTCGATTCCCTTAACGCGCCCGAGCCGATAGGAACTTCCTCCCTCCACGTCGGTCGGATGATGATGCCGCGAGATCATTCGCGGCTGGCGTGATTGATAAAGCGCACCAATCGATAAACACGAGCGTTAAGCGTACACCAGCGGCAGCGATAAATCAGAAATGTTTTCGAGAGTCGAACCACCCCCAGATTCGGGAAACTGTTGCGGATATCGGTGTTTTCGCGTGTTCCTGTTTCTCCACGGTTTTATTGGGCGCCGATTCGCCGACACGGCACGCTGCTCTTCGACGTAATTGCTGAGAAATGGAAGAAGACTCGCGGGCACGATCGATTGATTTCATCGCGAACATCGCTCGGAGGTATTCTTTGCAGCTCCTTGCGGTACATCTCGATTAAATCACGATTTAAACGTTTCGGTTTCTCGTCGCTCGGATCGCCTATGTCGTTGACGAACTTACACAAATTTCGTTCGATTATTTCGTGTTTTCGAATAGCGGCATGTGTCCGGCAGATGCCGACGCAAACTGTTTCACCGCCGAAAGTTTTTCTAGAGAATAAAACATTGGCCGGTGTATTCATTAAGCTGTTGCCATTTCGCTCGACAAAAATTGAACTGTCCTCGGCCAGCTGTTCGCCGACGTGTAACAACGCGAAACGATATACGCGAGTCCGCGCGTTAATTGCGAGCCACCAGGAAGGGCGAGAAAAAGTGTGCCAGCAACGCGAGAAAACAAAATCGTTTTCAATTTCGCGCGCTAATAAAATCCCTATCATACTTTCGCGTTAACGATCAGCGTCCGTTGGATATCGCTATCGGTATCGCCGAAGATAATTACTTTTCGACGACTGGAAAAGCGAATGGACAAATAATACTTTCTTTCATTTAAATAATTCATTCATCATTTTCATTCTAGTGTAGGACAGACTCTTCGAGGTGCTGTAAACGTGAATACTTTCGACGGATTTATTTGTGATATTTAATGCTTATTAGCGGGTCTTTCTGCGATCTGCCCGATTAACATTTTGGCGAAAAGGTTGAATCGACGGAAGCCGGACTTGTGTCAAAGGAAACTTGGTAGGAAAACCGAGGGTAGATACTCGTATATTACAGGGCTGAAGCCAAGACCCTACGGTATTATTAATTCAATCTTCCTTTGGTATCAACATCTTGTGGTTAAATTTGAAGCATATGCTCCTGACCCTCCTAGTGGAGTGCAAGATTTTGATGATGACAACGGCTGGGGGACGTTATCTTCCATCTTTTGAACGCAAAATTCATTTCGGTCGTACGTAGCCCTTCCTGCCACGTCATCTACGTCAAACTTGACTCGAATATAATTCTCCGCAAACTGCGAGACTCAAGATTGGAGGAAACTATAGAATAATTGTAGAACGATAAGTAGTTTAAAGAAAAGAAATTTCCCGAAAGTACCAGAGAAAGTAAAACGAACCCAGCAGACGTTACGGAGGAAACGCCTTTCTCCCGATAAAAGGTCCTACGACAACCGCTTTTTCTTCCATGAAAGATAGTATCGATAACTCTCAGGGAAGCTGCGAGGAGTAACTCGAACGAAGCAACCTCGGCAGCGAAAGCATCGCGCACGTTCGAAAGGGAAATACCGTTGACGAAGAATGGCGTGCATGTGCGCGCATTACGGTTCCACGGAGCATCAACAGGCGTATCGAGGCGCCTTTTCCTTTTACCCCGACTATTTGCGTCTGGGACGAGTCCTTTTTTTCGCCCATCGATACGCGGAGTACACTCACGCGCGCGCACACGCAGGAAACAGGGGGCTGGATCGAAAGCAAGCCCCGTGACGTATAGTTAATCCGGGATAAAGGTGGTACATAGAGGTGCACCGACACGATACGCGAGCACCGAAGATGCGTCTGATGCATGGACGCATATCCCCGGGTTTATAGACTTACACGGGACCGAACCATGGAATCCATCTCGTTCGTCCGATCGAGGAACCCGACTATGGCCGCTAGATCGAAGCTAACGGGAATGCCGGATGCATTACATTAATTAAATTCTCTTTCCCCCGGCTATATCACAGATATTCGTAATGACGTTGCGTCACGTCGCATCGACAAAGTACACCAACGGCTCGCAATTTTCATTGTCCTGTTCAAACTGGATTCGAGCTGTCCTGAAACCCATTACCGATATTACTAAGGATCGCGAATTCGCTAGTATCCCGATGAAGACCTAATTATTAGCACTTTAACCCTTTGCACTGTGCGCCATCTCGTCGAAAAATGTGCCAACAGGAATCACATTACATTAAATGGTCGAAACGAGGATGTTCGGAGCACTTTCGCGAATAAGAAAAAAGGAACAAGGACAAATGTGTAGCCCTCGGAGATTTGTGGCCCGGACAACGATATTTATTTTGGGCCGACGAGTAATCTGTAAACATAAAATAACCAGCTGCATCGTGTGCAGCATACGGCTCTATTGCACGCGCTCCGACTTCAATTTCCTTTGAGTCGAGCACGTCGGTAGGGAATTTGTCAAAATGAAATATTCAAATACCTGTGGATATTAAAATATCCCCGCTCTACTCCCCAGTGTATCCCGAATGGAGATAGAAAACGCGTTACAGCGGGGATTAATCCATTAACGTTATGCTCCAGTTGCTGCGTTACAATGTATTTTTTTTTTTTTTTTTTACGATACGCGAGAGGCAACATTATCGTCCATTTTCCTCAAATTAAAACAGAAAATCACGACTTGCATACGTGGACTTTCATTTAACCGACATAGAAAGAGGAATTCACGAAAATGGAACATTCAGAAATGCTGCGTTGGGTGAATATTAACGTACGATGTATGTATATACTTCGTTGAATACAGAGTGTATTTGGTTCGAAAGTTCGTAGGCTTGTAACGATCGCTAAACGAAATAAAATATCATTGGTCAACGTGTGCAGGTCTGTAAATGAATCTTCCCCAAATAAACAGCGATTCTCTGTTTCGATATTGTGATTATTTAGTCATCTATTCGTTTGGTCATCGATCAATGCCGATCAACGAGCCAAATAACTAAATTGAGTAAATATTCATAGATTAAAACAATACATAATATAACTCTCTGTTTTCCTACTGTAAACGATAAATATGTCTGAATACATTAATCAAAATCTGCGTTGATTAAACATTTTGTATTCGGCTTAGCGAGTACTACAAGCATGTAAAGTTATATGTCATCCTTTAAACATACCCTACACATACATACATTAACTTAACAATACGATTGTTAGATCCATCGTATATAAAAAAATAAATTGTCTACCTTCCATTACGGTAGAAAGACATCGATGATTTTCACGCTACACGCTACATCTTATAAATGGGAATGTGCGCGAGAGAACTACCATAGACGTAACTGTATTCGACGATGTGTTAATACCTGTGGCAATGAACTGCAATAATTGCTATTTTGCATAAAATCAACATTACATTATTCAATTATCTATACCTGTGCACGATTATTCACTGTATCCTATTTGCGTCGATAATTGTACTACACATTTTTAAATACTACGTATCCGTCGTGGAATTATATTTACGATTATCGAGAGACAATAAATTAAGATTAAATTATTGCTATGGCTTCGCCAAATTCTTCTATCATGGCACGGTGCTATGCATACTGGGACAACAATTATGTTTACCAGAATCAAACGAAGCTGATTCGACTATTAACCGATACATTTGCTCGCACGATGCAGCAATACTGTATAAATACCTGAGTATAACGTGTTTTCTCTTAACGGGAAGCATCATACGGAGACTGAGTCATCAGTACATACAAGTTCAGACGACAAATAACACGAACACATCAACGATGAGCAACCAGCGATACGGAATAATTAAATGCGTGAAAAACTTGTCGATGGTGAATAAAAGTTGCTCTACAGCCGCAAAATGTGGTATTCTTTGAAATCGTACATGACCTCCTACATCTCCTTAAACAGATATGTCTACTAGGGTAGACCATAAGTTACCTTGATTTATTCTTCCGTCATTACCTTTTACAATATTTCTTAATTCATGTTTGAATTTTCAATAGAAAAGAAATAAACAAAGCTTATGGACCGCCCTAATGTACGACAAGCGAAAAACGATTAAGAAACGCGTGAGTCGATTTTATGGGAAGTTGATGAGGATTGAACTACATCGATTTCCAACGGGACGCAACAGGGCAAGAAAGAAGAAAGTCTCGCGCGTTGAGCTCCTTTTGCTTTCAAAAGTTTCGCGCGTTTCAAGCTTTTTGGGGTCCAACAATACTTGCTTCGGAAACTTTTAAGAAGCTTCCCGTTCCTTCTTTTCGTTTCCCCCTCTTGCATTGGATCGAACGCGTCGCGGTGCATCGCGCATCTCGCCATACTTAACACTCCTGCGTGCCTTGATTTGGCTGCGGCTTGCCGATGTTCTCCGCCTCGCACACGGTGTCCGGAAGTTTCGTTCCCAAAGTTTCCGGGAATATCAGAGACAGAAGTCCCGCGGACAGGCCCATACATCCGAAAAGAATAAGCGGCAGCTCGGGCATGATTTGTGCCTGCGCATCAAAGAACCCGTGTAAACGCGGAAAAACGTGCAAGGGTCATGCATCTTCCGTGCACGGGACTCGCAATTTCGAGCTGATTTAAACGCTTCGATTTAAACTCGTATCTTTCATCGGAAAGAGGTAAACAATCGTTTGATTCGTTGATAAAATTAATTTTAATTGATTAAAAAGAAATTATTATTGGTCGAAATGTTAGGTACCGGAATCCTCGAAAAGAAAAAAATAAAGTTCGATTAAAATTGAAAATATACATAGACAAGAATGATAATTCTGGTGCATGTGAAGATTAAGGATTATTGTCACATGTTCTAGATAACGCGTAATGTCTTATGAAATGGACTATCGAAAACGGACAACTGGAGTCCGAGCACAAAATTGTTAATATTTAAAATACCACGTCCCCGAGCAACAAGTAGTGGCTGCTCCTATTGGCACACTAGAATGTACACTGTTCCGGTATCAGACTTACCAAAAGTGGAGTTTGCGGGGACAATATTGACCCCATGCGGCCGGTCATGCTACAAATTCCAAGGAGAGAGTGTCTCATGTTTGTGGGGAACAGCTCCGCCGTGTAAATGTAAACCGTGGAAAAGGACATTGTGATGCACCACTTTCCTCCCATGTACAGAATCAAAGGTAAAAACGTCCAAGAACCTGAACAGAGAAACAATTATTTAGCCTTACTTAACCTGTTATGAGTGTTTAAAATTGAAATAGACAACTACGTCACCTGTTGGCACGAATTGTATCGCCAGACAGAATGCACCGCTCAACAAGAACGTCGACGATAAGGTGATCTTACGGCCCACGTAATCGGTCATGAACCAGGTTAAGAAGTAGGCCGGTATCTCGACGATAGCGACCAATATAAAATTAGCGTATTTGTCGCCGGCAAAGGCCACCGAGTTCAAAGACAGTCCGTAATACACGAATGTGTTCGTCAACCAGCAAAACGAACAGGCCATCAACCGCGTCATCATCACCGAGCTGCTCAAGACTTGTAGGATTGGGCTCTTCTTCTCCCCTGCTAGCTCCTCTGCCTGAAAGACAATGCGAAAATTATTGTTCCGCCCCGTGTTCACAGTTTTTGTTAAGAAATAATTTCGTAAAATTATACCTTGTCGGTCTTGATCGCGTTCAATTCCTTAAACTTCTTGATCGATTCCTCGGAGACTTGAAGCCCGTTGATGCGCGCCATTTTGCGATAAATCACCTCCACCTGTTCGTGTTTTCCATTCGCCAAAAGCCACCTTGAAAATGGCACACTCTTATGTTCGTCATTGTAATTTTTGGTTCGGTTCTAATTGTTATTTCAAAGGGGAACACGACTAGCATAGGACGTCAACGTAAGAAATTCGCGATCGAACGTGCAACATTCTAATATTAAGCGGTCCGATCGCGGATGATTTCGATTGCAGTCGCGTTAATTAGAATGGTGGATCCAATCAACGGGGCACGGTGACGTCAAAGGGCCAGTTAATTGGCCGGATGTCGCGGTAACAACGATGACTTCGCTGGTCGTTAAGGGGATCGCTTCGAGATCGTTAACGAGGCCCCATGGGCAACGCTAGTGAAATAGTCACCGACGGAAATTACCTGACCGATTCCGGGATCAGGAAGGGCATCAAGATGGCGAGCAACGCCGGTCCATACACCATTCGGAGGACTAGACGCCACGATCTCATCCACATCGCGATCAATCCCAACAACATCTCGCCGACCGCGAACATGCAGCAGATGATGGTGCTCGCTAAAACTCTGCCCTTCACTCCTACCATTTCCATTCCTGTGGGTGAAAAGAATTATTGCATTCCGATTATGTAGTATCGCGCACCCCATGCTCAAGAATAAGGAGTCAAACGAGAACTGGAATCGTAGGGTGCGAGATTGGTCGAGAATTACCGAGTTGAATTATATTCGAACCACCCCCGCTGCAATTATAAAGGATGTAGAGCATATAGTAGTTACGAGGTATACTGTTGGTTACGTGTTTTTCGATATCGAAATGCCGGAGGTTGCCTGGCGCTTCGAGGCATGTGAAACATGTCCGTTATTTATATCAGCATTATTCACGTCAAATATCTTCCCTTACTTTGCCTCGTTATTGACTCACCTAAAATAAATCCAGCACTGTAGATACCGGCCGCGACAGTCGCATCGATAAATTCGAACGCGAGAAACATCCAATAATTCACAGAGAAGGAATGTACGAGGCCGCTGATTCCGCTCAGGAACGTGGTGAGCGTCAAAATCGTACGTCTTCCGTATCTGGAAATAACGGGATGAATAAGCAGGCCGCGTGGGCTTTATTGGCATACCGCGTTTTTATTGTTCCGTCTCCCCCACACGCGACAAACGTTGTTGCGGTTCGTTGTACCCAGCCGCGACGAATGCAGCCAATAGGACGTTTGAAAATTTGAAATCGCTGTTTAAATCGCCATAAAAATTCTATTCGTTAGTAAACAAACTTGCCCCCATAATTTCAAAACAATGTGACAAATGTGACAAAATGAATAATCGTCCCTGTACGTTATGTATTCTCACGAGAAACAGTCGTAAAGTTTACTTTGGTCGTTTTTTTTGTCTCGGTTCGACTAGTTTCGGTCACAAAATTTAAAGAATTACTTCACTTCGATGGGTCTCTGTTTCATCCCTATGTCGATCGAACGTCATTAGCCATCGGATCCCAGGCCAGGAATCCCATTTCCTGGACTCTGATCCGACCCAACCGAGACTAATTAGGACTCCGGTCCATTCTAGCGATTATTTCTCACCTGTCGGATACGTATCCGGCGAAGATCAGCCCAACGAATTGACCGACATTATTTATCGTGCCCACCAACGTGAGCTTCCATCGATTGGCATCACAAGTGAGACCCCACTGTAACCGACGAAACGGAGAAAGATCGTTAATCACCGAATCAGCGAACTCATAGGTCAGTGGTTTTTAACCTTTCTAAGCTCGTGGCACAGTTTAAAAGAAGATTAGTTGTTTTGAAATCACAAAAAGGATTCTTCGTAAGGTATGCAAATGTTTCAACTATATACCGTTTGAATATTCTTTGGGAAAACATAGTAAAGAACAAACATCTTTCAGTCTATTTATTAATCAATTTATGATACCACGACAGACGGTCCTGTGTCGCGACAAAGTGGTTAAGAATTACTGTTGCAGATCGATCTTACCTCGCTGAGTATCGTGTTCTCCGTTGGATCGTAAACCCAGGAATCGCATTGGCGAGTCTCGTTGCCGAACGAAAGATTCGTGCACTCGCCAGAATGATTCTTGACAACGTAGCGGATGCATTTGGACATTTCTGAGATATCGGGAACAGAATCGACGGCCCATGGCGTGTCAAATGTCGTATTGGCAGGATCTTCGCATTCTGACACCAAACACCTACGAACAAAAGAGTGTACGCTGGTAAATCTGAAATTTCCTCGGCAGAACAGCCTGGATAATCCGCACAAAAAATGTGTTACTACGCTTTATCGACGTGATAACGAAGAGAACAAAAAAAAATTACAAGATATTCGCTAATTTGTTTAATTACCTACCAGACGATGCATTTCAAGAATCAATCAGAATGCATATATGAATAAATTAGATTACACGTTGTTACAAAGGAAGGGGTTAATCGATCGCGTAATTACTAGATTGCATCATTCGAAACCAGATCAACTTGGATCGCGATCGCGAAAAGATATCACCGTTCTTAGGTCGCCGTTCATCGTCGTTAATCGCCGTGTATTATTCAGGTTCGTGTTTCTTCCTGCGAGGATCGTAATGACTCTTGTAAACATCGTGTTCGGACATCGTCGAACAAACAAGCGGATGTTGTCAAGAGATTACTAACAGTACACGAATCAAATGTGGTTCTACGAAAACATAAAACGTACCTGTATTTAACTCCGCCGGCGGTAAACACGTAAGCAAGCGTGAATCCTGCTGACAAAAACAGAGGCAAGCTGATTATCGCAAACGTGATCATCTGATAGTAACCGAAACGATCCACATCCTTCCCGCTTGGTTCTCTCTTTTCCCCTGAAAAAAAACATAGATTTTTGACGATGGACGACAAATAAATTCCTATCGAGAGCTAATCCTACTGATCGTACAAAAATAAAGAGGCAGGAAAGGTAAAAATAAAACGTGAAGTCAGACCGATCGTAAAACTCTTAATCCAGTCATCGGATACTCCTGTGAAAACTGAAGCTGATCGCTAACACGCGATATTTCATCCACTCGAGAAAGAAAAGAAAACTCTCGACTTCGGTGTTCGAGTGCACGTAATCGTGATCGATAATTCCCTCTTAAATCATGTGTCGGTTTTACGACCGGCTATTCGTCAGGTAATTACACCGACGGACAGCTACTTCCCGCGACCGTTTTCGTTGGAACGAAGGTTGTTTCGAGAACTCTTACGTCGCTAGTTTTGCCCGACTTTTGCTACAGTCGTTATTCGAGTAACCATGTACACAATGAACGGCTAGTCTAATGTGTGTCAATTTTCGCCGTTCTGTAATCCCTTGTAGGGAACCAGTATCGAGGGGATACCTCGTGGTCTCGAGCGGACAGTTGATTTCGATCCAACTATAGAACACGACCCCAATTGCTTTATCTAGCATTCTTAACGAACCATCGTCAGCGAACAACAAGAGGTTGCCCTTCTTTCGCAAAAGAGGAGCACCTCGGAAGAAAAAAAAAACCTCGCGGGACTAAAAATTCGCGTATCTCACTTTAGTCCACGGTTCATACGTCGCCAGTTGAAGAATACGAGAGCGGCGCGACCGGTAATTAATTCAAATTGCGATTAATCAACAAGAAGACGGTATCGCGTTTAAGCAAATCGTGCCAGTTTAACGTCCCCGACGCAGGATTATTCATGTTAATTCAGGGGTTATGCCTCCTTCATTCCCATGAGAACAAAACAATATCTTTAAAAATTTGTTACAACAGTGTTATACGCTGGAACGAAATGAATTTTGACTACGAGTATAATTTGCAATAATCTGTAAAATAAAAATGTTCGCGCAATCCAGTAACTAGGACATCGTACGTAAGATTCACGGTAAAAAATTGGAAGCACTTATTTCAATATATCGCAATATATTATTTTTTAAGATTAAAACAATCTAAACTAAAACTATTATTTCGTAAAATTTCTCGTCTGCTGTTATCCTTACAAATAATTCATGATACAGATACGATGTACTTATAAAAAATGAATACCTTGTTTCCCATCCTTCGTTTTAGGCGCCGACGGCGTGTCGTCCTGCGAGCAAAAGAGCCTCATGCTATCCTCCTCCTCGCCTCTCAAGCTGCGAACACACACACACACATACACATAGATTCAAGAATTTTGTCGCGTCGCAAACGACCCTTCCGAGTTGCCGTGTCGCGCAGGTCAAATCGCCGGTTCAACCGTCGCGGATAGCTCGCGGGAAACAGCGCAGCTGCTCGCGAGCATTACGCATTGCAGCGATATCGGACGTTTACACCGACTGACCGGCAAAAAAAAAATATTACGGAACCGCCCACAGACGTGACGACTTTCACGCGGATCGTAATTCGGTTGGAATCGAAGAAAGTCAGCGAAACGGAATAGCTAATCGCCGACGCGGTGGGCAGCGAGTGGCGATAATGAACGCGCCGGTCGCGTCCCACGCACGAGTGCACCTCGATCGCGGTCAACTGCTCGCAACGAATTCTGATTTTCCACTGTGACCGCGCGATCGACCGTCGTCGATCGAGACGAGGACAAGGACGAACTCTCAGCGACGGCATCGCACGAGCACTATGACGAAATCTGCCAACGTAGTATACAAAAAATTGAAGAATGTTCGCGCAAATTTGTTTTCATTATTCGTACTTAAAACTTATGACTATAATTTTGTCCTTCAACGTGACTTTTCTAATAATATCTTATTTGAATACCTACTTCGTTTCTATCGACTAAACGAGACACGCGTTGGCTTTCCCTGTCATGCTGGTAGGCTGGTACCACATTATTTGCCCTACATTCAAAGTTTATTATTCGGCAAACACTTCCCTCATCGAAATTGGAGCCAATAATTTGGCATTCCTACGACGATGATACCCATCGTCTCTGACATTCAACCTACAGTAGCCAATTAAGAATTTTTCATGATTTTCCGACCAACCTCTCTCGAATTTCTTTCACCAGCTCATCGAGAAATACAAAAGTCCGAGGGGACTTGAAATTTTAATATCCAGAGAATTACCACGACGAATTGTCATCCAGGAAGCGCGATTCGATTGTTTTCAGTCAGACTCCGGAGTCCAAGAGTCGCGGATGAGGATGGCCATCCGGTCTCGTCGACATCGTTAGCCTTCCACTTCGAGTGCCACTGACTTTGTAATAGGAAATCACGATTTCGAAACTGTTGCGCGTGTCGAGGATCGATCCTTATTATGCAGTTCGTACATGCATTGCCAATTCCAAGGTTCCTCACGGCTCATTTAGCATTTCAAGGCGGAGATGAATCGTCGGTGCCCTTCGATGCGAGATAAATACCGGCAGAAGCTGGCGGTGGAAAATGAGCGCGCCGAGGGACTCGGCCGTCGTCGTAAATCCCGGTTTTATTATTATTTATCGCTGTTGCTAGCGAGGTTTCCGTTTTTGTCGAGGATAGATGGATAGATAAATGGCGGTCGTTAGCGTCGGTACGTGAAAGATCCGAAGTCACACCGGACCAGGCGGCGCGGCGGTTACCGCTAGGGAACTACGCTGACTCTCGTCTTGTTAGCCCGTTGCTAATTCGTCGAAATAACTCCGGCTGTGACGATTCTTCGTGACAATTATTCCGTTCCGTTCAAACGCGCGCACGTAATATGATAATTCGCGGAGATATGAAACCCTGATTGCCGCACGTTCGCGTGCTGAGTGTTGTCAAAGTCTACAAATTCCACAAATGATGAAACGCGAACAGTGACGGATCCCGAAATTTAGCAGGAACGGGGGTCCAATTAAAATTTAACGGACTCGAATACGTCGCAATACTTTCCGACACTTCACGAAACTTTATTCAAGAGAATTCCTCGATTTATAATTTTAAAAATGCCTTCCGGAAGATTTTCTTCTTGGCGTGCAATTCCTTTGGGTAATCGCGTCAGGTCGCAAATTAACATACATTAACGTTAATACGATCCGTCCGTCGAGATATCCTAATTTCTTAATGACAGTATCCCATTACCTCGAACAGCATCACCTGACCGTCTCGCCATTCATCCTTCGTTCACCTTTGTTGAGAGCAAGTTCAAGCTAAGGATTCAATTATCGTCGATGACGGATCAATGTCGATACTAGTTTCAATTGTAATGTACGAAGTGCAACGAGATTACTCCACGAACGATCGTAACCGAATGGTTGCCCGCCATGAACGCGGCCCAGTTAAGTGACCAATTGCTACGCTTCTATCTAATTGTCGTCCTTCTTAATTTATCACACAATTCCGCAGAGACCATGATCAACTGGTTGACAATATATCGATGCTATGACGCTATGGCGTAGTTTAGATAAGCAAAACAGTTGGAACGAACACAATAGCCAAACCATTGATCGGCTAATCGGCACCTACCCCGCAATTTCTAGCTGACACCGGAAGACTATTAAACTAATCTTAGTCGCGATAACAGAGAAAATATGAACCATTTCCAAAAGTTTTATTTTCTTTCTATCGTATTTATGGAGATCCTGTGTTAGGACAAATTAAGTATTCGATTTCGAAACGCGGTTCATCTTTCGCTGCAAAGTTGTTTAACCTCTTCAGGCCTTTGGCCACATATGTGGACGTTTAGTCTTTTATAATTATAATTACTGTCGATAATAAAAAGAATAAAATTTGATCAAAATTTGAACAAAAAAAATCGTCCTGAAGAGATTGAACACCAACGACGCTGGTATAAGTGATGTTCCCTCTACATTTCATTCAAAAGATATAGAATTCTATAAATTTGATCAACCATCGCCACATTGGTATCAATCATCCGAGAGAAGATTTCTCGAGATTTTCACGAGTAATCGGAGTCGTACCTCGAAGAAAACTGCACTCAAGGGACCACTTCGATCAGTGACCGCCTCGAACGGACTCACGCGTGAACAGGTGTCCAGTCCGCATTTATTCTTTCGCGAATCGTCAACGTCATCTCCCTCCTTTGCTTGTGTGCCAATTTGTTAATTTCTAAAGGTGAGTTCACTGTCCACGAAAACTATCGCCGTTCGACGAGTATGTACCGCACGACTCATTGCCGTCGGCAACCTGTCGTCACGTTGCTGCAGCAACTGTCTTTAAAGGTAAACGTATGCCAACGCTGCTGTCTCTTGTGACCGTAAAGAAGGTGGGGGAAGCAAAATAGTCGGTGGTGGAAGGGTCGGTCATTCTTAAATTGTGATTCTTCCCGGCCGCGAGCCACTCGCTCGGTCAGCAGCAGCGCGAGCTATTGCATCGTACGTGTACATCCTAGACCTAACGATTCTTAACGATTCCCAAAAACTACTTGAGAAAAATCTCGTGACTAACGGTAGAACAACTTTGCATAATAGCAAACACGAATGCACACGTATTACCACCGACCTGCATGTTATTAACAGTTCCGTAAATCATTCTAACGTTGTACAGCCTACAGATTATAAAAAATTATAGGAAGTTAACGTTTCAATGATAGCAGGTTTCCATAAGAACACATTTCCGTTTAAAAATTGCACACCATCGGTGTGAAGCAAATGGAAATGAAAACAACGCTTGGTAACTTTGGTGAAAAAATTTAAAATCTCGTCGTAATATCCATAATCCGAGTACGCGGGCAACGGGATTAACGAAACAAAATATTACCGAAGCATATTTCACAATTTCCACGGTATTGGATTTTTACTAAAATTTGAACGTAACCGTGTAATTTTTTAAACGACTTAATGGTTGATCGTATCGGAGCATTGCTCAATTCTTCCACGAGTATTAATTAACTGCCGTTACATATGTATGTTTTTATTGCGTCAAATATCTTTTTACGATGGCATTTCTGACGTTGTAGAGTACACGGCGCTCGCAATCCTTCTGGAAACTCCAACGTATCGTGTAAATTATGTATCCGGTAGAAATAGTGCAGAAATATTTTAAATTCTTCGGTGTCACCACCGTATTGTTTATTGCCATACTTTTATTGCAGACGTCAGACATTCCCTTTACACTTATTTCTATTACTCGATCATGGAAATATTTTTTTTTTTTTAAATCCGCGAAACGGATTATTCTGTGACCCATAGATAAAGTGTCAACGTTCGCTGTATCTTGAATTGCCCTGACGGGATATCATGTCTGAAAAATTTAATACAGAGCAAATCAACGTCTTGTTGACAAGATATTACTCCAATAAAAATGCAGCATTGCATGCGACGCTCTAAAAATACTGTTGTACGCTCGCGCGCGATCCCACGAGTTAAACGGCCTCGCACCAAGCCTATGTTTACCATTGCGAAAGAACCGCATTAAGTGTACCAAATTTGTAAAAGTAAAATAATGACAATCGTTTATGTAAAGCAGAAATTAAAGATCGATAGAGTCGTTAAAATAATTAATAACAAAAATACTTCCAATCGATACAATTAAATGCATCGTATGACGCACAATGAGTCATCAAATATCGCAAAGCATTTAAAAAATAAGAAATTTATACTGTACTTTCTCAATTAAAGGAAATTAAAACTATCGTATCGGCTTGTCATATATCGTGAAAATTGAATTACGATAAGAATGAGTAACTAATAGCAAAACATTTAGATACTACATACTAAATTATTTACTACATTTGCACTGAGCGAGTAGAAAGCACACAAGCGTGTACCATTTCCTATGAAATGCATTTGATAACGCCATATAGGCCACATAAGACGAATGAACACTGTACAGCTGTACGTTATACATGCTTTACACGTATTTTGTCTTGTTCGATCCTACGGAAACGGGGAAAAATCGATTAAGACTGGTTTACACCAGCTTATACCAGAAGCAACAGCTTAGTTACAACTATCATGCTGTGGTTTATTGTTACACCGTGCATACAGATATAGATATTCGGTTGATTAATATGTCAAAATCGGTATCGGACGTTCGATACCTCAACGAAAGCAACAAATCAGCTCAGTATCTGATTTCGTTTCCATTCGTTGTTGGCATTCGATTTTCCACCGTGTTTTACTAATTCAACAGCGAACGTTGGCGATCGCAATAAATAATACAATGAACGGGAGAAAAAGTCCTTGTAAATTCAAACTACACGCATTTTTTTCTCCGTCGAACGTCTTAGACGACTCTTATGTCTTCGAGCGAGGCACAATGCTCTTGCGTTCCAATCAGACAGGTGATATTTGTCGCCCTGATTGCATCATTCTTATCGATGCTCCGATATGAACAATTGATTGCATGTTTGCGAGGAAAAGTGGAACAAAAAGAATAAGACGGAACTTTGTTTTTCTCCAGATTCCGAGACAAGTTTCTCGCCCTATAACGAACAGATAATCGCTTTATGTAAATATCACAATAGAAATGGAATAGAATCTCATTAAAAAAACTAGGTTTGTTGAATATATACTCCATTTTTTTTTATTAATTACATCGAAATAAACTATTCGCGAATCTTACATGATTTACAATGTCACTCGTAATCGGAAACACGACTGAAAGCAAACAAAATATTTCCCGTTTGCGTTACAGCACGGCATTATTCAAATATTTTTAATTGGCCGCGGAGAGCGATAATAGAAAATAAATATCGAAGAGAACAATGTTTGTCGTAAAACGCCGATAATAAGAAAAACGTAAGGAGGTCGGTAATTGTTCGCTGTACAAATATTTACGCTGTGCTCCGATCCGTTAAATTAAATAATATTCACGAAGCTGAAGAAAAACAAAACAACGAAAACGGTGAGAAGACTGGAATAGACGACAGTGGACATTATCGTTACCGTTGAATGAAAGCTGCGTTCATTATGCGAAACAACACAGTACGTTTGCGCGATGATAAACGTGTTTGTTCAAGACTTACGCGAAACTCGTCGACCAATCGAGCAATTCTCTACGATGACGATCTCCTATCGAAGGAAACGCAAAATCTTTTTCAGAGCAAATAAGCTTATCTCGAACCGAGGTCTCCATGGAAGATTTACTCTGTGACAATAGAGGGATGTTGGTCAGCTTTGAAGAAACACGGTTGCGTTAACCCTCGATCAGTGAAGCGAACTTGAAACGACCCACATTTCAATATCAAAGGGACAACTAAAATACAAAGCGAATAACAAAATAATTTAACGCTTTGAAGAAGAATTCGTTGTTTGGTAACGAATCTGTTTCGACGCTAATTAGATCGAAAAACACTGTGAGATTTCCTTAACCGATTGATGCAGTCTACATTCACGCACGTTAATGAAATTTGAACGTGTTCGATCACCGTTTAGTCATCCTGTCCGTTCGGAAATTTCGGGCGACTAAAAATAAGTATGTACTCGTTCATTCATGTGGTTCTATTGCTCGGTGAAGCATCGCTAATAAGTAAATGTTTCCTTTACTCTTGATATTTGTATCGTTCCCCAGAATCTTTCGTAAACACGACCAACTAATTGCCACGAGTACATCACACTTCTCGGTCCAACTGATCCATGAATCACTGGCCAGTACACAGATCACGCTCACAGTGGTTCATAGTTTCGATAAAGAAGAACAAAGCCGATAACGATGTTGCAGAACTTTCGCGATGCTAGTTTAGGATCTATGTAGCTTCTAAAACCCCACTTCAGAGCGAGTTTCATTTATAAAGATACGAAGTCATATATTTTGACTATAACACCTAAATGTACAAGTCTTGCATTCGTTCGTTCTTTACATTCATCTAATTCTTGCATTACGATACTTTTCATTTGCTTAGATATATCTCTTCATAATTCTCTGGCATGCCTAATGGGGATGTCAATAATTGTTGAGGCTCACTACTCCCCCGTATAGCTCGGGTACCTCGGGATTGCTAAACCCGTACTGTAGCTACAATCATAGCTACAGCCCCTGAGGGCAAACCTACGTCTGAATATAATTCCAAGATGAAAAGTAAAATGTGGCACCGTCAATGTCGGTAGTAACTCACTACCCCCTCATCAATTATTTTCAAAAATGTAATAGCGTCAATGATGGTCGTAGCACATTTGATGATAAATCGCTCCCTTTTGTATAGAAAAGACAAAAATAGGCCAGCCTACCACAAAGGATTAAGAAAACCCAGTCAAAAAGAAAAACAAAGACCGGGAAGTTGAATTTTTACCGATAACTGTGTTTACCTACTGCTGTATTCGCTAACAGCTATGAAAGTAAAAGAGAACCGCTGCGCAAACGGGTGTGTCAATTACCGTGGTCTAAACGCTCCCGTAAATAGGAGTTACGTTTTACAAATATTTCGAAGGACGGTTTAAAGTGATACTAACAATTACCAGTGCAAATTAGTTAGCGAAGCGTAATGATAGACAAGGTGAACCTTAGTTTGTCCCGACTACCTAACTCAGACTCGCAAGGTCCTTTTCGGGCCGTGTTCAACGCTCAAACTCGTGAAAACTCGCGAAAAGGTTCGTAAAAGAAACATGCGAATCACGCGTGAGAATAATAAATTCGCGGCAGCCTCGCGGGGCGTGACTAACTTATACGCATTAGGACAAAGCCTTACTAAAAACTCACGTACGCCTTTGGTACTTTGTAATTAATTTGCCGTTTGCAATTTCAAGTAAGAAATTTAGTCTGTTGTGATATACTGGTAGAGCGAACCGAATTTCATCGACGTATCTTTTTATGATGTTTTCTTCAAAAATTTCCATTATAAGGTCAGCTGTTACATGTGATAACGATGATCCCATAGATATACAAATTTATGCTGAAGCTGGTAAAAAAAAACAACTGTTATTAAATTTGAACAGGTTGCATTTGAAATGTTTTCAATTAGATTAATTATTTTTGGTAGCAATAATGTTGTATGTTCTGTGTATTCTTCGCATTCGGTTAATCATTGATAACTGGTTAAACGAATCAGTGGACGTGTTTCACGTCTCGCAAAGCTTATCAGTTAAAAGTGACTTGTCAAACAGCCGAACTCATTCACTAAATTTCGCGAGTCGCTTGACCTTTATGTTTGTTTTACTTTTTTGTACAATAGCAAGTTTTGTCGAGATTTAGGAACTAGTCCTCGTTACGCGGACGTTATAATTCCCGTGTATGTATGTATAGTTTCACGCGCAGGGAGCGTGAGACGCTCGACACGGAAGGGTAAACGTGTAAACGCCGGGAAATACAACGCGTTCGTCTGAATTACTTACATTTTAGACCCCATTCTGGACCCCATGACACGTCGCCACGCAGGAAACTCGTCGAATGCACTCTCTCCGCAGATGAGAGGCGAGCTTTCCGTTAAAGCGGAAAAAGTGTTCCCCTTTGCGCGCGACGTGGTGGCCGCGGATCCCGTCGTAGCCACCTCTCGACTTTACGCCCGTCGGGGGGCACTCTCCTCTGTCCTATATTCACAGCTCGCGAAGCTTCAGAGACACTCAAAACTTTGTCGGTGCTTAGTCACACGAACTGCAGAAGTTTGTACCCGCCGCTAAGTAGGAGGAGGACTGATGGTTCGGGCGGCCGTCGTGACGACGAATAGGCTGGGGGAGAAGACGAGGCCATCGTGACCAACACGGCCGTTGCTTTTCCGACGGTCTCTTATCTGAATCATTGTAAAAATTCGGTCAGTAACTGGGCCGCCGGGGTACGGAGACGATCTACGCGGCTGATTGGGCATTCCTACCACCGCGCGAGGATGTTTTATGCCTGCAACGCTCAGACTCCTTCAATTGTCTGCGAAACATGTATCCGCCAATGTATCACCGATCATGGCCACCATCTTTTCTCATCGACTCGTTTAAAAGCCAAGGTGGCCAATAGTTAATTCGAATAATAAATAACGAAAAGGAACACCGCACGAGTATTTGTTTCTAACGGTTGGTAAAATAGTCATTCGGATAGTGTTTTATTCGCTCAGGGTAAAATATAGCTTTAGTGTGTTAATTAGTCTGTAGAAACACATATAAAACGATAGAAGAAAAAGTGAGTACCTCTCAGGTATACCATAAAAATCTCAACGATGACTTTCTTACTATAACGATGTGATAGAAATAGGGACAAAGTTATTGTTAGAAATAAAGGTACTTGAAATTATAGTTAATTAATTCCTTATACATACACTACTAGATATAATATATGATGAGCACCTAACCATAGGGGTTGAAAATTATTATATCGACCATGAAACTACGCTATTGCGGAGTACAATCGTCATTTAATGAAATTAAACAGATTGTTCGCTTCGAATTCATATGTATGGTTTTTGCCGCCACTGCACCGTTTCAATTTTTCACATACGTACGCATGACTCGTGTATTGGCACGCGTTTGTTCCGCAGCGTTCTGCTAGATGGCATTAGATGGCATGTCGATAGCACAGTAGATTCGTCGTATTTCCGTGACTCGCAAACGCCAAATCTGGCGACACTGATTGTATTACACTGCAATGGCGTTGGTTAATTTTTGAAAATACAATTGCGAGTCCAACGATTCCGTTTGATTTTCAATGAAACTATCGGACACATAGTGTCGTATCGATTCTTTCGCCAATATTTACTTCGCTATGCCTTGACGAAAAACGTGCCGCTCCCGAATTCGCCGCGTTTATTTCATAAACAAGTTGTCTTCCGTTTGACAGGACTTGTCTAAACAACAGTGCCAATAAGCGTCTAATGATGTCTGCTACTGAAACCACGGTTATTTTTGCCAAGTTGGAAGCTCTGAAAGACATCAAGTATATACTCGAGTTTATATTCTCAACACTCTTTCATGAATTCGATAGAATTTTATAAAAATCTGTAAATTGTAAAACAGCTTTGCATACTGCTAATATTGTACATTTCACGATATGTGTATGTAGTTTTTCGTCGAATAAATAGCTTTCTTCTTTCTACCAGGTCGAAGACTGTTCAATTGGAGAAAATGAAACAGAGGATTTTACAAGAAGTAGAACAGACCGAACAAGAAGAGAAATGTTTAATAGAATACAAACAGGAAATGGATCTTCTTATGCAAGAAAAAATGGCACATGTCGAAGAATTGCGTCAAATACACGCAGATATTAATGCGGTATAATATGTGGTTATTGTAATGTCATCTTTAAAGTAAACTGAACGTGTAATCATTTATGTAACAATTTCAGATGGAAGCTGTCATTAAACAAGCAGAGGAAGCTAGGAACAAAGCAAGAGAGACTGCAAAATTAATTCATAATAACGACTATCAACCCTTGAAGCATGACATTGATCGTATGCGCAGAGAATTCCTAGGACTAGAAAGGTTACCAGAATTGTATGAAACTGAATCAGATCTCATTTCACCAGAGTAAGTATACTGTAATAATCTATCTTGTTTCTTGTTGCTTGTTTATAATAATTATCTTTGGTTAAAATTAATGAAACTATGAATATAACTTTTATCGCGTAGATGGTTTGTTCGCAGCTATTTCGACCGTCCGATGCAGAAGGCAGAATGGAGGGTGGAAGTACGGGGTGAAGATTTATTACCTCCACTTGCCTTACACCATCCTGGTCATCCAGGTAGTTCTACACCTTTCCTTGCCCCTCAACCCCTTCAAGGTCCAAGTAAACCAGAACCAAGACCATTACCCCCAGCACCAGGTCCACCTGCTCCAACATTCAGGTACCACTGGTATAACTCAATTTTATATTACATTTTTATATAACAAAGCATGCAAATACTAATTTTATTTCATAGTAACATATAAGTCATAAAATTAATTGCATTATAATGTACTTAATATGATAAGAATTTTATTGATAAAGATAATAATACATACAGTAATACATGAATATATAATGGCATACTACTCTTTCTATGTTTTGTTTCTTTGCTTTCAGGCAACAACCGCCTCCTATGAAGTCATGTTTATCCTGTCATCAACAAATTCATAGGAACGCACCAATTTGTCCCCTTTGTAAAGCTAAATCGCGATCACGCAATCCCAAAAAGCCAAAGAAGAAAGACTAATTGTAACTCTAAGTGTAATTTATATGAAATATCAACATTTCTGTCATTTATTTCTAAGAATCCATGTTAATGTTTTTTTAAAACTTATAATCATTCTACAATCTCGTAATTACATAAGAACATACATTACTGCAGATCTTTATATTTATAATATTTTTTTCAGTTCGTAGCTTTTCCCATAAAACTTTATTTAATCCTTTTTTACGATAATTATATATCAACTCTGTATGTAGACCAATAAAATAAGAATTAATTAAGTAATTCTCATTTTTAATGAGAAATATTAATAAAACTGTGTATGTTTTATAAATCCTCTTTGAATGAACTTCAAAAACTAACATTTATTATTTAAAGTAATTACTAAAATATATTTAATGTTTAAAATAAATACTTTTATAGATTTATTCTTATAAAAGCAGAGTAGTCATCTAAAATTCTATTTTTTTTACATCTCCACGTTTTTCTTTATTTTATTCCCAACCCTCATCATACATAATATTTCATGATGTAACTTCTTTAAAAGATATATACATATATATTTGAAAAAGGATATTTCATTAACAATACTTTGTAAAGTAAAAGTTGTATAAGATCTTTGATCGTGGTAAGTACATTAAAAAAGTTCAATTGTTTGGTAGAAAACATTTGAAATTACTAATTTGATTAACCTTTTATTTTAATATTTAATGTTAATATATTTATCTAAATATCAGTCTTTATTATTAACATTAGTATTTTTATAAATTCAAAGGATGTGACAACATTTTGAATGATTTAATTCATTGTAAATGAATAGTTCAAAATTGTTTGTACTACCATATTATTGTTTGTCTTAAGTCATTTGTTATATACTTTAACACTATATCCTGAATTCATAATACGAATCTAATTTTTTTCTTTTTAAACAATAAATTTTCTGATGTCGATTCTTCTTTAAGATTTCAATACAAAAATAGATTAACAGTAAAACTGCACGAATTTGTATCTATAGAAATTTATCTACCTTTACTTAAAAGCTACATCATCCTAATTGTATTCTTTCATTATTTGTACGTATATTTCTTTACAGTCTGTTTATATGTTTATACATGTAAAATCTGTGTAAGAAATCTGTAAATATTCACAAAAAATATACTTGCATTTGATGTAATATCATAATTGCATGTGTAACCAGTTCCTAATAACAGTCGTATATGTTGATACATTTAAAATAATATAATATAAAATTGTATTTCAAAGCGATTATTGCTGAACATCGTCACATTCTACGATTTCATTATTTTTTTGTGCGTCATTTGACTCTTGAGCATTATTAGATTTAAAATGAACCAAAGGAATTTCAACATCATGTTTTTCTTCATCTTTTGAAACAATTGCTTTAGGAGGGACTAGACGCTTGTTCACAATTTGTAGCCACAACATACACACTACTAACATTGCGCCAGTAATACCAAAAGCATAGTATGTTCCAAAACGTGAATATATTACACTAACAAATACTGGACCTAAGCCACGAGATGCACATCCAGCACCTGTCATGAAACCCATCCACACACCTTGTGGCCGCGGTCCTAACACCTTGCTAAAGATAGTTTGTATTAAAGTAACACCTAACGGATAGCCTATGGTGGTAAAACCATATCCAATAAAAAATTGTGTGACTGTGAGTTGGGGAGTATATAAACACCACTCTTGAGTACTGGGACATCCTAATATTTCTGTAGCATTAGTATCTTTTGTACCATTACTAAACACTATAAAATATAATAAAAGTTTGTGTAGAAAAATATAAAATTCGGAAAATCTTTTAAAAATAAATTAAATTCTTAACTATACATTAGCTAACAAGTTTAAATGACATATATAATACAAACAAAATAAATACGTTTCTGTACTCACATTTCACATAGGCAATTTGTGGAGGATCAGGGCCCCATGGGATGCACAGTATTCTTCCAATAATCATAAAAAAGAAACCACCCCACAGCATCACCTTACGTTCGTTGAACCTAATAATAATTAAATGATAAACAGAAAAAAGTCAGTTTTTGCTGTATATTTCTATAAAATATAGTAACCTTTTACATAAAGGCTCGATCATAACGAATGTAATACAAGAAACAATAGCACCAATACTCATCAATAAACCCATATAATATAAAGATTCTTTCTTTGACCAAGCAAACTGATCCATAGTTAAAGAAGTACCAAGCCTAAAAGAAGTTAAAAAAGGTGAAGAGTGATAAACAAAGAGGAAAGTATATCAATGAAATTATTATACTAACGTTTCAAGGAGAACGAAATTAAATACCAAGACAAAAAAAGCACAAATTAATGTCAAAGATGCTACATAATCGGGTTTTACAGACTTCAACGTTTCTTCTTCTGTAGTTGATACATAGAACGTTTAATGGATCCATTAAAATTGATTTATTTATATTGATATTACTTAACATTGAACATTTTACCTGTTGCTTTTCCTTCATTTTGCATAGCTTCACGTAAAGCAATCCTATGTTCCTTGAAATTCCATGGAAGAAACAAAACAAAATTAAGAACTCCCATTATAACATTTATCCAACCAGTCATACTATACATATTAACAGGTAAATTCAGAAAATAAAAACCATTCTCTCCAAGAGGTGTAACTGCTGCTTGTAATCCGGGACCTACAACAAACCCCAGTACCTAAACAAATTTAAAATATATTATATAATCATATTTTACTTATGGAATTAAGCAAGGAGAAAATACTAAACTACATTACCTGAGCAAGAGATACCATAGAAACTGCATGTGTTCTTTCTTCAACTTTAGTAGCTGCAGAAAGGTATGACCGTGCAACTGCAATATTTGCTAAAAATAAATCATTGGTATATTATTGGAACGAAAATTAGTATTATACCGGTTGTATTATAATAGTATTCATCATAATTCAAAATTAAGTAAAATATTAACCAGAACTAACTCCAACCAAGAATCTGGCAGCAATCATGAAAATTTTTTGATCGCCTGGTAAAATTTCAAGAATACTATATAATCCTGATGCAAATGTAAAAAGGGCTAATGTTGTTAACAAAGGTAATCTTATTGATCCTCTCTTATCTCCCCACCATCCTACTAAAGGAGAAAATAACATTTGTGCCAAGGGATTAGCTGCAACTACATATCCCATAAATTCTTTGCCTGCTTTGCTATCCAACTGCAATTTTAATATATTGTTACATATTTATAATCTACTCTTGTTATACTCTTATTATGCTTACTTTGTCAAGATATGGCCATACTCCTGTGAGTATAATACTAAATCCAAGAGACATCAAAAACATAGTAAAGTAAATTGCATAGATACTCCTCCATCGTTGTTTTCTCTCGGCAACAGTTTCTAAGTCGTCATCCACAGGAACAATGGATCTAAAAAACAGGATATAACTGTTTTAACACTTCAAGTTAAGTATTTCTGAATACACATTTTTATGTCAGTATTAAAATGGCAATACTCTGTTTCTATAGATCTACTGTTTGAAGGAAAGAAAAAAAAAATATTTCTTAATATATCAATTTTTTTTAAATGTTACCTTTTACTAAATAATTTCCTGTACCAATCCATTGAAAATTATGATATAAAACTGATATAAATTAATCGACTATAGTTTTTTCATATAATTACAAATCTGGAAAGAAAAAGTAAAATGTAGTTTGTTAAGCAAAAAAAATAATAAAAATAGGTTTTAAATATATGTATATCTTATTGTATAATTTACTCTATATTAGAAGAATTGTTATTTCATGACAAATAAGTAAGCACATTTAAGAGTATCTTCAATGGCTTTAAATATATCTTTCCTTTGTTTTTGCCTGATAAGAGAAAGATACACATTACTATACATGAATTTATCCCAACAAAAAAACTAACAAATAGTTTAAATTCTTCTATCTATAGAACAATCATGTAAGTGGTATTTATAATTTCAAATATTTTTTAGACTTTGTTAACTTTATGTTAATAGTTTCATATATCGTTAAAAATAAAGTAATGTACATCACAAGAAAAACAGAAATTTAGACTAGATCACTTATTTTTTTCACTAAATGAATATCCTACATAAATATTTCTATAGCCAAAAACTTTCAACAACTTATGGGTAATCACCTCCAATGCACTATTTATAAACTTTATCAGCAAAGCAGCATTTTACGTATTATAAATTCCTTTAAAAATTCGCGCAAATGCGTGTCATCTGAGTAAATATATCACAGCTGGATGAAATACACCACTATTGATTTAAAAACACTTGATCTTTGTAGCACTAAAAGTCTTTACTGAATCTATTTTAATAGACCCTCGCGTATTTAATTCGTACTGGCAAATATAAAACACGAGTTAAATTAACAAATAACTAGATGTATATAGAACCAAAGACTGACGTGAACTGTAATCTCAAAGTGTATACTTTTTAATTCACTCGCATGCATCAGCACACATGTATCAATCGTGCTTTGAACGTGTTTGTTACATTGACAGGCATTCTTTGTTCAAATCAAAGTACACTCACTTGACCATTTAACTCATAAAATGTTCAGCATTAATCGATTATGTGTAATCACACCTGACAAAGATAAAAGGGACACGTGTTTCAGGTATGAATTGTAACTACTGATTATTTTGTTTGGTGAACACATTTCGTGCACATGTACTGTTTGTATTATTAACGAGTTATATTTATACTTGCTGCCGTTATAAAAATCCAACTTATTCTTGTGCATATCTATCGTTTAAGTGCTCGGTCGTTCTTATTTTTGCAAAATACGCGTAAACAATTTGTGACTCTATGTACGTGTAATTTAACCAAAAAAAATTTTATTAAAATCACCAATCACAGTTATCGAATTACTTAAAAATTGATAAAAATGTTTGTTCTTTTGCAAGTCGGCATTTAAAACCATCGATAATGGAGTAAACTTTATCAAAAAATTTGAATTTAATGTAACGTAAATGGAAAGGATCGTCATAAAGTCAATGTATGAATATGTATAGGAATTAAATAAAATATTTTTTCTTTGCCTTTATATCATCTTCCTTCTTTTAAACTTTATAAGTAAACTGTGAATATAATAAATAGAAATAAATGTACAATCCAATATGATTAAAAACCTGTTTGTGTAATCTTTATTTTACAATCTTTTCTTATATGCCAGTCTATGTACAAGGAAAAATAAATGTTAATATGGTTAATAATATGGTCTATAATTATGGTGAGAGTAATGTTTATCAGAATGTCGGTCGTGTTTATTGCCTCTGTCGTTCCATCTGTCCCAAGCATTATTGCGCCTCCCATGACCATGATTCTGACGCATCCATTCATATTGAGATCTACGTGGTTTGTTATACCAAGGATCCACAATTGGTGGCTTCTTTAATTCCATATTTTTAATTTTCATAAATGCACTATCCTTTTCTGAATAACGATCTTTGAATTCATTTTCACATTCTTCCAGAAATTTTTTTTGTTCGTCTGTCATATTTGTACTTCCCATGTTTTCTCAGTTCCTATGTAGTTAGCAGTAACAACATACAACTGTAACATATGATAAGTCCTAAATCAATGAAACGTATCACTTAAAATGTATAACTTCTGAAGAAACAACTCAATAAGAATAAAATCTACTTAAAAGAATCTGTTTAACAGTTAACTAGTGTGGACCATAAATTAATATAATAGTGTTTAACAGTTAACTAGTGTGGACCATAAATTAATATAATAGATACAAACATCTGATTATTGTTTTTATTTATGAAAAAGGAATATAATAATTTATTTATTAACCGTTTGAGTGTCGCAATAATAAATACGAAGGATCAAGTAAACGCCACAATGAGCACTGCGCAGGAGACCCAGCAAAACTCGGAGTTGACTTCAGCGACAGTTGCGGAAAAAGTAGGAAGCACTGGGACAAGGATAGATAGCTCACGTATTAAAATTTGGTACAAAGTTTGTAGCGCCGCGTAGGAAAAATTCACCCAACTAAAATGTGGAGTGGATGCGCATGTAATGCATATTTATGTTATGCACATTTTAGTTGGGTGAATTTTTCTTACGTGGCGCTACAAACTTTGTACCAAATTTTAATACGTGAGCTTGGTGGCTTGGACCCACTGAAACGGACGAATAAGTGGAATAAACAAATGGAGGGAAGCAAGAACGTTGATATCGATGCTGATTTATAATTAATAACCTCTATGCCGTTCTTCGAATGGAAGTGGTGTTGAAGTAATTTTGACAACTGTCATCACGTATTCCATTTGACTTAGTCTTTTTCAAAGGATAGTATATATTCCTGGATTCTTTTATAATGAAGTCCATGATTCATTTATAATAAACGCCAATTATAATTGACAAACAACTGAGAGAAGCATAATTTCCTTTTTAGCTTACTAATCGATAATGCCAATAAAAATTCCGCTATTATCATGTTTTTGGTGAGATATACATACGTTCCTTAGTATTATAATTTTGTCATTGTAGATATGAAAAGATGCTAATGTTTTATATAGATTGATAATTTTGTATGTAAGATTTCATGTTTAGTATGTTTCAGTCCCCTTATTGTGTTTACAGAAATTTGTCAAACAATCAGAAAGCAACACCAGTAATTTAAGATTTAAATAACCATGAACAATTGTCTATAACAATCACAATGGGAGGAAGCATATTTGAATTACTTCCATTATATCATCAAAATGGAAGTGGAAGAGAAATTTGTCATTGGATAACACATATCAAGTTATCTAGAATTATAATGTTAACTTCTGCTGTTTTATTTATTGTACCATTATTTACTCATTATTATTTGTCAAAGGTATTGTTTATTTTCTGAATATGTATGAAATATTATCAAGTATAAAAAATTCATTTACAATAATGAAATTTATATTATAGGTGGAGTCTGATTCTCCAGACAGAGATATTTATCGTACATTTTCTACTTTGGAAGCTTTTGAAGATTTTACTCCAATGAAAGCTTCTCAGTTGAAAATGAGAATTGAGGAGATGCTACATATTAAAGTTTCTGTAAATAACGAACTTAGAGACTTAAGTGCAAAAAGGCAAAGGCTTCAAGTTGAAGTTAGCAGTTTAACTCAAAAAATTGATGAGCTAAAGCAGGAACTGTTGCATCAGCAGACTGATCTTGATAGATTAAAAATCAGTGTTGAACAAGCTCAAGTAGCTCAAAGAGAAGCAGTAGAAAGAAATACACCAGAATTGGCACCTCCTAAGCGGATATTAATGGATTCCGTTCCTGTAGTATTACAAAGTATTATGCCACATTCGTGCAGAATGTACAATTGTTTTGATCATAGTCGTTGTGCATTAACAAGTGGTTTCCCAATATATTTATATGATCCGGATCAGTTTTCGATAGTTAATCCTGGTTGGGGTGTTGACGGATTTCTAAAAACTACTATTAAACAGACGCTAGGTATATCTGTATCTTAATGAATTTATGAATTTATATACATATACAAGTACATTTTTATCTGAGATATATGTTATATTTATCAGGATACAATCCACATCTTACTGCAAATGCAGCTGAAGCTTGTATATACATTGTACTCATAGGAGAAGTCCTTCCCATTGAACAAAAAATTGATAAGAATTACCAAAAGCCTATCGATATAAGAAAATTGCATGCACTTCCTTATTGGGGTGGAGATGGCAGAAATCACATTTTATTAAACTTAGCACGTAGAGATCTATCTGTAGAATCTGGAAATGTCTTTAACAACCTAGATACAGGAAGAGCTATAATAGTGCAATCAACATTTTATAGAAATCAGTTTCGTGAAGGTTTTGATCTGGTCATTCCTCCAATTTTGGGACCTCCGGGTGGAGATGTGTGGCAAGATTGTTCTCATATGTTACCTGCAAGAAGAAAATATTTGTTATCTTTTCAAGGAGAAATGAGATCTCCAAGAGTTACAACTATGACACATCAAAATGATGATGCTGATGTAGATTTAGAAAGATTAGCAGTTGATGAGAACAATTTGGATATGTTCATCATCCAACATCTGAAAGATATGAGTACCGGAATGACTTTGGATAAATTTTTTATTCAGTTTGAATGTATACCGGCATCAGAGGAGAAGAATGTAATAGAAATTCTTGACTGGTCCCTGTGTGGAACCGAGTCTTCGAGGAAGAATATATTAAAGGAATCAACGTTTGCTTTAATTTTAGCACCCAGCAATGCTTCGTTCGTAACTACTTCTTCTATGCAAGCTAGATTGTATGAAGCTCTACGGTCGGGATCCATTCCAGTTTTTTTAGGTGGCGATCAAATAATATTGAGTTACAATGAAGTTATTAGTTGGCGTAGGGCAGCAATTTTTTTGCCAAAGGTAGAAAATATGCTGTACTCTTAATGTAATGTTGTTTCTGCATTAAATTACATTTTGAATTTTAGGCCAGGGTAACTGAAATGCATTTTCTGTTGCGTGCAGTACCTGATACTGATCTGTTAAGTATGCGTAGACAGGGCAGATTAATATGGGAACGCTACCTAAGTACTGCACAGGGTGCAGTAGATACTATTGTAGCAGTAATTAGGGATCGACTCGGTATACCCCCGTTGCCAGCACCTCAAACTGCCAGTCCAAGTGTCTTTAATGAAAGCTTTGTGGTAACCACTGTAAAACTCAATTACATTGTTTGTGTTTCATTATTCGTAATCATTCTATTTTCTTGTAGCCTTTGAAGTCTGATGCTATTATTACCGAGCCAGAAGCTGAGGAAAGTTTGGGTCCTCTTGAACCACCATATCCATCCCCAGCTTTTAAGAGAAATTATACCACAATGTTACTTCAAAGCAATGAAATCTGGAACGATTGGGTGGATCCATTCTATTTATATCCTCAATTGCCTTTCGATACCGTCCTTCCCAGTGACGCGAAATTCCTTGGTAAACAAAGTTAATATTCAACATGTCCGTTAATATGAACGTTTTCATTTATATTTTACCAATTTTAGGATCTGAAGTAGGATTCAGACCAATTAGTAAAGGGGCAGGAGGCGCTGGCAAAGAATTTAGCGAAGCTTTGGGTGGAAATTATCCGAGAGAACAATATACAATTGTAATGTTAACTTATGAGCGTGAACAGGTTCTTATAAACTCTTTGGCTCGGCTTTATGGGCTACCATATTTAAATAAAGTTGTAGTAGTGTGGAATAGTCCTAAATCACCTATGGAAGACTTAAAGTGGCCAGATATTGGAGTTCCAATTCATGTAATATATTATGTTGTTTCGTTAATGAAAGCAGAAACATTTTCTAAATCATTGTCTAAATAAAAAAATTTCTTGTACTTAGGTCATAAAGGCACCAAGGAACAGTTTAAATAATAGGTTTCTTCCATTCGATGCTATCGAAACAGAAGCTGTCTTGTCAATTGACGATGATGCTCATTTAAGACACGATGAAATTATGTTTGGATTTAGGTACTTGTAATTATTTTTATGTATATCACATTAAAAAAGTTAGATATGAATATATTGATCGTGTCTATAGAGTGTGGAGAGAACATCGAGATCGCGTAGTTGGATTTCCTGGCCGTTTTCACGCATGGGACCAGAATTATCACAATGCCTGGAACTATAATTCTAATTATTCATGTGAGCTATCAATGGTTCTAACTGGTGCTGCATTCATTCATAAGCATTACACATATCTCTACACTCATTGGTTACCGCAAGCCATTCGAGATAAAGTTGACGAATATATGAATTGCGAGGATATCGCTATGAATTTCCTCATCTCCCACATCACAAGAAAACCACCTGTTAAGGTCAGTAAAATGATGATTATATTTACAATATGAACATTCCATTTTTGTTATGTTCATTTTGTACAGGTCACATCACGCTGGACCTTTAGATGTCCTGGCTGCCCAGTTTCTCTTTCAGAAGATGACACACATTTCCGGGAAAGACACAAGTGCATTAACTTCTTCTCTCAAGTAAGTAAGAGAAACAATGTCAGAAGATTGCAGCGTGCATTTTTAATAAATATAGAAATTTTAACTTTTCGTTTCAGGTTTTTGGATATATGCCACTTTTAAATACACAATATCGAGCTGATTCGATATTATTTAAAACAAGAATACCGCACGATAAACAAAAATGTTTTAAATTTATATAAAGAACTACGATAAACAATAATGAAAAAGAATTAACACGCTTACACGTATCCAGTAATCGTTACTTGATAGGATTTACATGGTTTTGATAACATTTTGACTGAATTGATACACATTTTCTATAAAGTATGTCAACGCGTGTAATAAATATTTTAGAATTTTTTTATCGTCCTCTTTTTTTTTTATTGTATTCTTTTTTTATCTAAATACATATTGTTTGATCAAAATGCACATTTTAAAATTAATTAAAAAATTTAAGTATTCGAATAGCGAAGAAGTAACTACATGTAAGTACATCGTAATAAATTTATTTACGTGACGATTACTACCGATCGAGATCATTTTTAGGAGACACGGGGCAGGACGAAAAGTATAAAATATTGAGGACGTATACGATACCCAAGTGTACAAATGGCAAGTCTGGTAGAACTAAACCAAGATTCATTGATTTTAATTTATTTGAAATATGATCAATTCAATCGGAATTTTCCAATGATTATTATTACATACGACGAATTTAATATTCACAGTTGTAAGTAACAATTGTTAAAAATGTACTGCCTGTCAAAATAATGTAAATACACGTAAATTACGTAATGTGATACAACTTCAATTTGAGGAAAGGGGACTTTTATATTGAAATGTTGATTCACAATATTTGTAACAACAACTGCTTGGTCTCGAATTTTGCATTATAAGTTGTTTATGTTTACAGCGCTTGAACAGCAACAGTGACTTTGTTATCGTGCATCACACCATTGTAATTGTGCCAAATTTTTAACGTATATTTACTTTGGTATAAGATAACTTATCTTCAGTTATTCTCTATATCGGATTTTAATTTTTAATCCATAATACTCTCGAAGACTATTTGTACATACATGTACATATCGCACACCGTTTTATCTTGTATCATTTAATGCGAGTGTTCGCATTTACTATAAAATACAATAATATAGGTAAATATAGCTCGTACGACTACTGGTATGTACAAGAAACCACTTTGTAAATTTGGTTTTATATTAAATTCTGTACAACACGTTGTAAGTTTAACCTGAAACGAGTTCAGACCTACGTGCAGAAAGATAAATATATATTATGTATGATTGTGAATGGAAATTTAGTTATTTCACTGATAAAAATAATTTATCAGGAAGGGTATTAATACTACAAAAAAATGCGATTGTCGCGTATAGCATCGATGGAAACGACGACCGAGTGTTTCTGGCTTTATTCCAGGTATCATTAATCATGCGTACCCGCATATTGTATACCATAAAAACAGATACACGGAACAGGTTGGTAAAGTCTACCAGTTTCAGGCGACGGTAGTTGGCGAAAGTTAAAATTAATCGTGAACGACATCCTTGGATAAGCTTTCTTAAATTTAACGTAATATAAAATGGAAGTTATAAGCTAGTCACCCTTTACACTCCGAATTTTCTGATTTCACTACATTTTTGTCGAGCCACACTCGATATAGGATCGTAAAGGGTTAAAATACATATGTATAATTGCCCTGGATTAAGGAGAATATGGTAATACGAGTAATTATAATGCGGACAGCGTCAAGTAATTCTAGCTTTCAAAGGCGAACTATATCGTTTGATCACATACGACGCGCACGAGATGTTTTTTCTCAAGAGAATATTATTTGAACATTAGCTATGGCCTTCTACAGTCGGATGCATCAGTATTATTCTATCGGACATGTATCGAGCAGATGTCTGTAGCAACTTTTAATTCTATCAGCAGTTAATTTGAAAATTGAAGGTCCCGTATACATATATTCTAATACCTTGCGTAACATTAAAGTATAACAAAAAATTTCATAATAATTACATTTAATCGCAGACAGCAAGTAAGGTGTGTGGAGCATTTCATGAGCAGCGCTTAAATTTCTCCGAATCTGCAAAACCTTAAAGTGATCCAAAATTTCCCGTAAATGAGGTTGAATTTCGAGCACCGTACCAACCGCACGAACCTTTGACAACGTTGTCGTCTACTATCGCGTTTAATGTCTCGTAACTACAAAACGAAACAGGAACATGCCCGCCTCTGTTATTTCTCCTTACCGAGAGGAATCTAAACGGTATACGAAGCTATTGAAGTATTTCATCTCGGATCAGAGCGTCCAGACAATGGTCGTCACAGACGACAATCGAGACGCTACGATTCTCGCCTGGATTATTCATACTTTCCCGGGTTCTGGCTACACGGAGTAAGCGGAGCGATGGTTTTCATTCAAGCTGTTACAGTTAAAAAAAAAAAATAAACACAAAGGTGTGTCAATTTTCCATTGCATTATACCGTTATACATACATACATAGATGCTTACGCGTAAATACACTTTTATTTTTAGAGTGGCACCCGTATGATCCCTGGATAATGCGGTCGATGAAAACAGGCGGTAGCGAATTATACGAGAAAGATTTGATCGGTAATCGGTAATCAATTATGTTACTGAATCATACGCTAGGGACGGTTTGAAGTTTTTGAAAATTACCATGTCGCTAGTCCGTCGAGATGATATTGTTAGGGCAGCACACTGTACGGTGTCGCGACGCTCGTTAGCATTCGAATTCACCGCCAGAACGAATAAAGTGGTACCGTTGCGGCGGTGAACCCCATTGGTTTATAGTTGGATCAATACGGGGTTTTACCATGACGTAAGTACAGCCTGTGGTCCTTATTGGTTCGGACGTACGCTGCATCCCATTATTTATTAAGACCGCATGAACGGGCGGTTTTCGGTGCATCCGGGCGCGGGAATCGGTACGCAACGTTACCTCGCGCATCCACCATAGATAAACAATGAACGACACGAGGCTGGTGCAAGACGATCCGTGAAAATGTACGGAACGACTTTGGCGAGCGACGGGTGTCCTTTCGAACGCGTTTCCATTTCCTTCCCTCAAGTTTGGTCCGGTACATGCATGAGAAACTGGAATTCGTGCGGGCTGGGTGGTGGTCTGTAATGGACAAACAGGGAGGGAGGGCGAAAGGGAGGGGGAGCAGTTCGCGCAACTGCGGTCGTATACAAGCACAAGAACGAGAACGAGCGCGGGAGGGTGTCCTCCACACGGTGAAAAGGTCTCTCGGTGGTTCGGCACGGTTTTTTTCATGGACGATAGCCGCGATAGGAGCCGATACGAGACCCCGTACGCTGGTGGCTAGCGCGATTTCGACACAGCGAATCCGAGCAGGAAGTCGATTCGTGGCCGGAAATTAGCCCCCTTCGCGGAACGGTTGTCTCGTTTCAGTCCATTGCGGAGAGGGTTGGTGCAGGCGCTGGCGAACGAGGCGGGGGTGAGACAGTGTGATAGCGAGAGGGGAATGTAGACGGACGAGGGTAAGGGCGAGGTAGATAGGACTGGATAGAGCAGGTAGAGGGAGAAGGATGTAGGCGAGCGGCGGGAGCACGGGCCAGAAGGGTGAGAAACGGTGAGAGGAAGAGGGGAAGATAGCTAAGGGTAAAAGAGCGAGACGGAGAGAACGAACCGTCAGTGAGAGTAGTACCAATCGCGGAGCGTTGACGGACATAAGCGAGCTAGGGGTGTGGAATAAGCTCATTCGTGTGTTGTTCTTGCGTCGAACGTACAGAAAGGAAACGCTTGGAACACGAAAGAGAGCAATAACGTTCGTCTAGCTGAATTCCCGCGACCGAGTCGCCTCCGTGGTTCGGGTGCACGCGTGTGAAATTAGTGCGAGCGTCGACGTACTGTCGCTGCAGAGAATCACTCGCGATAACGCCGTGAGTTGCTGTTTTAACCTGACGAGAGAAAGAGAGAGAGAGAGAGAAAGAGAGAGAGAGAGAGAGCTGGCAGTGGGAGAGAGAAAGAAGATTCCATTTTCAGGGAAGAGAGCAACGATTTCTGGTCTTCTTGAGGAGGAGCGACCAGCTGACGGTACGCGTCGACGATCGTTCGAACGTCGGGGACAGCCGGTCAGCTGGGAAACGGGTTTCGTGGGTGTGGAACGATCTGGTCCGGGGCGATTGATTGTGTGGGTGTCGCGGTCGCTGCAGAGACGTCGAAAAGCGCCCATCGTCGCGTCGGCCGCCACGTGAATCGCGAACAGCGACAAGTACTTGTGGTATTAAATATCCTTTGGAACGGTGGGACGCATAGGTGGCAGGGGATTCCTGTAAATACTCCGATCTGCGGGAATACACGTAACTCCAGCGTCGGCGGACCGGGCCACTTGAAACAACGTTCTCTGTCACAGTGGTCGCGGAACGTTGTTGACGAACCGCTGGATACTCGGTAAATCTGGATCGATTCGATCCTGTTACAGCTGCGTGCTGGATCGCACTCGTCCATCTATCGAGAAGAGGCTGTCTTCTCGTGTACACGTAGGAAACCGACGTTACTCGGTCACCCGTTCCCATTCTTTCATATATCGTCGAAATTCGAAAAAAATATCCGAGAGGCGACGAGCAGGACGTAACCATCCAACGTTCCAAATTGATCGCGCGATCGCGATAAACCACGGACCGATTTCGTCAGAGGTCTAGCAAGCGATCATCTGCCGCGCGTTGTGTATCAGAATCGTGGAGCTGCTTGTTCAAAGTTCAAGAACCCGGACTTTGTGTGTACGGCAGAAACGAGCGCAACCAACGGCACCCGTGACCCGTTTTCCTTTTCAATCGATGTACTCGTGAACTGGACCGCTGGTCCGCTCGAAAACCTCGGCCGTTCGAACGGGATAAAACCGAGGGAACAGAGGGTAAACAACGAGGGAAATTCGAGAAGGAAATCGGCTCGGAGGCAACGAAGGAGAGAATCGAGGCGAAGGGAATTCCCGGTGCGCGCGCTGTTACCGGATCGCGCGCGTTCTAACCTCGCAGCCGCCATCGTATCGAGGACGCGAGGAGAAACCTCGTCGAAGGTCGGTTTTAAAGAGGACCAGGGGGCCTCGCACCGTTCCATGAAGCTGGCTTCGACCGGAGAACGTACACCGGGGACGGAAGAAAGAATGCGAGAACCTCCTCACAGCCTGTGAACATGATTTGTCATACAGATGCAGCCAGTGGTAATCGTACGACGAGAGACACAGACGACGAGGACGCTGACGGAGACGACGATCGCGGAGACAGCCAGCGTCGCGTCGATGCCTCGACGAAGCTGAACACTCGCGTTGGAGCGAGCCTGCCCGACGACGATAAGGCTATCCGGTACCAAACGGCTACTTGTGTTTGTCTAACAGTCAGTCAGACGAACGTCGTCGTCGACGATCCTCCAGCTTGCAAAACGACCGCGATTCATCGCACCAGCTGCGTCGATCGGCAGTGTACCAAGGAACGTACGCGTACCCGGCGTAACCTGCGTTTATCGGAAACGTGCTCGTGTTGTCGCGGCCAGCTGGTGCGATTACCAGGTGTCGGATGACTCCCCCCGTACCACGCAGCCTTCCCGTAGTCGTAGAAAGGACGCGATATCCCGTAGGAAGGAGCATTGCCGCGCGGCGAGCGAACATCGTCGCGGTCTCTCATCGGCGGCGTCGTCGGTGGTGCGCCGGCCCGCGCGTCGCGCCAAAGTCCTCGCGATTAGACCTTCCCGTGCACGTTCCTATCTTACGTCCGTGATGGCGGCTGTACCTGATATGTCGCACCTCACCCCCGAGGAGAGGAGCACCATCGAGGAGGTTATGATACGACAGAAGCAGGAGGAGGAGAAGGAGAATGAGATTATGAGGTACGTCGAGTCTTTCGATTCCGTTACCCTTATTATTTTTCCGGAGTAATTAACCAGGCCAATCCTTTCTCGTGTTCAGATGTTGTTTTCCACTATTTTATTTCTAATTGAGCTAATTTCTATGCAACGCAAACGACATCTTTTCCGTTTTTGTTAAAGCAACGGTTCGTTAAGTATATATTTGTTGGCTGATAACGAATATATGTAAAAGACTATTCTGTTGCAAGTCGAAGCTATAAAGTAACGGATTGCTACACGTGTTTTGCATATGAGATAGCCAGTCTTCGTTTTCGTCGCGAATGCTACCATTTGCAATTTTATCGCGTTCTTATGTCTTTCATAATGTTTACAGTGATGTCAATATCGATGAATTCAAAGTATATAGTTTGCTATGAATAGGAAACACAATGCTACTATCGACTATCAAATTTTGTTAAGTAATTGTGATATTATGAAATGCTTATGTTTTTCGCTATTTTTTACATTGATGTTATTCACAATACTTCGTAATAACAAGTATTATAGCAAGTATAGTCCTGGAAAACATAGTTTACGTATTTGATATACGTTTTGATTCTGGAAATTAGCCCCTCTTCGATTCCAAAAGTTGAATGGTATTTTAGCTTATTATAATTTATCATTTCGACTCATTGTCGGTGTATACATAACGACTAAATTTCTTTTTCAAATTGACAATGTTTATTTGTTTTATCTATTTGATCAATGTTTATCGATTTACCGCCGACTCCAAGTATCATGATCTTTAGTTGGAATCAGTTAATGGCATCCCGTCCTTCTTGCTAAATCTGCACATAAATTTCCACATTTCTAGACTTTTATAGCTTTAAGCATTGATAATTAACAGTTTCGTACCGAAGAAAACCTTAATTAAAAGTCAAAACGTGTAGTAAAACGTAAACTCTGCGTGTTTGTATGTATTTTTCTTGTTAATATTATATATTTATAATTTTGCTTCTTAGAAACATAACTTTTAAACGAATATGATCGTTGGTCTTCTGTTAAACTCGATGATTCTCGCGTGGCTCCTCAAACATAAATATGTAAGCGGCGAAGTCACGGTGTACCGTTTCGGCAAGTAGTATGTAGCCTCGATGGTCAGGCGAGAGCGTCGGAGCCACGAAATATCGATGAACGGCCACGCGCCGGTGATCAGAAATACTGAACGGACGAAACGATGTCCGATCGATCGGTTACACGTATTTCTTGACCAGCAAATTGTCGCCACCGACCCGTTCTGCCTATTTTCTGGATTCACCTGGTCGTTAGTCCTTGACCGCTTTATACCTCTTACATCTTCTATTTAGGGTATTCATCGTTGTGCACACACTCCCAAACGATTATCCTGCCAGTTCTCGCGTTCACCGTCTCCGTCAAATGAGTACTTGCTGTCTCAAGCCCCCAGCAATTCGGCGAACTTAATTAACGATGCACCCTTGATCGATCGTTTAAAATATTTCCTAACTATTCCTAAAAGAATTCCGACGTCGTACTCGTCGATTAACCGACTGCACAAATTTGAGTCCATCTATTTTCTTAGGCCTACGAGGCGGTGTATTCTTCGAATCGATTTTCTAAACTAAATCTCGCGACTAATATATAAATGCCGTTTCGGAATAGATTCAACGAAACTTGTCGTAAAAATTCCGCGTAAAATATCGCAGTTCAGGACGGCACCGCCGACCCACCGATTTTCCTAGACGTTTTCACTTGGTTCTATCGGTGTTGGCGAATCGTTCGTTCTAAAAACGACTTTGCACCTGCTCGTGCGAGAGGTACGGCGGTGACGGATGCGGCAGCTTCCCTATTCGCATGCAATTACGGTGCCAGGGTACGAAGTCGCAGCGGGGCGACGCCGAGGAAAATGGTCGCCGTTCTTCGAGGAAGGCGTTTTATTGATAGGTTGTCGCTGATGGAACACGGGAACGTGAGAAAGCAACCGAGGAGAGGGAACGGGTGAGAAAGGGAGACAAAGAACCGGGTGCGAGAGGGTTGGATCGTTGGAGCGAAAGACAGCGGTAGAGGAACCGAAGACAGAGAGAGAGAGAGAGAGTAATGAGTAAAGCGTGCTTTGCCATACCGATGCGAGATCATGTAATGTGGACGACGAGTACGTGTAAGGACGCATGTAAAATGCAAGGCAGCGAGCCTTGACGTGGCTCGGTAACGAGCTGCTGCAGTTGCATAGGATATGCATAGGGTATGCAGCTGAAGCCCGCGGATGAAGTGTGAAAGAGACTGGATTGGCAGGGTAAATTCTTGGACGGTGAAATATAGACGAAGGCCTGCGGAAAGGTGGTGGGCTTTAGCGGCACGGCGTCCAGAATCGAGCCACTGGCTGTTCCGTTTTCTTGCGTTACGTCGAACGAGGAGCCTCTATGCTCATCATCGAGCAATGACGAACCCTTTGATACCGCGCGATAATTTTAGTCCCTCTATACACGCGGACGGCTGTCTCGCTTACGTATTGGAAGGCGATTCGCTTGGACGAATAAAAATAGAACGCAACCTTTCCGTTTCTGCGTGGAGGCTATTTTGTGCGCACATTGCGAAACGACGTAATTCTCTCGTATAATTGAAATCGAGGATATCGTTCGAGTGTTCTGTTGCATCTTGGCATCTTCTCGTAGAATTTCTTATTTTTATGTACTTTGACGTCGAGGCTATTCACATGATGTAACATCTCTAAATGCTATGGTTCCAACTGCGTTAAATATGGAAAACGCATCTGCTTTGTCAAGGAACACATTGAAAGTAATATCGAGGAAAACACTTACAACAATTTACAGTTCAACGAAGCGAATCATTGCCGTATAAAAATCTGTTACACGTGTATTACTTGGATAAACATGATTTAATGTGTGCTCAATCGAAGAGTACTAGCGCCCCGTGCGATTGGCTTCGTTGGAGCGCGCATAAGTAACAAATTTTCAAATTCGACATTTTCAAAGAGGCTTTTATGATAAAAGAGTAGGAACGCAAAATATTTCCGTTTAAACTGGGCTCGATTTGTTGGTACTTTCTATATCCAGTGACGGTGATAATAACAAAGAAATTGCAGAGGTACAATTTAGGTGAGAGTTGAGAATTAGAAGATTCTTTCCTACTGTATATTTCCGACTTATTTTTGGACTAGGAATTGCTCGTGAATCACGTTTCATCCTCGGTACGTGGATCAACTTTCCCCTTATCGAATGACGTTCAGTTTCTCAGGGTAATCAATTACAGCAGGAGAAATGATAAAAGTTGCACAACGAACGATGTCGGCAGCTCCGTCGCATAGCGTGCAAAAATTCTTCTTCCACGGACGATTTGCGCGAAAAGTGTTGGACGAACCTGGTCACATTTTGTGGGACAGAAAAGTCGCGCTCGAGCGCGAGCGCTAACCACGGAGGTGTTCGTTAAGTAACCTAGATTTCTCCGCTCTGTTCTCTGCTTTTGATCTACCCTTTTGTCACGGAAGAATATTTTTTTTCGCGTGCGTGTAGCTACCCTTTGAATTGCTCGCGGCGAAGAGCACGAGCCGCGGCGATCGCCGTTGCGTGCGCGCGACTCGCACGATTATCGGTAAAGTAATTAGAGGAACGTAGGCGGACACGGTGTACTTTGCGCGACATGCCGCCGCGACCTTTGTCTCGATTGGCAAACTCAAGATTTAGGTTACCGCTTCGCGACTGTTCGATGCTAATTTCCGTTGCGAGCTCCGTCGAGTCCGCTGCTGAATTTTATACGGACGCTGATTCTGTTTACGCTTTAAGCAATCCTGAGAAGTATCGGTTCGATAAGCACAATTTGGCAGAATTCATCAAGATTTACGATGGCGTGCGAAAGCTTCCAGGCAATTACGTTCAAGCTTCAGTCACTTCATTTCTATTCTGCTGCTTATATTAAGATCCGTTTACACAAAGTCCAGCTTTATGCCATAGATGTTTCTGTGGTTTCCATGAATAACGATTGTTACCTCTTGTAGTTTTTTGTAAGGTTTTCCCAAGTATATTCGCCATTTCTACTAAAAATGGAAGTATTTCTGCGAAGAAATTTTGGATCGTTTCTTGGATAATCAGTGTCCGTTCTCAACCAGCTCGGTAGGAGAAGAAATCCGGCTTGCTTATGGGGTCATCCGATAGATTACGATTGGAAGGGACCCGCTGTGTTCTTACCATTTCTGCTGTTTTGGCGATCCAAGTTTGAACCCAGCCGTGCCAACAACCCTTCGGTTACAGCGAGGAAGTTCCGTACACGCGACCTAGAGACCGAGACTTCCGGTCGAAATGCTGTAACCCAGTGCCAAGTGTTTCCGCAATTCTCTTGCTCTCGCGTACAATGCCGTTAACCTACTTGGCTTAGAATCCTTCGTACCTGAACCAGTCACGGTGTTCTTCCCCTGTGATTACGTTTGTTAACATTGTTTACGAGTCTCCCTCCATGGATCTCTCTTCGATTTTTCCAGGTGGCCACGATATACCACAAGTCGGCGAAACAAATTCCTATACTTTGGCGTTACTGTAATTTCCTCGATGAGCCAACTTGGGGGAAATAATGCCCGGAATGATTAGGTAGCTTGAATATGAATCTGAGAATCTAAGTACGTAAATGGACAGGAAGGTGGCAAACTCTTCCGTTAAAGTTTCACTGTCTAGGCGGAAGACGTAGAAGCATTCCGAGCTAGTGACCGTCAGAATAAATCGATGGCATCGGTCACATTCCATTCCAGTTCAATTACCTCAGCCATAAATCGACTTTCTCCGGCATCAAAGTGTGACCGTACTCATGGCTGCAACCCACTCGCAATCCTATCTTCTCGTCTAATATATATAGTGTAAGATTCGTCACAATATCAAAGAATTTCAGTGACTCGATTTCGGTGGTTGCGGGCACGAATCGGTGGAATTAAGTAGTTGGGCCTAAACGAAATCATGTCGGGGCTTAGATAAAAGTGGAACGGAGGAACGCGACACTGGGCTGGATTTAATAGAAATTTATGTTGAAAAATTAAACATAAATGCGCTTTGTATTAAAAAATAATTGCAATGCGTCTGTACACTGGGGCCTGGAGTGGTTAAATCGCTACATAAAAGGAAAAAGGATAAATAGTTACGAACTTGACGTATCTCGATTTTACGAAGTTGTGAAGGGGAGCCACGCGAGGGGGTTGGTTTATTAGTTGAAATATCGGGAGAGTGGCGCTTCTCCGATGTCGTGAAACTTTTCCCTTCCTATTTCCTCGGCAAATAATTTTCTCTGGCGGTGTTGTTCACAGACGAAAGCAGGACGAGGTGAAGATCCTCGAGAACACGATACGGGCCTATTCGGAGAAGCACAAGAAGACGGGAGCGGAGCTGCACGCCACGTGTCACATATGCCTGAAAACCAAGTTCGCCGCCGGCGCCGGCCACACCTGCAACCACTGCAGCATCCTGTGCTGCGCACGCTGCGGTGGAAAGGTCAATCTACGGTCGAACAAGGTAGGGGGTGAGATTCGGAAAAGAAGCGGGAAGATATATTGTCCGGAGAAATCGCGACTCGTACGCTGCGCGCTCCAATTCCCCCTGTTTTTGTTAACCTCGTTGCGTTTAACTCTCTGCTACGGTAGAATGGACTGAAAATTACTCGTGTCGCTCTATTAACCCTTTAACGTACGAATTCTCGTTACCTTTTCACTTTTCATAGAGAAACATTTCTTTCATAGAGAAGTGTTCGAATTTCCTCTTTGCTTTAAGATCGAGAATTGAACGTGATTCCTCGAGGTTGCTCCTTATTATCAACAAAAATCCGGAGGATCTGGATTCAAGGAGCTCCGTAAGAAACTCCGTTCTTTTAATAGAGAGCTGCCCGCAGAGAGGCGCTCAATAATCCTCTAGTTTTCCTTGAATTACGAAAACCACTTAAATTTAGTGAACATCCACACTTTGAGGGATCACGAGTTTTATTTGTCGTCACGCCGGTCAGGATTGTGACCAAAAAAGATTCATTACCTAAATGAAGGGATCAAAGGGAGTTCCCTATGTCGGTGTATTCGCGGTCCACAGAGAAAGGAAACTCTTTGCTCTCGTGACATTTCGAGAATCAGTCTTTTCGCGAAGTAGAAAGATTTGGATAAATTCAAACCACATGGAGGTATTTAATGTGTAGTTAATTACCGGATCCAAACTGCATCCGTATGCGTAGTTAACTACGCTAATATAGGTATAAATAAGTAAAAAATCGATAAAGTTTCGGGTGATGCATTTAACTGTCGGTATGTTAGATCGAGACCCTATTCATTTAAGTTCAGGGAAACGGTCAGGCCATGAGTTAACGAGATACGTCACTTGATCGATAAACGAGATCGTCGATCGTGCACGCGAAGGTCCGTCGCGAGCAATGCAAATCAATGTTTTCATGGCGTGAAAACCGACCTGAAAAGCAGAGTCACTGGCTCGACCGTACTGATAACATTCTGATCAATGGGATCTCGTTGAGAATCTTCGCGGTCGGAGGAACGGAAATGGCGCCACTACGATTGCCGACTCCTTCGAACTATTATCTCGCGCCTGTCACTATACATTTAAGTGGACTATATCCTCTGCCGGGTTATACAATCTCAACCCTCTAAATAGAATAACAACGGGAACTGCGTGACTCATAAATAGAATTATATCTTTCACGATAATACAGACAAACAGAGGGTGGTATCGACTGAATCGTTCTAATTTTAACTTGGAAATTGTCTACCCCACATTCAAACAGTCTTTTAAATAATGCTTTATTATGACAATCTAGATAACAGGAATCGATATTATAAATGTTGCTCAAGTTATTTTCCTGTTGGATTTTCTACGTTTATATACGTACAATTCTAAACAACAGAAAATTGCAGGAGGACAGATACATTACCGTAAGAATCATTTCTCTCTCATGAAACATTTTCGAAAAGGAAGTGGCTCTTTAAATGAATCGTTATTAATTAGCCTCAGGCTCGAATATGTCTACATTCATCATTATCTAGAGTCAATGTCGGGAAAGGGCTTTGCTCGGATATTTTCGAGGATTTCGGCGATGGGATTCCGACGTAAAGTTCATCGAAAATTGAGTCAACAGGACCGCGATTTATCACGATTCAAGGGATTCCATTTATTCACGTCAAGAGATTATGAAACGCGCCATCGCGACGATGCGACCGATTAAAAGCGCAACCGATCGCTGCTGGGAAATGTCAGCTTCCTGGAAACAATTAAGGCCACCGTATCGTAAAAGACGATAACCGGCCGTGTATCGTTGCGCACGCCTGAAATACGTGGAAATAATTGACCTATAGCGAGTCTCTGGTCCTTCTCTCTCCCTGCTACACCAATTAACCCTTATCGCGGACGTGTGTACATTGCATCTGTGGGCGTAATGCCGTCGCTAAATAGCCGCCCAGCGAATACGTTTTCCATTTATGCGCTGGGTATTTCCTCCGTCGATCGCGCAATTTCGATAGAATTTTCATCAATGGAAATGAAACAGTACCTGCAGTATGGTACGCGTTCCGGGGATTTCGAACTTTCTATTTCGTATACCTTGTCTTTCAATTGTCCGTTCGCAGCTGTTCACCCGACGTCGTTGATTCAACGTCAGTTGGGTCATTCTAAAGCTAAACACTCGGTATAATATGGCAAAATTATTATCGACATTTTCTACAAAAAGGACGTCCTATGTCTTATTTTGTATAATCAATAAATTACACGTAACATGACGTGAAATCTGCAACACAACTTTCAACTTTGAACTTTATCTACATTCTATACAGTTACAGATTTGCACAGAATTACCTACTTCGCAACAATTTTATATTTATTCCAGTCAACGCTCAAGACCTTTTAACGATAACGGAATGAACAGGGATGTACACGAATATCCTTAAAAGTAAAACATTCAAAGATTTCACGTCGCGTTACGTGTAAACAATTAACTACGCGAACGAAGAACAAACAGCTTGTTGTAATTTGTCCATAATCTATTTTTACCAGGCTGGATTAAACGGTCGATCGATAAAAAATTCGTTTGGGTTATAATACGCGTTTTCGCTAGGGGTTTTTGATTATCAGGTATAAAGAGAAAGAATCTATTAATAGCGCAAAGAGGGTTTGCGGAGGTTCTGAGAGTTCAAAGAGGATCACGGTTCAATTCCTACAGATTTCAGTGAGATTCGCCTCGTGCTTCACGTTTTCTTTCCAGGCTATATTGAATATCGTGACCCAATAGTTAGCGATGGATATTTAAAAATAACAGTACATTTATTGCGCGATAAGAAATAAATTGTACAAAATAAATTATAAATTATTCCTGTATTAAAATCGATAATGTTGTGATCGAAGCAAATAGAAGTGAAAAATCGACGCATCTCGTATTTTATGTTCGACTGAGCTTAATCGATCTTATGAACTATTTGTCAGTACTCAACGATCAGGATAGGGAGGGCAATTTAACTTGGTTTTCGAAAGCGTTATGTATCCGTGATCGGGAAATAAGAGCGCCGCGGATACATATAGAGAATGCACGCGCGTATTCCAGCCAGCAAGTGGCAGTATAATAATGGAAGCAGACGCGCGGAACTTTGGCTTACAACTTCCTGTAAGTTTATTGGTTTTCGTCGTACTTTCGCGTGGCTTAAGAAATGGAGGTTGGCCGTGCAGTCGGTTAAAGTGGGCCGGTAGTTACTTCGTAGTTTCCCGAGCCACGTATTCCGTGAAAAGCTCGAACGAGCGATAACAATTCGCGATACTTGTAAAAATATTTCACTTGTCGGCTCCTCGGTGAAAATAATTTCAAATGTTCTCTGTATCCCGGAAACGTCGCCCTTAAAAAAATTCAGTGGAAATATTGAATACGTAGTCTCGTCCTCGACGATTTCAATAACCATCGGATCTACAAAACCCGCTCGAACGAGTGCTCAAACATCTCATTTAATATTCGCGAAAATACACCGGCCGATGAAACAGAATACACACACACACATATACATATACACACACGTACAGACGACAAAGACACAACGATGCACGAACACAAACTCGCGCACGCTCATCGTAGTGGCTCGTTCGCGCACGTACTCCCACACTATTCACCCTCCCCCTCCCTCCCATGGCCACACGCAAGTACGATGATAAACGTCACGGCGCGTGTTACGACATCATCGATCCGAGCGGAACGCTCGTACGTTTCCACGTTCGAGGAGATCAGCCCGCGATGCGATACCACCTTTCTCTAATTACGCTCGCCAGTCCGATCGACGGAGGTTCCTCGATTTGTGAAATCTTTGGGTCCGAGGGAACCCCCGCAAGCGCTTGCCACTCGAAACCCCCGTGCATTTCCGGTAGCCGAGTCGCGGTCATTCGCGTTTACACAGCCCCCTTTGTCCCCGTCTTGCTTCTTCTTTTTTCGCTTTTCGTAGCCGCGGTTTAGGCTCGCTGCGTGGGAGCCTATGAATGGGGCGCGTCCCTGCGTGACGTCACCGAGCGTATAGAGGGGTGAGAATCGGAGTGCGGTGGGGCGGGGTCAGGAATGAAGCGCGGGGTGGACGAAGGTGTGGGTGGCCGTGGATGAATGCCGGGCGGTGTGCAAAGGGGGAGGAGAAGAACGTGACGCAACATATTGATCTAAGTTTCGTAGGGAGGGTTACAGACTATGATAGGCCGGCGGGCTGCGAGGGAGAGGCGGAGGGTGGCCGCGGAAAACGGAATACAAGGTGGCCGGCAAATTTACGTTGTTCCTTGTTTCAATACGGTTGACTCGTGTTTGCCGTCCCGGGACCGCTGATCGAGGGAAACCGGCGATTTTGAAGCGGGGGCAAGCGTGGGTGAAAGGGTTGCCACGCATAAAGGAAAGCGGAACGTTTCGCGTAGATGAAATTGATACTGGATGGTTCGAGACTTCTGTGGGGTGGTTTTTGGTAATTGATGCGGCTCGAGGTCGATCGAGTGATTACTCCACGGGAAAGTTACATCGTTCATTGAAATTGTAATCGGGACATTGAAACGTTCGAAAGACCTGAAACGAGCCGGACCGCGTTACCCCGGACAAGTATGACCAGAAGAGCGATTATCATCGTTCTCTCTTGTGCGACCGAAGCGCAGCTCCCAACCCTTTCGTGATTGCGCGCGTCACCGATGCCACGTCGGCATAGTTTGCGTTGTCCATCGAATTATGGCGATTTTCGATTAATGACTCGACGTTTCGAAATTGCTGAAGGTCCGGGAGGGAGCCAAGCACGCGGAGGTAAATAGCTGCAGAGGTCCGTGGGGACACGGCCGCCTCGGTCCAAGGCTGTATGTCGATCTATTGTACGCTCGTATACGGCCAAATGCACGCGTGTATCTCTGGTATTTATGTCAGAGGAGCAGAGACTGACGGTAATTCTAATCGAATGCTGTCCGAGGAAGTATCCTTCGTTCCAATACAGCATTCCTCCTTGTTTCACGTACCTGGGAATCGATTCCACGGCGTTAAAGTCGTTGAGAATTTTTCAAATCTTTTAACCAACCGTCTCGTTTCCTTTTCAAGAATTACACAACTGACAGTACTCGATTTTGTTGAATATCATTATAATTATTGTAGGAGTCTAACGAAAAATAAGGCACGGGGATTCGAAGCCACGATCCTCGGATCCACAGTCGACCGCTTTACCTACGCGACCAATCCCGTACCCTACGTTTCGTGTTCTTATTTGACTCCTTATTGTTGGGTATGGGAGGCGCGGACACTACATTATATAGTAATTATTTTAAAATACGTATGGTCTTTAAAGTTTCAGGATGAAATGAATTTTATTCGGAGTTCGGCCGCGTGCCAATCGTACCGTCTCGCGTGCCGTAGTTTGCCACCCCCGTTTCAGGGTGAATGATGTAGTTAAAGAAGTCGAAGAAGTTAGAAATTCCTGGTTTTTACTGGCATACGATTCGTGAACTCGCGATGTACTTGCAAGATTTACGCCATTCTAAGAAGTCACCGTAATTTTGGACAGCGTTTCGTGTTTCGTCGGTTCGAACAAATTGCAGATATCACCGCGAGAGCCTTGCACTCGACGATGATTAAACGCGTGCTCGCGTGATTCCCATAACGAGTCGCGGCTGTGTTTCACATAAATAAGCCGCTGTTAGTCGAAAGTTTTCCAAGTTTCTCCTACTTTGGCTCGCCGAAGGCATCTGTCGTTCCTCGTCCGGCTTTTTCCCCTCGGCCCAGCCGGCAGTTGGAATCTTCCTGTGTATGTAGGACAGCTGAAAAGTTCGGACGGGAAAGTTGGCGCTCGTGACGGTAATGCGCGCGGATCCGTGGCCCTCCGTCGACCGAAAAATCGAAAAGTGAAAAGGTCGTCGAAGTCGTTCGAAGACGTAAGTCATCGTGAATAGGACCGAGCGGTCACGATACCTCTGCACGGTAATTAGCTGTTTACGTAGGCGTGCACGCCCACGGATTTCTTTTGTATGGAATCAGATATCGACGATTTCCTCGTTAATGGGTTTGAGACTCGTTTCAGCTCGGCGACTCCCGACTCGAAGATTGTCGTGTCCATAAATTTTATAATTAAGTTGAACTTTCCTTCGTAAATTCTCCAACACCCCCTCTTTCGCTCGACCATTCTTCGACATCGTATCCAAGTATGATTTCAAGTTCGATTTCGAGACAGTCTAAAAATGACGCAGTCGCAGGTTCGTGTGGATGTTAGTTGGCTCGATGGATCGCCTGAGCACCGATGCAGACTTTAACGACTGAAAACCGATTCTCTTGTCCACCATCCTGCTCCTACTTCTTTCTTCTCTGGGAAATATTCCTCCGCATTCGGTAGTCGCTGCTTCAACCGGAGCTTCTTTTCTATTTTAAAGGTTGTCCTCTTGAATTCGACGATATGCGCCCATCTCGTTATGAATTGAAAAGCTTACAGCTCGAGGAACGCTATCGCTGTTGCCTTCGCAAACTCTGGTAGAATTGCTGTAGATTACTGTTATTTTAGAACTACATCGTTACCTTTTGCATATTTTGTACATATTGTAAATTGACTCTTCCGATTTCTTAACTTTGGTATTTAATCCTTTGACCTACGATTTTGACCTACCTACTGTAAAGTCTTACCAAATCCTATAACACACGTTGTTGTAGGTTAAAGGGTTGAACTTCCTCAAGAAGAGCTAAAAATATCGAATATGTATGCTCGGATTATCATTGTTAGTATTTGGTACTACCGTGTCACGACGAGCATCGTTCTGAATCTTATTAATTCGAGTACTTGCATAGTCTCAAACTAATTCGCTTCTCGAGAGCGTGAATCTTAAAAATTCTCTTGGATGGAAGTCGGGGGATACGGATGAACGGAAATTCTGATGGAACACTGTCGGCATCGTTTGATAAACTATCGTTTCTGGATCCAAGAGCGTTTGTTTAATCGGCGGGACGATAATTCGTCGCGAGCGTCACGGGATGGTAGCACCGTGTTATTGGCGGCATGGCGAATTATCGGATTGGTTTGAACGGACGTATCGATCCTGGCTTCTGTACTCGAGGCAACGGGCCGTCAACGTCCATGCCGAGTCTGTACCATCATCTTCATCGTCGTTGTCGTCGTCATTGTCTGGTCTCGAGCGGCGACGCCGTTCCCTGCGTTGATACAGGCTGCGTATATAGGGTCTGTGATAAAGTAATCTGAATTAATTGGCCTCTAATTAATTAATGCAAATCACCGGCAACTCGGCCCGAGCCGGCAAACTAATGATCATTTACGTTACGACCAAACACACAGCACCGTGTTCTCGTTCTCTTGGACCACCTTCCTTGGCTCGCCGTTAAGGGAGAGGGTGAGACGGCTCGAGGGCCATCCCTTCCTACGGCCGCCGCCACCATCAGTGTTTCTCTGTTTTTAGGCTCAGGAAAATAGCGCACACGTACGTACGTACGGAATGTTCGGTGGGTGGGCGAAAAAGGTGCTACCAGCACGGGGATGAGCGAGGGTGGTGGAAAGGGGTTGAGCTCTTGACATATTGCTACCTAGGCAACTCGACGAAGTGCTCTTCAGGTTTCCCCTGCCTCCACCTATCTTTCCTGCTTCGTTTCTCACTCTTCTCCTTTCTAACCAACCCCTTTTCCCTCCGTCCTCTGGTTCTTTCTTCTCTTTTTTTTTTTGCCACCCGTACACCCTTTCTCTTTCCTTTACTGTTCGGTGCACTCTCTGTTCCGCGGACGAGCCGCCAGTCTGCAACGAGGTTCGGTCGGTGTTGCAAGTACCTTGGAAAAAAGAGCCCCATTTTTTTTTTCACGCGTCCGTCACAGTTTCGCAGCTCGCGAGACGAACTCGCGCGCGAGTACGAGTCGTGTGTCGGGGTTTGTGTCAGCTCGGGGAGCATCCCCGTACTCCCGAGGTTTGTTTGGTCGTTTTGTTCGTTACTTTTTTCTACGGATCTCGTGCGTCCCTTATTCCTCGTCGTCGTCTGTAATCTCGTGATTGAACGGCTGCGAAGCTTCGCTATGGAGGCTCTCGAATCACGCGGAAACATTCGATGGTGTACAAGTGGTGGATATTTTTAGCAGTTACTTCAGCTTCCGGTGGCGAATTACGACGCGAAGTGGAAAATAATTACGTTTGGTCGAAACGAGGATTACGGATGGCATTTTACGCAGGGAACGCTCTCTTCGTGAGAAACTATTCACCCGTTAAACCGCGCGAGCAATAAGGTAAAAATCAATTCTTGTTCGCTGGTTCGCTGTTTAAAAACTGGGACGCTTGGTTTCCTAGGAACGAAATTCTATCGGATTGCTGACTTTGATGTCACGGGCCAGACCGTTCTTATCGCGTCTCGGTGCAAATTCGTGAAAGAAATTTTTCTGTTTTTCAAGTTGTGCGAGCATAGAACGTCCTAGAAATTGAGCGATAACGGGTTTCTTTTTGCCGAAAAGACACACCCTTCCCGTTACGGTCTCTCTTTCAACCCTCCATGCACGCGAGCACGAATATCCGAACGTCAACCTCTGCAGTCGGACGAAAACTACGTTAAAGTATTATTTATGTAACAAGCTCCTGGTCCGTTAAGGCTGTCATTACAGGTTTTTACGTAATGCGATGCCGGCTGGAATGCAATTACGTTATTTTGCGCGAAATACTCGATGCCCTCGTGGAAATCGTTGATCACGCACGCGTTCTGCATATTCGAGCTGGTATTCGTCGTTACGAGACTAATGTCGGCATAAACGAAACGAATGATTAAATATTTAGAGCGGTTACTCGTGTACTGTCAGCGAAGAAATCTAGCTTACGCGTACATCCAGAGTTTGATTACGCTTATACTTGTATGAAAAACTATACCTAAGCTGAAAGTACAAACGCTACGGTTTCAGAGCCCGGATAACAAGCCCAACGACTTAACAAAGAAATCCTTTTCATCGGAGTATCACCGTCCCCGTTCCTCTCCTCTCTGCAGAAATTCCTTAATTCTTCTCTCTCGCGACTCCCATTCCCTTGATTACTTTTTGCCGAGCAAACAGGTCGAACGTTTCTCGCGGACCAGTCGAATCCCATTACCACGACTACCGTGGCTCTTGATTCGGGTCGCCTAATACGGGCAAACACGTTTTCATTTCCAGCGTCGTCCTCGTCCCGCGGATTAGCGGGAATATGGGCTCGCGGATCCGGGTTGAATTCATCGAGTAATGATAATGGGCAAGGATAATCGCGTAAACTGTCCTGCGTGGTCGAACGTATCGATTTGGGACGATATTCACGCGTGAATAGATGACGTCTCCGGACCCACCGTCGCCTCTCCCATAATTGTGTGACATTCCGCGGAAGCTCCCTGCGTCGGGATACTGGAAAAAAATACTTGAGGACGAACTGTCGCGTTCCGCTTATTTCGCGTTAAACCCGAGCGTTCTCGGGTACGGTCAATTTGACCGAGTTCTGTTTATCGATCAAATAGACCGATTGCCGCCGTGTCCCAACACCTCGAAGGCTGTAATATGGCCAGACGCGTCGAAAAAAGATGAAAGGGCGGAGGGATTCGTTGTAAAACAGTCGGCAAAACGGTGGTGAACGTCGCGGAGTTTCTATAAATTGGATGATTTGGTTCGTCGACAACTAGACGATGCTTTTTAATCTCCGTCGACTTTGCGAGATGTTGAAAAGCGTGCTCGTAAATTCAACGGCGAAACGAGCCGCGCTGTCCTTGCGCGGCGTTGCTCGCGCCATTATAGTTGGCGCAATAATACGCGTGAATGGGCATGGAAAGTGTTATCGATGGGAACCGGTATGGGCATTGTTTTATGGTTTGCTTCTAAATGGTCCATCCATCACGCTTTATCTTGATGGAGTATTCCGCCGGCCTATTCATCCTTCAAAACGCTCGACTGCTGCTATGGCCCGCTAATTATTAGCCTTCGTTTATTGTATACGCTGCGAATGGTCGCCTCGAAGAACGTGCTTTTCGTTCGAGATGCTCGATTTCACCTTTCCTCTCGTTAACGAATGTGGTTTTCGTCGCGTCTCGAAACATTCGCAGGATGGAATCGTTTCTTTTTTTATCGGACAGTTCATTCTGGTCGTTTATCGACGCGTAACGTTTCGGTGTCACTGTGACGTAGCCACGTATCCCCTGCTAGCCATCTATTTTGGTACGCTGCTACGCTACTGTATCGGCTGCGGATCTGCTTGATTTAATTTTACGTTACTTGCATAAGAATTTATCCCGAGGCGATGGACCGCCGTGGAGCCAGAGACTTCGTTAAACAAGATTTTACAATTTCTCCCTTCCAATGAGACTGCTGAAGTTTCCTACTTTTTCGCGAATATTGGCGCCGAAAGTACACGGACAGACCTGTCTGTTGTTCGACTCATTGTCCCCTCTGTGCGTCCTATATTTTTAACACGGTTTCTATCCTTGCAACCCCTTCCCGTTCGACAAATAGTTCCAACGTCAAAGGATGTCGTTTTGTACGCGTTGTCCTACGCGTGTTCTTAAAACCTACAAATCGAACCTCGCACTTCGACTTACACGTTTCTAATTAGCATCGTAACTGGTCTGCTTCCTATAGATAATTTCCTATTAATATCCTCGCTACAAGCGGCGACCTGGATCGATCAGTTCCAGGACTCTTTCCCTCGTTCTCTCTTTTCCCCTAACGAGGTTATGGATTATTTTCGTTAAAGAACGATTTAACGTGTTCGGGCTCGAAACGGTGCTTGAATTAAGAAGGAAAGCTAAATTCCGGGCAACTTAGTCGTTAGCGAAGATTTTTTAATGAGAACACTAAGTTCTCGAGGACTTGCAATGTTTCGTATACCTTCGAGATTCCGAAATTCCAAGTATTCTCGATGTCTCTTAAATAGCAGAAATCTCAATGTCGTCGAACGATTCCGAGGCTTTTGGGTTCTCGATGTCGCCATGATTCCGAGATCCTAAGGTCATCGGGAGACATCGAGACCCGGAGATTCCCGAGAGCTGCAAAACTCTAGGACTGCGAGGTCGTTGAGTTGTCCGAAACCTTTAAATTCCCAAGCTTTCCGAGATTCCATTGTCCTCGAAATCATCGAATTGTTCTCGAGGCCTTTCTGATATTCCAAAAACACTCGAGTAAGATGTACGTCGTTTCTGAAATCATAAAATATTTTTATACTCACCCTCAGGGGCTGTAGCTATGTTCGACTACAGCTACAGTACGGGTCTAGCGGTCCCGAGGTACCCGAGCTTTTTTAAGGGGGTCAGCGTGCCCCAGTGGACAACTGACATCTACGTAACTATGTAAGTAAGTAACGAAGAGAAGTACAGAGGCAAATGTGAAGTAAAGAGACCTAACTTATCGCTGTGGAATATAGCGTTAAGCTGACGAGACCGCGGTAGACGTAAAAGGTAAAAGTAAAACACCCTCTATTTTCTAATTGTAAGAAATGACGTTTGACTCCAGTAAGTTGTTCGTGATCAGAGTCGTGGAACTGGTTTTGATTTCAGGTGATATGGCTGTGTATCGTCTGTCGCAAGAAGCAAGAACTCCTGTCGAAGACCGGACAATGGATGACCAAGTCGGGCCTCGCCACCGCGGACAACGCGATGCTGCAACGGATGCAGGACATGCAGGTGGGTGGTCCTCCGGGACTCGTGGACCAAACTCAGGATAAAAGACCGAAACTCGAGAGAGCGCACAGCGCGGCTGAGAAGGAGAATTTGCCCTTGTTACAAAGGGGCGGAAGTCTGCTCAGAAGACAGTACTCTCAGCAAGAGCAAGTACGATTTACTTCATCATTCATTTATCTGTTCAACTGCAGGGACGTGTCCCTGTAGTCATTAATAGCGCTCGTGCACGCACTGTTGCTCTGGATGTACAATGAATACAATCGCAAAACACCTCGCTATCCTGTTTGAAACGAACTCGGTCGTAGCAAGCCGATGCCATTGGTACGATATATATATCACCATGTCTCACTGTTTCATTATCACATATCCTAATCACCGTACCTTTGGACGATTTAACGATGAGTGTTACTCCGAGGTATTTACAGAGAAATACTTGTATTGTCTAATTTCAAGTATCGAGAGCGATCGATTGTACGGACGGTTCTCCCTTCGGCCATAAATAATCCATCATCGACCCACTTCACAAAATGGTGAATCGTCCAATGGTGCAAATACCCAAGAGTGCATATTATTCCCATGCTGATGAAACAATTACGCAACAATCGCACTGTTTGTAACCACTATAGCAACTCACACGCGACGAAGCAGATCCGGGACCTCTCGTACGACAAATGGAAGTTCCTCATCGCGATTTCAGGTCCCAGTGCGTCGGCTGCCCACGAGCGATAGCGGAGTGGATATGTCCGTTTCGCCTCACTCAAGAGCTCTGCCGACGCCTCACGTAGCGCCTTCTCACCAGACGCAGCCGCCGCCGAGGCATCCGAAAGCGTACGCTGAGGATGATCCAAACCTTTACAGAGGGGAGATCGACGGTCTTATGAAACAGCAGAACTACCAGCGTCAACGACCGATCTACCCGGTAAGGAGGGCTGGTTCTCGATTGGCTCGTTTCGTCGAACATCCGATGACGTTAATGCTTGACATACTGCGAGAGCGACTTGGAAATTAAACATTCAACAAGTACGCTTCGTACGAGCTGCGAGCGCGAAGCAGCGCCGCTAAGCGATACTCTTGCGTAGGCGGTGCTCGAGAGGCCTCTCGACGAGCAGTATCCGGAAGATCCGTGAACCGAAGTTATCGAAACGAAGGGGGGAGGGGCAGAGATTTTCAATGTCCGTTTCATCCTAGTTTTAGCTACTTGCATGATCGACGGACCTTACGATCGCGTCAGCGATCGAACAGAGGTTGGAATTTTACTCGCTTCTCCCAATTTTGCAACGTTTCAAATGTGACCACGTGTGACTGAAACGCATAAACGTAGAATCATGTAGACGTTTTTTTGTTCCTTCTTGTTTCGTGCTGCAATTAGAAGTCACCGAATTCTTCGACATCACCATTATCATTTACCGAGTCAATTCGTTCGTATCGAGTCACTAGTTAAGATCAAAAGAACGGAGCACATTTATCGTGGCATCTCTCGCACCCACTACCAGAGCAATCGTTCGCTGCATTAAAATCAAATAACGACGAATCTACGACACAGTTAGTTCTGCTAGGGATCGTTATCGTCGAGACTCTGGCGAACTTTCTATCAATTCTGAACGCGTATTCGAACCTCTTCTTTTCTCGATGTAACCTTTTGCTCTACTCCTTTCCAGCCGCCATGCAACCAATGTTGTGCAAACTGTTCTACGCAAACTACTCAGAACCAAACTATTCGATGGTTACGGTGTTACTTGTCTATTCTTTCTTCCCGCGATATTCACACTCCGGTTTGTTTTACAGGATCAGAATACGGATTTCGCGATGACATATGGTCAGCCGACGGTAGAAGCCGGCCCACCTCGATCAGTAGTGCATCCTCCTCAGCAACATTCGGTGCATCAAATGCAGAGCGCGCGTCCCCCACAATCGATGGGTGGACAGAGCGCTCTTCAGCCCCAAAGAAGTTTCAGCAGCAGCGAGGAAGAACGAAGCACACCTGAGTGTGCGAGCGACGAGCCTGACGAGTCAGAGAAGGGTGAGTCCACGTTCGATCTTCATTTTGTCTTATACTTGCGTAGGCGGTCGTTGGTCGTCGACCAGTCGACTTTGTTGAGATTCGAGGATATTGTCGAGGTTAATTACCTTACCTTGAAATCGCGTGTGGTCAACGCGACTCCATTAGAATCCTCTTCGCGTTGTTTGCATCAGTTCTACCTCACGACTCTTCTTTTCGAAGCTCTCCCGATCGTTACTTATCCATGTAAGTATGTTTTTTTTTTATTTATCCAAACCTGTAAACGATTTCAACGAGTTTTGTGTCGGCTTGTTCTTGGCAACACTGATTCGATAACTTTTTTCTGGTCCAGATCTTTGTAGAATAATCGTTTGAAATGCAATTACACGAATGAGATCCGCGTCGCGAATCTCTTGGACAAGTACAGAGTACGACAATGGGAAGAGGAGTGACATTTCGATTCGAGTTCAAAAAAGGCCAAAGGGTTATTTATTTTTTAGATCCTTGGATAGTTGCGACAGCCCACGAGTTTTGTTTCGCTCGACTTTGTAATTTTCATGGCTTTCAGCTGCGGTAAGTAGCGGGATGCGGGAGACAGGTCCCTTTGGCGGCAACAGACTCAAAATTTCATGAATTTCTCACAATACGACTTCAAGTTTCCCATATTATTCAAATTTAATGGAATTTTTACGAAACCACTCGAAACTCTCAGCAAAATGTGCAAGCAATATTGCAATTGCTTCGCAAACATGGAAGAAATTTTGCAGCAAATTAAGAATAATTAAGAACACGCGTGCAACGATGAAGATGATTAACCTATAGATCTAATTTCACCTTATCGTACATATATTCAAGACAGCGTGGTAGATATAGCTTGCTTCGCGAATCAAGAAATATGCGACGAAACCAAGTTCCAGGTAGTGACCCCGATGTTACGACCGGCAGGGCACGTTAAATCTCATATAAGAGACACGTTTATATTCTCTTTCTCTCGGACACTTTCGTAGTTCATCGCCACTGACAGCAATATTGGCCCTTACTCTTTCGAAATGTCACATCCTCGCGACACCAGTCGTATAATTCAGCAGCGACGCGGTTAAACGTCAAATCCACCGTCGAATTACCGTCAAAGGCTGCTGTGTAGGATCGGCGGCTGCGACGGAGGCGTTAGGCCGAGCTGGTCGGGAGGGTCAGCTCTGCCCTTGAAACTCGCTGCACGAGAAGAGCGCAGGCTTTCCGTGTCAGCGGATAATTGGTTTACGGAGAACGTGTGCACCTGTATAGCGATATTTACAGGCGAGCCGACGAAGGAAAGTGTAATCGACCGATACGATGCTCATGCAATCTGAAAAGCTCGCGCGTCGTCGCGTACGCGTGTTTACAAAGCGATTAACGCTTCAGTCACTCCGACAAGGAGAGTCCGTTCTAACTTGGTACAAGACCAGTGGCAGCGTTTTAGAACGCGACAAACGTAATTCCAGAGTTAACGAGGTCTTTGTCGCGAAACGCGCGTAAGACGCGCGGGAACATTGTCTTTGGATGAAACGATCGAGAAAATAGACCGATGGGGCTGACGCTTCTCCGTTTAGAGAACGCGTGAAGCTGGAGCAGGAAACGTGTATGCGCCAGTCAAGTATTTGAAATAGGAAAGTAGGTCTACCTCGCGCAGCCAGATCAGGCCGAATGGAGTGGCAGATGAAAAGCGATACTGCATTATCGCGAAGGCGCCGGCGCTGGCGCGCGGGGAGGTGTAGCCGGGTTCATCCCTTGGCTAATGAGTAAATTTAGGTTACCGACGCTGGATCCCCGTCGTTCTGCCGCGCGTTCCTCTGTGTTCACGGGAACACCCAACATCGTAGGTCGTCGCTTTTGCGCGACGTATTCGAGCCGATTCCAACGGCTGCGGAACGGATACACGATCCTACGTATGTATGTACGTACGTGTTTCGATCACAGTTGATTAGTCACGAGATCGGCGAACTGTGAACCGATTCATCGAGGTGCGCATCATCGAGAGAGAAGCTCGCGCGGAATAGGAACGTTCTCCTGGTATATCCGTGTGTCTTCGTTCGTATTTGTTCCCATCCTCTCGATACTTTTTTTTTAGCGACGGATGATACCAACAGGTTTACCGAATACTTTTCGTAATTACGAGCGGGGCCGATTGTTAATTTCAAACTCGTGTTTCGATTTCTATGGAAAGCACTCGAGTTACTTGAAAACAGATGCGACATAAACGCGGTGGTGAGCTTGTTTTTTCATTCGCGGGCAAAAATATCAGTTGGGAAATCCCTGCCGATGGAGTTTTCTTCCAATTTCTTCAATCCTCTTCCCGAGTATCGGCTTGGCCAAGGCTGCGTGGACTTCCGATCGGCATTCCAACTATTCTCGCAGCTGTTAAATCTTTGATCGGATCCCCACGATCGTGTATCGCGGCATATCGCACGATATCCTGCGGGAATTCTCGGGTTCTGCCTTCCCGGTCTCGTCGTTGCATTGATCCTTGCTATCCTCGTGCTTTTCTCCCTCGCTACCCGTATACCTGCCCCTCCCGCGCCTCTTCCTTACGCTTTCCGATTCTGTCTTTCTCATTTACACCCTCGTGCTCACCTGTATTTCCCCCTCTTTTTAGTCGTTCGTCTCATTTCCCTCTAACGTTTTCGAATTTTATTTTTGTTCTTCGTTGCTCGTTGGCGCAGTTTCTTTTGCTCTTCTTGGTCGTTTTACTTTCCGGTATGTTCGAAGTCTCCTTGGATGCACATTTTACCGCACTCCTTCCATATTCGACGTTGTCTTTTTTCACTCTCTAGTTTAATGCTTCAGTTTCCAACTATCGTTTCCAGTTTTCCTTCCTTTGCGACAATTGGTACCCGCTGCTGTTGATTATTTAGCCAAAGTTTTAGGAAATAACAGTAACACAGGGAATTGTTATATAATTAGCTATCGACATTTCTATGTCGCTGTTTGTCAATCGTCTGCACTGTCACCACATTTTCCATCGTATTTTTTTCCTTTCTTCTTCCGTTTCTTTCTCTATCTCCGTTTCGCGATTCCTCTCTATCGCAGCATGGTATTCTCCGTTCCGCATCATCCCTCTACCCTCTCCATTTACCACCCTTTCGATCGTCCCGCTCGCAACGCCCACACGGCCGACGTGACGTCACGCGACTAACACGTGGGCGAGCTCAAACATCTGCCCCTTCGCTATTTCTGGGCTGGTTTCCGTGGCAAAGAGGAACAGAATGTACCGGCTACCGAAATCGGCACTCTTTCTTTGAGGGATCTATTCATCCGTCGAGTTCTTTCGAGGCATCCCAACAAGGCTTTTCGATAGGTTTGTGTACGTTCCAGCGTCGAGTACTCCAGCTTTGCATAATTCAGCTCTTACTTACGTCACGCACGTAGGTGATCCTTCCTTCGATAGATCCTCCTCGATAGGTGTACTTGGGCTAGGAACACGCTATCGATTTTTCGTCCTACGACAGTTTGGTCGAGGTGATACGACCGAGTGTCGATTGAATTTTTGCGAAGCTGTAAATATTACCGCGATTTTAGAATCGCGTACCCGCTCCGCGATATTGCGAACAGCGTATTGTATCAGTGTCAGTTATTTTAGAATCCAGCTATCATTATTAATGGTGCCGCTTTGCGACGGAATCCTGACATTTCCTCTACGGTACCGTGTCATGGAAGACCGTTAAAATTATAATGAAGAGGTCGAGATTCAAAGATCGCTCGAAGAGCTCTTCCTAAATCTTGCACAACGAGTTTTATTCGAGCGCTAACTTTCGAAAGCTCTCGAAACAGTAAATATTTACGGATGTGGATCGATGCTTCGATGTAGGGAACCAGCAACCAGCCAATTTAGCGAACAGCAGTCGCTACGCGATTGAAAATTTGGCATCTGTTAATTCGTAAAGAATTTCTTGAAAAATTCTTTCATACGTTGGTTTGATTAAAAATTTTTTTTGACGCGACTTGTATCCTCGACGAGCATTCGGTCGAAACGTTTTGTATTTAATTTTTAAAACGAGAGCGCCAGCTGCGCCCGGAAGTCACCGATTAACATCAAGTAGAATAATTTTCTCGGCTGTCTCGAGTCCGGCCTCAACAAGGTCAGATTAAAGGCTTACAAAGCACATCCACGAAGTTACCATCAGCCGGATCCTGGAAGCACGGCGGTATAATCAGACGCGTTGCTGGTTCGCTGTACACCTGCTGCCTGTATTCACGAACGTAGGCAGCACACAACGTCGCGAAACGTTTTGAGATCGTGCGCTAGCGTACGCTCGTGCCGGCAGTAGTGCAGTTATGCGTTTGGTGCATACGCGGTGATGCAGATAGTCGGGCCAGCCGCTATGCGGAGATCGCGGTTATTAGGGACGTTGTCGACGCGCATAGCGTTTGGGATACCTTTTCCTTTTCTCTGAAACACCGACCGTTAGTACGATTGTCGATGCGAGAGACTGCTAGGTGATTGTTTTCCACCCAAAATATGTAATCGAGGAGAATGCCGAATCGAGGCTGCGCGACATAGAATTTTAGAAGAATATAACTTGTGTCGTACTATTTTCTTTCTCGTTCTTTCTTTCGCTATCTACATTTTCAGGGGTTACTTCAACTTTATTTTGCGTTTAATAGAAAGGCGTAAGTTTTTGTCTAAAATATCTTTCAAATGTTCTCTAAAGGAAGGACTACAACAACATGGATCACTTTAAATTTTCCATTCGATTTAATAACAATCGATCGATTGAAATTTTTGTATACCATCATCGGTGAAGCACGCACTGAAATTCGCAGAGCATCGGTCCAGTCGATTGCACTGTCCCCGACAGAGAGATTTTGGCACGAGACAATTACGAGGGAAATTGAGTAGTTTGTATCAATTTACTCGGCTAAAAGGATCGAGCGTGACAATTAACGACGAACGGTCCCGCCGATCGCGAATCGGCAGCAAACGGGAACGAGAGTGTCGGTCTCGTTCGGGTCCGTCGCGAGAGAGAAAAATGACCGGCTCAGTCGAACGGCGTTGTTGCTCCCATTCGTAGATGCACACGATACAATTAGTGACTAGAGACAATTAGTTTGTAGAAGTTCCGAGAGGTAAGTCCGTTACGCGCGCTCGCAGGTCGCGGTGTCCCCTTAACGAGGATTTCCAGAGAGGCGAGAGCTGCGACGGCGATGTCCACCGGATCCCAGGCGGACGAGGAGAAGGGAGGCGAAGGATAAATCGTCACGGCCACGCTTTGGCCTCTCATCGAGCCCGCTGCCTCCGCCTTTGATCACCTCTCCTTTGACGATTCCCGTCCGGCTCAAGACCCTTCCCGCCCTCACCTCCCATTTTTCCGTTCAGGCTAAAATTGTATTAAACAGATTTTTAATTCGTTTTCAGGAGCGACGGGCGTTCACGGAGAGCGTCCCCGTAGATTAAAACCCTTCTCCCGTTCCCCTGTATCTCCTTGACGTCACGCGACGCATCTCACCGACACAGAAAACTCTGCGTCCGTTAATATACTTAATAAGCCTGCGTTACTGGGCACGATATATCGCCAGGATCGTGGACGATACGGTAGCGCTTTACTACCGTCCGGGTGTCCAATAAAAAAATCCCTGACGTTCGTAGTAACCGGAGTATCAAATACCGGTATCGTTCGTAGATCGTGGCGACTCGATCTCGAGGTTTCTGTGTCTCGAACCCTTTACCTTTCGCTCGTCTCGTTCGTCGTCGAAGCGAGTAATTAATTCAACGCGGGGAAAAAGAACTCGGCGTGGATTCGATATTTTCTTGTCGCGATGGTGCATTGGTCTCGAGAATCGAGCGATTTTTTGACATGGATAGGTTGCGAACCAGATACGCTGGGGGCTAGCGAAGATAAGTAGGGTGGCGAGGAGAGACGGTGGTGGTAAAATCCTCGAGTGATTTATACGCGGTAAGTCGGTGTCATCTAACTTTTAAATTAAGACTCCGCGCCATCTCGGTCCGCGTGCAAGCTACCAGCTCTAGCCGCCTCGCTACTTGATCGCGCGCTACTTTCTATTTATTACGGAAGCGAGCATCGTTTAGCAGAAAATACCACGTTTACGGGATCGGATAGCCGCGGATGCGTGACTCTCCGCCTACCCTGGACGCGCTATGAACACCCTTTGAATCACCCTACGGCTGACTCGTTTTACGGTATGAACGTTTCTTCGCGCGTAACACTTTGTAGCGACGTCCGGGGCTGATTATGCAAAGGATTCTCGTCTTTCGCGCGGAATACCGATTATCGTCGCGCTTTAATCTCAAAACGTGCTCAACCCCGTCCGCCGGAGCGGTTAAAACGGGACGCGTTTCGTTGGAGGGGTGAAAAGTGGTTCGAAAGTATGCGACTCGGCATAATTTAGAACGACTCTCGGTCGAGGGACTTTGTCAGTCGTAGCAACTAATAGTTGACGAAAAGTACTAATGATTTTGCAGCAATTTGTTGACAGCGATATATTCTCCTGTTTTACGTAATTCGATAATGAATATCGTGTTCCGTATGATTACGTCAGCCGCGTTCCGTTTATTTTATATCTAATCTCGTAGCCGCGTAACTGTGTCCTAACAGCATCGCCGAGCGCTTCGAGTAAGTGGCGACACCGAAGGAGAATTCAGGTTTTATTACTCGTTATACCGAAACGCTTGGTACATTTCACACGCGAATCCGGAATATGCATCAAGGTGCGCACGTGACAGAGGCAGAAGCGTCGTTCGGTTGCATAAGGGAGGTACATCCGGACGTCTCGCGTGGCGCTCGTATGACCAATTTGCCAACTTTATGATGCGTCATCATTTACCTTATTTGCAACGGGCCGCACGACGAACGAAACGGCATCCTTCCTTCCTTTCCGGCGATCCTCTTCCATACCAGAATCAACCCAGATCGAATTCTCGAGCCGGGGCGGAATCGTTACGAAACGATGACTTACTTCTTGCGCGTAGCGAGAACACCAGACACTGCCTGCAATATTGCGATTACCATTAGTACAGTGTGTTCGATTGTTACACATAGAGCAGTTTCCATAGCAGTGATCATTTTCTTTTTTACTCTCCCCTTTCCCCGACCCCACCCAGAACCACTCTGTTTGCATCGAACCGAGCATAGCATATAGATGATCCCATTGTTACGAACGATATACCCGTTGTGATCCAAGTAGCGGAACTTTTATCGAGAGATTTCGATACGCGGATACGCGTTCACAATGTTTGATATTCGGGAGGTGTATTTTAGATTCATCGCGCGGTCGAAATCGTTCGCGAGGTATTTCAAGCGGTCTTATCGTATTCTGTTTTTAACTATAGCGATAAGCGACGCCATGCATATCGTGGAACATGTGTGACTTAAAGAGAGATCGCCTTTTAGGGGAAAAACCGCCGTCCATGGTGGTGACTTCCAGGAGCTCGAGGGAGAAGCCCGGGGACAGAATGAATCGTCAATTTCTCGCGGTACCTACTAATTTTCTCAAATGCAAATAAGGCAGTTCGTTTTCCGCTATCTATCTATATACATACATAATATATAATATATATACATATATATATATGAACCGATCGCATACATATATATATCTACCTAAATATATATTATATGTAAATCTCTGCGTATGCGTGTGCATGTGTGTGTACGTCATCTGCCGACCGGTCGCGGGTGTACCGTGTCGCGAACAAAAAAAAGACCGTGACGTATTTTCAGAAAATCCACAATCCTTTTTTTGTCACAAGTCAATTCGACATCGGACTTTTTCGGTTGGCCTAACGACGTTTGAAAACGAGCGAACGATTGGGTATGTGCGCGAACATGTGCGCGGTTATGCGTCATCGGCCGTTGATATTTTACAAACTTTCCGCGTCTCTTTGCGTCACATCGCGAAACGTTTCTAACTTTGCGCGTTCTCTTATCGCCGGTCAGCTTTCGGAAAGGTAACAGCCTATCGCGATCGATTTTTAACGGGAAAGAGTCCGATTAAAGTGTAACGCGACGATCGAAATATCGCGAGAAATTCGCCTCGACGAACGCATCGTCTTTGCTTCCCTGAAACGTACACGCGACGTACGAAATTTCCATACCGCGCGCGTTTGCGCTATCGAATGTCTTGATCGCGTGATGCGATCGGTCGGCAGAGCTGTAACAGATTTTATTTGTTCTACTTTGGACGGCTACGAATCGTGCACAGGTATACTATATCGTTTACACCTCACCCACGCCACGTACACGTATCGCTCACCAGATACTCCCGACATTCTCACATTCTGTTGCCTCGATGTTCGTCTAGAAGACGCGTAACGTCCCCACGGCGATGCTGCGCGTTTATACGTTTGGGTGTTTCCCAGTCTGGTAACCCGAAACTTGTTCCCCAGTGTCCATGGATTCTCGTACGCTTGCGTTATCGAGTCGCGATGTTACGTTTCTCTGGTCGATTCTTCTAATCGAAGAATTTTTTCGCGTTCATCTCCGCGATGCTCCCAAGCGTACAGAATTCCTTTTCTTTCGTCGGTGTCCTCTCGAATAGGCGCGAAATAGAAGAATTGCGTCGCGACGACACCCGGAATCGGGAATCTCGGTGGTTGTCTTTCGAGAGATGGCATCGCTATTGTGCACGCACACATACGTACACACACATACAACACACACAGCCCCCTGCACATCGACGTGTGTATATCGGTGATACAGCGTTCTAGCAGCAGCGTAACGCGAATCTGGACGGCTCCCGGGTCGCTTGAGCACCGTTTCTCACACTTTTCTCCGACGGGCAAGCCTGCACCTCTGCCTTAGCCCATTTTCGACGGGTACATCGCGGGGCGATGACCGTGCATAAGTTCAGAACGAACAGGGATAGAGAACGAAACGATGGGCGATAGGAACCGATATAGGCTCGAAGTTACGAAACGGCGACGAATCAGTGTTACTGTAGGGTGTGGATTGTTCGCGAAGGTGACGTAACAAATTGGGTAACGAAGCAAATTGCGTATGTCTCGTTGGGGATGTTGGAATCGAGAAAACGAGAAATACGAAGGCGTCGCGTGCAACGACGAAAAGATTGGAGAAAACGTAGAACGTAGATGATAGCGTTAAGAATACCACGGTTTAGATCGATAGCCGAGAATGGAGGAAACGAAACGTTTTGGATCTACTGTAGGGAAGGGGTACTACCACCATACGGGAGGTCCGATGTCAATGTCTGGCGGTGGACGTAGGCACAATGGACCCCACAACGGGCACCACAACACGGGCGCGATGACCATCGAATATAATGGTCATCATCCATCGCGAGAGCCGCGAAAAGAGGAAAGCACACTCGTCAGACGGAGCTTCCGAAGGAGCGGCGACGAGTGGCGCGGCGACAGTAGGAGGTGCGTGTGCAAAATTGGCGATCGTGCGTTTGTCGTCTTTAGTCTTTACTTTCCATTTAATTCATCTCGCGGTTGCGTCGGTCGTCCCGGGATTGTCAGTTTTCGGCGATACCTGGAAGCAAAATTTCCGCGTTTCTTTGATTCTCGCGATTCTGTTCTCGATCTCCGGTGTCTGATGCCGCGCGAAACTTTGCCGCACGTTTCGCGAGTAAAGGTTGGACTCGCTGTTTCTGGCAAACTCGGGATCGAAATCGGTGCGTCGCGGTATATGCCTCCTCCGTCGGGACGCGTTCGGGATGAGGAGGAGGCGACGGCGAGGACCGACAAAGAAAGACGGTTCAAACACGCACACGTACACGTAAACAGTCACTCACAGGCACACAGTACATCGTCTCGTATCTCTGTGTATGTGGCGTGTCCATCAGGTTCACGGAGAGAAGGGGGAAAAAGACAGTGCGATTTGACGGTGGGACCAATGTCGGCGGCCCTCAGGAGGATTGGTCTTGGGAGGCCGATCGACAGGGTAGTCAAGACAGCGCGACCAAAGACTCCGGAATAGACACCTCTAGCACCTTCACGAGCAGTGAAGACAGCAACAGGGGCGACCTACCCAAGGTACGGGGCCCGTTACTCGACTTTACGGTCGATGAAACGTCGAGAACTGCTTGTAGGTTGCAGAGGGTAGAGTTCCATCGCGCTGCGCTCCATTCGTTTCGAGCGACGCGGCCAGGCAGTCGCTTCGATTAGACATTAGGAAACCGGTGGATCGAGTAAAAGGGGTCTCTGACGCGCGTGTACCGTTCGTGTCGGGAAAATAACGCGTTTTAGTATGCTTGTCTCTATCGCGTTGCGCCAACTTTTCAAACGTTAAGCCGCGACGGGTTTGTCGTCCAAAGTGGAATACGGTTTATTCTTCCTCGTTCCTTGCTTTCATAGCTTTAGCGGAGAGAGGATTATCCTCGGTCTGTTAGTGCCTGATCTGATTGGTTAATGTAACCTAGTGTAGTATTTAGTAAACGTATTAATTTAACCCTTTTGTTGCCGATGCGGGATTTCTTCGTTACGTTGTTTTTAGTTCCAAGTGTCTTCCTTTTTCTTTGTGAATAGACGTCGCTCTCGGATGCTCGGTTAACTTATTGGTAAATTTTAACGATTACTAGCGGTTTATCGTTGACCCATGGGTACACGATGCGTAATGAAAGGGTTGATATGGTTAACGTACGTTAAATGCCAGGTGAGCCGAAGTTTCAGGGAGGGAAAGATTCCGTCACCAGCGCGCCTCGATGCGACTCATTTCAAACTTTCAACGATCCACCATTCTTTATCATTCCTTACACGTGGATTTTTTGATCAAGAAACCTCTTTTGCTCGATTTACTTCTAAACTTCGAGCTTGAAGGCTTCTGTGCTTGGATCCGTCTTTATCGTTACGACTTTACTCCGAACGCACAACTCACATTTTTTAACCTGGTTGGTATCGTTGTACGTGCGAGTTCGGAACTCTTTGTCATGTCTTAACCACCGTCACGCGTCGCGTAGCGAGCGCATCCACCCACACGACGGGAATGCAGCAATCCTGGCAACATAGATAATCGCACATTCGCATGATTCTTGAGTTCTCTCACTGCTCACAAGGTCTCGGGACTTTGTCCCATGATTTACTAACATAGAAATAGGACGTCATCGCTTTCTTCGCGAAACTCATTCTCTTTCATTGTCTCGCTTCTCTTAACTTGACCACATTCGCGTCTCCGCAGACAACGCTCTCATATTTTCTCCCCGAGCAACGAAGGGACTTTGACTCGTCGTTGAACTCGCCAGATTCATGCATTCGTTCCCGAACTCGCTCCGTTTCTCTCGGGTTCATCGTTAGATCGATTACCATTCATTCCACCAAAATGTTCGCAACGCGTCGATCTCGTTCGAATACTTGGAATCGGTCGCCGATCGTCACGATCTTCGCAAGTTTCTCGATAGAGCGAGCTTTTGCACAGAGGTTTCTCGTTTGCGGTACACTCTCATCCTCCCCTCACCACTGACATCACCACTGTTCATTCACCACACGATACATCTCGCGCGAGGGTCTGGAACAATTTATCGTTTCGCGTTATTAAACGACCAGGGTTAGAGGCGGAAGGATGCGTGCGCGTTTAATCAAATTTTAAACGAACCGCTCGCTCGACCGAGTCGACGGTACGTTGGGCAAATTTCGGACTGAAATTTCCGTCTAGCATTGCGTGAACCGGTGTTAATCGGGAATGTATTTTTTTCGCGCGACAATAACATTTCGGCGAAACAGCGTTCCATTCTCTCCATTTCGACCTTATCGAAGAACAGCAACGACGTCTGCACCGTTGGCGACTACGGTTGCCGCGCACTGTCCGGAATCATCGCGTGAAAATAGAGCACGTTGGCAAATAACCGGCGTCATCGTCCGTCATTGTTCTTCGGGGTGGCCAGCTTCCATTCGAATGTTAGTTTTCCGATAGTCTCCTTGCGCGGGTGGATTTGTCAATTTACTGGCGTCGGGATGGTCGATGGGCAAACCACGGTTCGATTATCCGTTATTGTTATTATACGACCTCGTAAATCGCCGTCGAATTTCGATCCGCGCCATGCGAACCCACTCTTTCGAGTCCCTCCACTAACTCTCCCTCTCTTTCTTTGTCTGTTCGACTCGTGAAATCGGTCGAACGGAACGAGTAGTTGTCCGTGAGTTATAGGCTCGCGTAACCGGGAAGCACATCGGCGACCCCGATCGCCTTGTCGGAGTAATCGTTCGTCCCTGACGAACGTTCCGCGAACTTGAGAATTAAGAGCGTTCACGAGGACACGAAAACGTTCTCCGACGAGATCGTTGACGGCTTCAAAAATGACACGAGTGTTCTTCGTGGATCCATTTCGGCGTCGAACCTCGACGAAGCGACGAGACACGAACGTTTCGGTACTCTACTTTGATCGAGGATTTCGATCACGAAGGTGGACGGTCAAGGTTCCCGATTTCTCGGTGACATCCTGTGTTTCGAGAATTTCGGTACAATGCTTGCCATATTTTTTCTGTGCAAATGAAAGATCAGAAAAAATGCTGCCTCGTTGCTACGAATGTCGGCTGACGCGATCGGTATTGCTGACCGACTTTTCGCGTCCCGTTCCGAGGGTGAAAATATCTCTCGATCGTTCTCCTTTAGTTTCTACAATTACCTTGCGTCTTGATCACGCCGGAGATCGTTTTCCCGCAACAGGAACGAACGATTACCCGCGCGGTCACGAAATCGCGTGCACACGCGTCGGCGATACTCCCTCCATCCAACAACCCACACTTCCCGACCACGGATCATCGTTCGATAAATGGAGGAAGACAGGAAACTTGGTGGAAGGCCGTGTTCCAATTATGCGAGGCAAATAAGCAAGATTAAATTCGGTTCGAGTATAAACGGACGGCAATCGAGCAATTTATCTGCTGACGGATCGTCTTATGTACTTCTTCGACGAAATCAAGATCGGCCCTCTGTCGTAGACGGGCTCTGTGATTAAATGTAATTTACCTTTCATAGGAAAAAAATGATCCAACTGGAAAGTTTCCCATTGACAAACGGTATCAGTCGAATGCCGCTCGAAATTGCGGCGACGAACATGCGATCGCAGGAAAGAAAATTGCGTGTTCTTTTGCCCGTAGGCGTTCGTTTCAACCGTCTCTGTAACGCGAAGAACTTGCGTCACCCATTTGGATAACGTTGACGTAATATCCGTGGAAATTTTACGCTTTCGTTTCCTTCGAATGTCGTTTGTCTATCCTCTCTTATCTGGTCCAATATCGTCTTACCGTTTCTACGAGGTATTTTTCTGTTCTTATGCGATTCACTTGGCAACAATTTACCTTGTCAATTTTACGCTGCCTCCAACTGCTTACTCCCTAAGGAAATAGGGTAGGGAAAAGCGTCGAATCGAAACGTTTTCTTTCCTGACCGCGTGTCAGCTGCCGGTCCATAGAATTTCAGCCGATTTCATGAGCCGCTGTCGATCCGAAACGTCCAATTAAAGAGGCCGAAAGGTTGTTGAGAGAGAGACGTACCTGGTTCATAATTAATCGAATTGGAACACGGCCAAAGGATATCCGAAGCGGCGAGTCTCGACGACCTCGTTAGACCTCGTCGATCGGTTTCGCGGTGTCTTTCGATAAATCCGCGACGTCAGCAACACCCCGGAAACGAAAAACGGATGTAATTGGCTGCGCTCTGAAACGAACTAAGGAAAACACCGGGAAATTCCGGTCGAATAGCTGCGAGCATTTCACTTGCGCGTTTCCGAGGGCGAGGAAGCTTAAACGAAAAAAAATTGCGTTCGACCGAAATTCGTGCTTAAGTTCGTAATGAAGAACAGACGCTTCGAGCAGCTCCGTTTACCTCGTCCGAATTTAACGAGCGTTCTTGGAGGAACTTCGGAGACGTATTTAACTTCGTTAGTAAAATATTTAATTACGACTATTTCACCTGGGGACGGTAACCGTAGAACGAAAACAGGAGAGAGGGAATCTTGCCGGGCTCGCGATACGAACTTCCTTTCAATCTCTTAATTAGAGCAAATTGGAGAAGAACGCTAGATAGTAAAAAGGATTGAAACGACGCACCTCGATAGCTTCGAGCAGCCAATTATATCGAAGTTGGACAATATTTTCGTAGAGCAGGGCTGAAACATCGATTTTGTTATCGGGGGCGAAACTTTAAGTACTAACGGAGAAGTCGGAACGCAAGCGAAGGAAATATTTCCAGTAAAATCAGTCTCTCGCGCAATTAACGGCAAATGTGATATCGTAACGCAACCACAGATCGACACGATTGGCTGGAAAACCGGAAGGAGGCGACCCCTCTCCCTAAAGTAGATCCACCAGATGAATCGAGTCGCTCTTCGACAGAGAAACTTCACTTCCACGGTTTTTTTTACGCAATCTGATTGTGATCACGCAGCTGTTGCATGCCTGAAACCAAGGAGACTTTGGACATTTGGAGTTCGAAGGGACTGATTGTTGCTTTTTGCTCGTGTGCTCGTCGAAAGCATGCGTAGGAGCATGAATTAGTGACTATTCGTACTGTTTAGACACGCATTAAGTGTAAGCTTTCTCCTTTGTAAAGCTTTATCATTTTATCATATCTCCACCCTAGAACTGTTAGATTCACATAGTAGCGAACGCTTTTTTCGTTGCGAGGATACGCGAATTCCAACAATTCGTTTTCAATTAATCCGTATTCAATAATACAACGATCGACTCGCGATTGTACAAGTCGTTCGCGTATCCTCCTTGTGCCCATCACACTATCAGGAAGACTTATCATTCTCTTCGGCTTTCTTTTTTTCGTCGCGAGTTACCCGCGACGTTACCCGCGAGAAAAATATCCTGCGACTGGTAAGGGAAATCGGTGCAAGACGCGCTAGAAATATGTTGCGAGAGATAAACGATAGAGCGCAGGATATATTTCCAGGGACGTCAGCCTCGAAATCATCAACGTCACAGTCTGTTCACGAATCACTTCCATAGCGATCGATCTTTGCCACGTCAGAAATTTGGAAATCGACACTGCGTCACGATAGTTTCGATCGAGTTGTGAAAACATCGAAGTGTCGATTTCGAAATTTCGCGTTCCCCCTCATTTCATAAGAACGCGACGCTCAGATAATGAAACGAAAGAAAACAAAATCCATTCTTTCCGCGCTTCGTAGCATCCGTTACCCTGGCAAGTGAGCAGAGACGGCCTGAAGTTCATTGGCCATATGGTGTTGCGAAAACAGCCCGGTTCCGGATGCAGTAGTAGTATACTCGGGCTGAAAGTCGTCGGCGGAAAGCTGCTGGAGAATGGCTATATGGGCGCTGTCATCGAGAAGGTCAAGGAGGGTAGTACTGCCGAGATAGAAGGTCAACTGAGACCCGGTAAGACGATAAATTTAACTCGATCGTCTAGAACTCACCCTCTGTATCCCTTGTCCCTTTTAAAACAATCGCTTTTGTCGATCACTTTCCATGCTTCACTTACCTAGTCGATAAGATTCCTCAATGTGTTACTCATCCAGCTTTTCAGCGAAGATAACCGATTGCTTCGTCCTTTAACCCCGGTGCAGCGTTGTGCAGCTGTAGAATATTAAAAAAAAAAAAAAAAAAAAAAAACCATGAAACTTTGAGTTAAACTTTTACTTGACGTCTTTTAGGAATTCATAGATATTCGCTATAATATAAAAATGCACAATTTCTTCGAGGAGGTAATGCCACTAGGGAAATTCCAGATCGGCGCTTAATATACCATTTTAGGCTTACCAAAAGAAAACTGAAGACAGCTTAGATAGCCCAATTCGCTCGATTAAGATTCCAAATTATTTGTAATTTTGAGTTGCTTAACTTTAACAGCTCGCTCGTGGAACAACAGCTGTAATCAATTGGGCTATCCAGGCCGTCAACGAAACCTTCGCTCCCGAGTCTCGTAATCCACAGCGCCGGCTGTTTATACGATAAAGCAATCGCTTGGCAGCCGTACGATTCGCGAAAAACAATTTAAACAGTCGGAAAAGACACTCGATCCAATCGTGCTGGCCACGAGCATCACCCAAATCACCAAGAGCAAGAATCACAGCGTCAGGATATTTCCTTGGATCCGTTCGATCCATAAAATCGTCCAACCCAAACCCCTGTCCTCTCGGTCGCGTTCGCCATCAAGAGATTCCTGTCCGAAGTAAATAAATCCCTCGCGTTCCCGTCCCTGAGGCGATCCAATAGGAACCGACCGGACACTCGACGATTTCAGGTGACGAGGTGATCAAGTGGAACGGGAGGTCCCTCCAGGGCAAGAGCTACCGTGAAGTTTACGACATCATCGCCGAGTCGAGACATGAGCCTCAAGTGGAGCTGGTAGTTTCGCGGAACTTGTCCGCGACGACGGCGCCGGTGACGATGCCTGCGGGGCCGACGCCTTCGACGCCGATGGCATCGAGAAGGATGGCTGCGCAGACCCAGTGGAGACAAAAGCACCCGGAGACGATTCCCGGGCCGCAGCAACCGCATCACAAAGGTGACTATGCGCTCCTCCCCTCGTCTCCGTTCTGTCCTTTTCGTCTTGTTTCTACCTCGAACACGCTCTCAGGATTTGCTCTCGACCGTTCTCTCTTCTTCTCTGTCTCTCTTCTTGCCCTCGATACGAGTTGTAGTGTGTGTACACCGCCGTCGCTGACGGGGATTAAAAAGATAGTTTAAACTTTAAGCTGTCGCAGAGCGTAAGCGTAACCACGTGTTTAGAGGAGACGGTAGAGAAGGTAGACAGTGTCTCGCGATGCTTCGAGTACAGCGTACTCGGTTGCGATAGATGACACTTAGGATGCTATGGAATTTGTGAACGAGTATCGTAGTTGTTTTAAGGGGTGCGTATCGTTGTTTCGCAACGAGTACGCAACTTTTTTTTTACCAGGGCTGAACGTTGACCGACGAATTTTGAATCCTTCGAGAGTACAATCGGAGAATGTTGCTTTAAAATGGTTTAATTAATACTACTAGAACGAAATGCGTCGTTCGACGAATCCCTGTACGCGTATCGTGAACGTAGTATCACGTAGAATAGAGAAGTTTAGAGCTAATTGTGCGAGATGCGATTCACGCGGTATCCTTCGAAACGGTGCAGTCGTGAGACACGTTGCCTTAAATCGATCAATGTTCGCCCATGAACTTTGACAAACATCGAATCTCTCTATCGATAAGTAAAATAGACATAAGTACAGTTAAGCCCACTGAAAGCGACGCAATATTGTCACAGATTATATGCTTTTTCGTATTCCAGGTCTTAAGAAATATATTCTATGGGGTAGGCTTCAAATTTCTTAAATCTCGATCCCAAGTAATCGATGTTTTCCTCTGCCCAATAATTTATCGTATTGTCTCTCACTCCCTCCCGCCCTCACACACTTTTTCTTGCGATGGTTTTGAGAGATACGCGATACGGAAAATGGTAAATGAAAGTATTTGCCATTTTTGCTGAACCGAGGCAACGAGTAGTAACCGTAACCTCTGTGCACAATATCGAGATCGATGCTGAACGATCGACACGCAAAATGATTTAACGACTGTTATCCCGCTTTGTGTATTCCGTCGATGTTACCGTAGAACGTAGACAGTAGTGCTAATGCACCCCTTGCTAACACCATAATATTTACGAACATAGTTTTATGGGAGCAACAACTTAAGACAAGTGACTCTTTGTACGAACGTTTAATCGCATTTGTGTCGTTTCGTATTTCTCCCCGTTGGAAGGATCAACCATTTGAAAGCCTTCTACGTACGGTGCGTCATTTCGCAATTACCTATCTCTAGGCATTTGCATCACGCATCGAAAGCTGCATCTTTGTAATACTGGTTAAGAGATGTATTTGAACGACGATCGTAGTCGTTGTTTTGCTAGTTTCAGCAATACTTTGACTACTATTTTACTTTCCTCGACCACTCGCAAGCGATAACGAGATCCGTACAACAAGTAGGAGTAATTACAATGCGAAACAGTATTTTTTATAATTTGACAATTAGCTAGATGTGTTGTTTTTTGTAATTTGTGTAACGACTAATGCCTTCAGGGTCCGAACGAAGAGAATGCAACACTCCTGATGTGTATCGCACTTGCGACCCACGCCGCGGAGTATGCGTTTAACGCGGACGCATATCCGCGAAGTTTTATCGCATCCACGCTAATCTACCTGCACTCGATGCGTTACATTTGACTTTGAGCAGCTCGAGAGTACCCTGCACGTAAATTGTGATATCTCCCAAGGAATGGACGTATCTACCCAGAAATTCTATTACGATTGGCAATGAAGGGAAGTGACGGGTTTCGGAGAGTCTTGTAGTGATTCGATCGTTGCGCACGGTTTACAGAATGACGAGCATTCGTAAGTTTCAACGAAATTAAATTAATCACTGATGAAACAAACCGTCGAATCACTGCAAACTAACGTGTATCGTCATCGATGATTGTTACCGAATGTTTCAAAACGAAGATTTTGTTATCTATTTCTTGCATACCTTGTATATTTCCAAATCGATCCCCGTAACCCTTATCGTACTTTGCAATTCTGTATCCGAACAATTATCTTTCCAAATCGTTTATCTACGTTGTCCCTAACGTAACACCTTTGTTCCCTAAAAGAGTTTTGTCCATTTTGCATCTGTTATGACACCCCCTTTCTTCGTAGTCTATTCAATCATCCGAAAATCCCATATTAACCGAGAGAATCTAAAGTCTAGATGGCACTGAACGATCACTTGCAGAGTTATACGACGCGAGGCGCGAGAAACCTTCGGTTTTAGTGACCTCGCCTGGTTCACCGGATCTGCACGCTCAAGGACGCGTGAGTCGCCATCGATACCCAACCGGTAACACAAACGTCGGGGGTAATCTACAGGTGAAGGTGGGCTTTGATCCTGTGGCGCTTCAATTGATCGTCACGCTGGTCTGTGCGGCCGGTCTTACACCTAGAAGTAACCGCCAGCCTCGGAATCCCTACGCCAAGATTTTTCTTCTTCCGGATAAGAGGTGAGCGAACGTGACTACTTCGGACAGTACGCGCACTAGACTAGCAGAGTGTCACGAAGAAAGAGCTCGGAGCTGTCGTCGTGTTTCCCGAAGAACACGACGAATCGTGTTTTTCTCTCTTGGTAGATAACATCGCGCGACACGGTGTGAAATCGATGAACGTTACGCCCACGAATTTAATGGTTGGCGAGTGTCTGTTCCAAATCGACAAGAAACTCGCTGTGTTTTCGAGCGCGATGTCGAACGAGTACGCTAAACCGATGACGCGTCGGTACGTCTCGCGCGCATAAAAGTTCAAGTTAAAGCTGTCGTCTTTCGAAATGAATCATTTCCCCAAGAAGCGGTTTCACGAGCCAAAAAGATAGCCGTTGAGTTTGGCCACGTTGCCAACAATTCCGCCATTCTCGAACTTCCCCGTGCAGTTTTATTTTCCTGTTCTCTCCCACCCGCGTTCCCAACGAAAACTCTTTCGTTAATGCTCGACATCGATCGCGGTATCGTCCCCATTTACGTATCAATTCCACGAACGTATCGGAGCGTAAACTGTTTGTCGCACTGTCGATGCAGCGAGAAGTCGAAGCGACGCACGAAAACGTTGGCGAACACGAACGACCCGAAGTGGGATCAGACCTTCGTTTACAATGGGATCAGGAGGACGGATCTGAGGGAAAGGGCGTTGGAGATCACACTCTGGGACTACGGGAAGTACGACGCGAACGATTTCCTCGGTGAGGTCGTCCTCGAGCTGGCGACGTCTATGCTGAACGGGGAACCAGAATGGCATCCCTTGATCAGCCACGGGGAACACCGGCACATTAGGTATGCGAATAACGACTCGGGGCGTAGATTAGGACGCTTCGTTTCTTTATGGCTTTGGTATGAGACACGATCGCTGTTACGCAATCATTTGCCTGTTGCAACGACAAAACTAGAAGAGATTAGAGATTGCCGATTGACGAACACTCTCTGCGCTTGTTACCCGCTGAATGCTAACGTGCGAATTCGCCTAGAGCTTTGAGAGGAGCTAAGCGGTAGGCGACAGTCGTTCTCGAACATTAGGCTTAGGGAGAAGGAATCCGTCGACGGCCTTGGATATCCCGAATCGGTAGAGCGGTCGTTCGGCGTACGGATGAATCCGAAGATGAGCGATCCGATCGGCCGATTCTTTTTCTCCTAAGGCTAGAGAAGAGCGGTTAGCGTGAGATCTAAATTTCGCGTTGCACAGATACTATCAGGAGCCCGATGACATGGTGATAACTCCGGTGGACTGCCATCTCAGTCCACCGTCGACGACGTCGCGGCTGAGCGACTCTGACACTTCCGAATGCGATATCATGGACTGCGACGACTCCAGGGAGCAAAGGAGAACAGCTGACGGTGCCAGTATAAGCAGTATCGGCAGTTACTCCAGGTAAGAGGATCCTTCGAAATCTCTCTACGTCGCGTTCCGAACCTCTCCTCGCGTTCCTATCCACCCCCTCCCGTCCGGAACGATACAATATATACTCGGAAGAAGAGCGAGCTATTTTCACGAATGATGCAGCGCGGATATCCGCGACGACCAAGCAACTTGTCCGCAAATTGTTTAATCCGTTTTCATCGTCGGTTTCGTCTTTGATTTCGACCTGCGAATACGCAAGTCCACTGCCAATGGTGACTTTGAGACCACCTAGTTTACTCTTGCATCTTGAAATGTGCATTGGTTAACCAACGAATATAATCGACACAGAATCATAATTAATATCGCTACATTCAATTTGTTCGATTCTTCGTAAAGAACGTTTCCCCAAGAAACGTTTACGTAATTGCTCGAAACGTTTTCTTCCAAAAGAATTCGCAACCTTAATTTTTATCCGCGACGTAGACCCCCGTCCCATCGCGTCGTTCGACTTCTTCTTGTACGCGCGAGCATATGTTTACCACAGAGGTGGTCTCAAGCTTACGCTCGGTAACGTAATCTACAACGTTCGCGAGCCAAAAGAAGTCCTACAAAACTGCCTCGTCTCGATTTCTGCGAATTAATTATCGGAGCATTTCGAGCTGTCAACGAAGAGACGCGAAGCTGTGTTGTGCAAAGTTCACGCGCGTATTTCGTTCGGAATTAACGTATTTAACCGCAGGGTGCAGCGTACCGGTGTCCTTGGCCGACAGGACTCGTGTTACTAATCTACCAGCGTTACTATTCTCGGCTTAAGATCCCGTTTACACGTCTCGTAACCGGCATCGTAACTGCCGTCGTAATGGTTATTCACCCGGTAGCGTGCAACGCGGTCTTAATCGTCAATAACACGAGGCGTCGTTGCTACTCGAGATTATCCTGGATTCGGTACGAACCGTGAAATGTTTCTCCACGCGTCTTTCTTGCATCATTGGTTCTCTTCCGGCTCGTTGATGGAGCACGGCTGGGTGTCCGTAAGGGATGGTCGAGATCGATCGCACGACCTTTCTCACGCGTTGCTTTGATTTTCGCGGAAAGAGGATCATTTATTCGACCACGTACGACAACGTGTTGCTGGCCCGATGTTTATAATCTTTCGTCGTACTAGTCTACGAATGGGCTTCACTCTGTTCGGCGCGCTGGTTTAAGGGAATCGAGTCTTCGTTAGGCAACTTCGAGTCCCATGGAAACTCTAACGGAGTGTTTCCCGGCGAAATCGTCGTAGTGATCGATGATCGTCGTCGATCATCACCCGCGGCCTGTCTTTGTTTTTCAACGAATGATTTCTCACGGAGGGGTGTAAAGCGTCTGGTGCGCGCAGCTTCGAGCCGAGTATCTCTCTGCTTAATTACTCAAAATGTCATCGAAGCCGATACCGTACGCGAAACTCCGACGATCGCAAAAAGGGGATAGCCCGAGGTTTTTGTGTTCCGTACGGAATGTGGCGTCGCTAAGACGTAAGGCCGTCGACGACCACAACGTCGAAAGAGAGACGGAGACAATGGTGGAAGGCGAAGGGTAGAGAATAGCGGATTGGCGGGGCGGGAAAGAGAATTAGAGTGAGATAGAAAAGGAGAGAGGAGGCCGAGAGCCAAGTTATAAAACTGGGCAACAAGCCAATTGACATGCCAGTTGGCCTGCAACCACCGCTGGCTGCGGAAGCCAGCCCCTGAACCCGTATCCATATTAATATTCCAACGATGACGTCCGATCGTTATTTGTGAGTGCAAAGTGCTTTCCAGTGAGGCTTCTGATCCTTTATTTTCCACGACAAAAACGGACTGCCGGCAAAGTGACGGGGCGGGGGATAGAGACGAAACGAGAAGAGGGAAACTCGGTCTCGCTACGTGACCGGTGGGAAACGAGGAAAAAACGTCGGAATGAAAAAAACAAAGAGGATCGGAATGGAAAGCCCACGGCTACGAACAGTGGTAACCACGTCGGACAGCGTGTCTAAACAAATCCACTTTGAATGCAACGCTTAATAAAGTTTTTATCGTTTGCACGGGGTTTCCGTGCAATTCGTGCAATTTCCTCGAATTTAGTGTCCTTCGGAGTCAGTGATTCGCGAAGCACCGGTCACGTTCCGAAACGAGTTAATCGACTTCCTTTTGAATTCGAGAAACCGTTGCTCGAATCCGGTAAAACGTACTCGCGAAAAGTGTGGTGGGAGGGGGACGATCGAGTTTATCCGTGCACGCGAGTGATTAGCAATCTCCACGCGGGAGAAATTTTCGTGTGTCGTGAATAAGTGTCTGGTGCACGGTACCCGCGACACTTTTGGATTACCCGTGTCACCGATTCAAAGGCCAAGCAACAACGAGGATGCGAGGCGCAGGAGTTTACCACCACCTCCCTGTGCCGATGGAGGGAACGTATTTTCAAGAAGCGAGGGCAGATCTTCTGGCCTCGAATCCCGCCGCTTTGTCCTGTTCGTCCGTCTTGCTCTCTCGGTTACCATTTCCAGCACTAATTGGTCGAGCCTTTGTAAATTTATTCCACGGATGATGCTCTGAATTCAAGCTGCGCCCCTCGAGTGGGTTCTAGTCGCTTCTCTAGAAAAGTAATGCGATTGCCGGAGCCGAGTAGGGACGGGAGGGTCGAATGCTCGCCGGTCGCTCGCTTTCATTTGTAATCAATCGCCTTATCTCCGACCCTCTTCGATTCGAGGGTGCTCGAATAATAATAATATCTGAAAGTTCCGCGAGCTCGTTGAAAATTGCACGACACAGCCACGAATACGAAGGAAAGTTGCGAATCTTTCGTCGAAAGTTCCGCGAAAGCCGCCTCCTCCTCGATTCCCTCGGGCTACGTTACTTTAAATTTTTCATCGAACGTCTCGCGCGCGGCACGCGAGAACCGACGCGGTTCGTTTCCAAAGGGTGAGAGAGACGCTCGACACGCCTCGAGGTCGGGTTTGTCGTTCGATGTCGTGAATCTGTAGAAACGATTCGGAACGGCCGCGTGCTTCATTAATCCACGTGGCCTCAATCTGCGTGCCGTTGACCAATTTTTTCTCTCTGTTCGTTCTCGCGACCCAACACCCGCGAAAAAATCCGCGTCAGAATAATTGAAACGTTCCGATGGGGGAACTAACCGCGAGGCGCGCGGATATTTAATAACCTTCAATATCGCCTAACAGGATTATTCGGAGGGGTTTCACTGGTTACATTAATAAATCCATCGTCCAAGAGTCGATTCGGCGGTCGCAACGTGTCCGCGAGATCAGATCACTCTCTTTTCTTACGTCAGCCGCGTTTCCTCGATTCCTCTTTCGTGGAGAGCGTGCAATTGTCACGATTCACGTGTACGAAGGAACGAAGAATCCTCGAACCTATTGGCGTTCGATATTTTCTCGACGACAGAACTAACCGATGAGCTTGAATTTCAAAGCATTTTATTTGACGTGAAACCCGAAGTTGAATAATTTCGCGTTGGCGCCGGCCAGCCGCCTCGTCGAATTGATTTCATTTGTAATCGTGTGCTCTGTTATTTATTTTTTAGGTTTCATAATATGTCATCAAATTATAAGCGGTACGGTCATTTCAACTTATATTTTCTCCTCTTTCACGAATCACGCAGTCACACGTCTTGCATTCTCACAGCTAAGTTATAGCGTTTTCGCGCGTAGATTCGCGTCGGTTGTACTACAAGTATAACCGGGAGACACGTGTTCGATATAGAGAATCGTTCGTATACCGACCCGTTCTTCCAATCGTTAGATCGTTGAGAGCGCACGAAAGGAAGCATGATGGAAACCGCGTCAAAAGAGACGACCGCGCACTTGTTAGACGCCGCGTTGTATTTCCAATTCTCCCAGTAAAGGACGGACTAATGATGGCGCACTCGTACGTCATCGTTAGAAGAGAAACGACGATACAAGCGTACAACAAAATTTCCGAATACCGTTCAACGTTGATGCACTCGCGACGCAAAGTCTGTTGCCCCATTTAGAAGAAGGTTCACAGAAGCAAATCCCTTTTCGCAATGAACGTTTTCTGATGCTTCGAAGGAGCGTTCCGATGTCTCGCCAGATTTGCAGTTAGCGATCGAAAATGTTGGCGAGACATTGGAATATTTTTCCAGAAAGTCACAGACAACGTGTGAGAATCTTTAACGCTAGGTTTACGGAGGATCCAAGTTTTTTTCAAGGAAATTTAGGATCGTTGCGTGGATAAGAGTCAGGATAGTCGGCGATTTCTGTAACTTTCAATGACCATGCTCCGCGAACCTAGTGACTTACAATTGGTCGGGTTGCAACGCGACTTGCTTCTCTGTCACGCGTGCACCGACAGGAAACAAGTTACCTGACGAAATGAAATTAGCGAGTCCTGAGTTGTGACGGTCGTGAAGACCATGCGTAAAAAACAGTGTCTCGTTTCTCGTGGTAGCCGCTGCCAACGGATCGAGTCGCGCGAACGACGTATGTAGTTGGGCGCAGAGATGCAGTAGGTCACCGATCACGTAGGCACTCGTAGACGTCATCATGTCATCGCTTCTCGCATCTCCCACGTTCACGTTTATGAGACTTAGATTGCGATAGGACATGGCTTCTAGAACGCTTAGTGCAACGCGACGCATCGGCCGGGGTGGCTCCATTCCTTCCTCGAGGCTTCATCCGCGCGATTTTGGGTAGCATCCAGTTCTCCTGGACCGTTTTCCGTTACTTCTGGGTGTTCCGTTGCCAGGAACCGGGACGATGACGGTTGGTTTTGTTTCGTGAGGTTCGCGCGCGATCAATCGTCCCGAGACGACGCCGACGTTCCGTTACGCGTTTGGCTCGGCTGATTACGGCTCCGAGCCGCGAGTCTCCATTGTTTACAGCAGCCAGCTTTTCTTTAGCGGGATAGCTTCTTGGCAACGGAAACGTCCTTCCATTGTGGAGGACACCACGAGGAGAAGGTCCAACCCTTCTGTCTGGCTTCATTGGCAAGTAAATCGTAAAGATAGCTACTCGCGGATCGCAGGAATATGCATTTGCCCTTTGCAGATCGAGCGGTTTGCGAGCGGATCACCGCGGAATGAGGTAATAAGTATTGCCGTTGGAAATAATTAATTCCGTATTCACGCTAAGATTAAAGTTGAACTCTATGAAAAGAAGCAAGTAGAATTTTTACTCATCGTTGAGATTCTGGCACCGTTTGCACGATACGACGACAAAGGAATAAATTGTTCCAAGGGTCAATAGTTAGTGTCTCAGTCTGTCCACTATCTCTCTCGCCAAGTAGGATGTAAATAATTTGAACGAAAGCTTGTTCGCGCGAGAGACTTTTGACTATCGATCGCGGGATCCTCCCAAGTAGTAGAACTCGCATCCTCTGTCTTGGTTTGTCGCTTTCCGAGCTCGTTCGTGTGTTGATCAAAAGACACGAAGAGCAACGCAACGTAGAATGCATATTTGATATAAGCATCGCCAATGAGAACCAGCCTGGCCGCATGCACTCTGTAATCTAGCGCGAGATCACAGCACTCGCCCCATTTAACGTGTAAGCAACACGACGATCACTAATCGGCGAAAAAATGAACGCATGCTGGAGCAGCCACTATTCTAGTCCCCCGCCGGAAAGGGAGCTCTGCATCGACGGGGAGCACCGGAGTCGAAGGGACATGTCGCCGCAGGGGCGTAAACGAGCCGCTCTCATGAACCGTGACCAGCCCGCGTCTATATCTGGCTACCAGACCTATCGCAAGGTGAGCCGTTACACAATTCCGTCAACTAGATAGTTCGACGAGCAAGTCGTGAATCTATGTAGTTTATACGCCTAAATAGTGTTATATATCGTACGACAGTAAAGATTTCGGAACATATTAACGAATTCGCGGCGTAATTGATTTGCTTTCCCATCGAATACAATTTTCATCAATTTCTTGAATTCTCAGGAGGATATTCACCGAGGAATGATGAGTCACAGGTCGCATAGCGCAGCACCTATGGACTCGCCGAGCCTTCGGTATCGAGGAAGGTCTCAAAGTCCCACCGGTCATCGGTCTCTGTCTCCACCGGAACACAGATCCATGCCCTACTCGCACGGTTACGTATCAGCCAGGTATGAACTATCGCAAACTTGGCGATTCTTGCGACGTGGACGAAAATCGAACGACAAGGGCCAATACGCTATCGTTTACGTGTTCCAGATTCGGTTCGAGATCAGCAACGGCTACTCCCACCGGTTCGCCGAAAAAGAGACAGTTGCCTATAATCCCGGCAGCTCTGAAGGAAAGAGCCGCTCAAGATCTCGAGGAGCGAGCTAGATTCATGAGACACCACAATAGACAGGTGCACACAACGTACAGGAGTACGGGCACGGGTGGTAAGTCCCTTTTCTTTTAAGCTTATCAACTCAAATATGCGCGATTCTTTGCAAGGTTTATCGCGTGGGTCTTACTTTAGGTGTATTATATTTTTGGTCTCTCTCGTAGGCAAGAGGTTTTAAAAAAAGTAAATACAGTCATCTCTCTCTCTCTCGATAGGGCAAGGTAGCAATTATTTAGATTTCTACACACCCCTAAAGTGAAATCGACCTACTACGATATAACTTGTCCGATGAACATACATCCGTCGAATACGTATACTAATGGCAATGATTTACATTGTACAGGTTGGGAAAGACACTATAGTGGCTTGTCGGACTCGGATCTTCCTTCGATAGATCACGATCCGTTGTCTTTGCCGCACAGTCATGCTTACCGAATACACAGAACGCAAAGGGGACATTTGAGTCCGGACAAAGACGTACTTGGGGATCTCGGAGACTCCGATATGGAGAGTACAGCCTCCGTGACGAGTAGTGCCTTCAGTACGCAATCGGAACGACCACGTGGTTCCAGAGGACTAATGTGAGTATAGTTCGATGTCTAATGTATAATAATTTCGAGTCGTTGACCTTGCATTCAAAGTCAGTGTACAGAGCAAGACAAGTTCCATAGAAAAGATAATATCCCTTTAGAGGAGACAGCCATCCACTGTACCAGCTCGATACGACACTTGGCTATTACCGTGTTACTTTGATTTTTTGGTGTATTATCTTGTTCGTGTACGTTTGTATTTGTCATGATCACAGTTCACTCGTTCGGTATAGCGTAATCCTCGTACGATTTTAAGTTAGTTATCGTTGCGTTCGCTGAATGACCATGTACATCGTGCACAGAATGGAACATTTGGTGGCTTACCTTCTCATCAACGATAATCCCTGAATTAAATGGACATTGCCGAATGAAATGTCACCCCGTAGTTGCACTATTCATTTCCTCTGCCTGCTTGATAGGTTCCCAGATCCTTTCGCGCTCTCTTCGAGGTTTCTACTGTTAGTGGCTAGATTGCACCTCCTATGCACTGTGTCAATGTCCATTTAATATCGCCCCATTCTAATAAAGCAGGGATTAGTGCGTGGCGTTGGTCGAACGGCTAGGTGTACCTACGTTTCAACACGTCACTGTACGTATGCGTGCTTTCACCAAAATACTAATCAATCGTCGCACGTCCTACAAGACAACCTGCATTTCTTTGTTCGGCGAGTGACAATGCAAAAATTCGCAGGTCAAATTCTCTATACTGTTGCTTGTAAAAATATGCCATACATAGAAACAGAAAAACCAAAAAAAAAAAATTTCACAGAAAAGTAAAGCGAAGAAACGCGTTCGATCGATCGCGAACGTGCAAGTAGAGTCATTTTTTTGAAAGTAAATAAATAAAAATTGAAGAATGGGCTCACGAACTCGTTATGTAAACCGCAGAAGCGCTAAAACTCTATATGAAAAACATTGTTTGCAGACCGACAGTTAAAAACGTTTTAATACCCGGTGTCATATCCCCTATGCCCCTGCCCCCTAGGCGCAATAGGCGCAGGCACAGACTTAGGGTACCCTGCAGCGAATGTCACTGTCCGAACAACAATCCCACCAAGCCCAGGAGCAACAACCCCAGCAAGCACAATCCCACCCCGCATCCCCTCGTACGGAGCAAGTCCGCAGTGGTGCGCTCGTTGTACAGAAAGATGCGTACGCCGTTCACGAGGTCGCAGACCGTCGACGAGAACATGCTGAGATATTACAGCCCGGAGACCAGCGAGTACAGCGTCTCCGAGGGTTACATACTCAAGCCAGAGGAGCTAACCGGTAGCTCGAAGAAACGTATACCGGAGATATACGTTGAGGATTGCCTTCAAGTCGACTTCAACGATCGTCTCATCGACAAGTTTCGAGACAGATACTCGTCGCCATATCTTCTGGATTCCGGTATGCGTAGACGGTCGCGTAGCTGGCAGGACCGTACCGGAAGAACCGCGAAATCTAAATACCAATTCCTCGCGAGAGGCTTACACGATTTTACGGACGACGTCGGCATTAGAAATCTAGACGTTAGCTTGCGACCGCGTAGGTCTTTTTTATTCTCGAAGGCTAGGAGCTTCGATTACGACGTGCTGCACGACACCTATTCCGACCGTTACGGTTTCGGTCTGGGCGCCGGTTTACTCTCGCGAAGAGCAAAGAGCTTCGAATACGACACCATATCCACCAGCAACATATTCAGCGACGACAGTCTGAGAACGGCTAGAAGAAAGCTAAAGAGAAACCTTTCGATCAACGATGCCGGATACGGCGATAAAATACCCGCTCTAGGCGATCAGAGTAAATCGTATTTCGACTCGAACGGCGACGACAAGGTGCCCAAGAGCCTTTTCAACCGGGAAAAGAATTACGATTACCTGCTGAAGCAGGATCACAAACCGTTCTACGGCTACGGCGCTCAGTTCTGTTGCGACGGAACGGAGATTTACATGCCGCGTTTCGATAAACGAGCCATCGGTTTCGCCGGCACAGGTAAGAGTTACCGATACAACCTGACGGGCGAAAAGTCCTTCAGAGGCGACGATCGGATCGGTCTCAGAAACGTTCTCGGCAGGGAAGACCCTACCAAACGAAAGTACATAGACTCGATGTTCCAAGAGCACGATTCTACCTTTGACAGAGATATATCGGAGAAACGAACCAAGAATCTGGACAGCGGTATCTGCGACCCGGCGAACGAACACATCTATTGCAGCATCGACGAGGCTCTGTCATCTGGCGAGAATTACGGCCAGGAAGTAGACATTAATTGTTCCCCGCTTTGCGCGGCATCCGATCTAGATCATTACGACAATCAAAGAATCGCCGGTCGTGCTCGCAGACGAACGAAAAGCAGCGAATCTTACCTGGAGAACGGATACGACGGTTACGACTGGGACATCGAGTACGACGAAGGGTTCGTCGACAGAGGGAGAATCGACGATTACGATCAACGATTGTACTCGTACGACGACATGAACGTTCAGGTGCCGCGAACCGATAGACAGACGTACGAGGACGAGTATTACGATAGAAGAGAAGATACTCGACGTGGCAGCACGCGTAAAAAGAGAACGTGCCTGTATGTCGACGACGAGTACCGTGCCGACGATTACTGCGATTATCGTTCCGCGGATGAGTACGATTATCAAACGCACAGTGGTCCCGAGTGTAGTCGCGCGGACCAATATCACGATAGCTCGATGCCGCGAAGGAGACGAAGGAGAAGCAGAAGAGGAAGCAGAGAAACGAGTATCGGGATCTACGAGAATCTGCCACCGTATAGAGAAACGAGCGTCAAGCACAATCTGTCCGTGCCGAGCTATAACGAGAGTAAAAGAATGATGCTGCAGCGTGCGGAGTCGTCGCCCGTGCTCCGCTCGGACGAGGAATTGAGCTCGTCCGAGAGAGCCGAGAGGGCGAAACGCTTGTACCGTCGCAGAAGAAACAGCAGCTGTCCCGAAGCCAGAGAGCTACGTTACTACGATCCATCGAGAAGAAAAGACGAAGAAAGAAGCAGCACGAACTTCGTTCTGGACTCGGACGAGGACTTTGGCTCGATGGAAACGGTCGTGTGCGCGGATTGCTTCCGTCAGAAGAACGATACCGGCGCTGCTCGCGATAGTACTAGATCGGGATACTACGAGACAGAACAGAACGTTTACGCAGACTCGAGGTACGACTACGGTGTCGATCAGCCTTGCGATTGTCCAGAAACGTGCGAATTAGCTAGGTCGGGATCTCTACGGTCGTCTATGTATCGCGGTAGGCGTAAGAGTAGCTGTCCAGAGTGTCGGGAGTTAGCGATGTCCTCCGAGTTAGGTAGGTCTGGGTCGTTGTCACGTAAGGGCGAGGAGAGGAGGCCGTCCGTAGAATCGAGGCATAGGTATCGTAGACGAAACAGCAGCTGCCCGGAGGCTAGGGACCTCGAGCTCCTCGACAAGAGGCAGCAACAGCAACCCCAGCAGCAAGGCCAACAGCATACCGGCCAGCAACAGCAGCAGGGTAGTAAGAGGAACGTAGCGATCAGCGACACCCTCGAGTACTACGAGTACTCGATGGAGAGCGAGAGCCAGTGCAGCGAGAACTGCGGATTTGGCCCGTGCGATCCGCGTAGGCCCCGTAACCGAGCACCCCGCCCCGGTAACGCTAATTCAAGTCTCTTTGATTCCCAAACCGCTACCTCCGACACTGCTAAAAACTACCACCCACGGGCCGTCGATCACCACGAAACCTCACGAAACACGAAACCATCGTCGCGCGACAACCTCGACGAATCCGTCGTGGTGTCAACATCCCCGTCGTCGTCCATCCGGCGGCGTTCGCGGAAAAAAATTGCCCCCGACGACGACGCCAACGAACAACGACGTCACGTCGACTCGCGGGATCGTCGATCCTCCTCCATGCCCGAAAGCAGCGAGTACAGCGGTCAGTCCAGCTCCTACGAGAAGACGTCCAGAAGTCAGGCTGCCGATAACGAGAACGACGACCATGGCAAGAGGGGGCAGTTCGCCAGAAGCCTTAGCAACACCGACGCGCCACCAGATGATAAAGTTGGTAAGCCATCCTTTGGTTCGGAGCTCTTACTATCTCGGTAGCTTCGCACAGGCGGTATATTTTCTCCAAAGTCGGCCTATACGAAAATAATTATATCTCCTGAACAAATTTTATCCTGAAGCTGGATAAAATTTCTTTACCAAAGATGTAGGATGTTTTATCTGTTGCGATAGCTGCTTTTTGGACGAGTTGAACGACCCGATACGTACACTCATTGTACAATAGGTCTCGCATATAATGATGTATCGTAAACGTATCTAGTGTATCTGTTTGTCTTCGCCTCGTCGCGAGTCGTGTACCCAAAGTCGCTGCATAATTCGCTTATGTCTTTGCGGTGTGAGTCGTTCAACTCGTTATAAAGACTATATTTCGAAATCTCCTCCGCTTTCAAATCAGTACTTTCCATCCGAAACAATTTTCCAATACGATGCGTTCCCTATAATTGGATATCCCGTAGGTATTGTTTTGTGAACTAATCGTCTTTATGTTTTACCAGTTACAGAAAGATCGGTAATATCTTGGTCTCGTATCTTTTCTTTTTTCTTATTCGCCTATTTTATACGTTATTTTGATCAATCGCGTCACCGATTACCGCTGTTATGTTGACGCGACTTTCATTCTTCAGACGGTAGTTTGAGCGATACGGCGATCGGCTTGAACGTCGAAGACTCCTCGAGGAGAGGTCGCAAGAGCTCGCCCGGGAGTAAAAGCGGAAGCGGAAGTAGCAGCGGTGGCGGAAGCGCGGTGCAGTATCAGTCAGGTCTGGGGAAGAAGAGTAACAGCACCAGCCAACTGTCTGCCACAGGTAACACATCGTCACACTAGTCGTTTCTTCCAATTTCACGTTTAGACGTTGCGTGTCGTGCATTGTTATCTATTCGCAAAATTCGATTACTCGTCTCGGTTACCAGAAACCGATTGTCTCACGCGTCATGACTATCTTAGCGCGATAATCTAAACTACCATCTCTGTCTTATCCTTACGTCTGAATTTAGTCTGTCTCTTTGTAATATATCGATAGTCCCTCGAGAACTAGCATAGCATTTAGCTTAGCGCCATTAGTAAGTAGTTGCGGCGTGCTCTCGCTATGCGTATCATTGACCCGAATGTGTTTATCATTCGAATAAAATCTGTTTGTCGAGGATATTAAGGAAGCATCGATAGGAATTAAATCGTCGGTTTGTTCTTTCGCGATATCCGAGTCGTGATAGAGCAAACGAAACGAACGTGCAGGTTCGAGGATTCTTTGGTGGAATGTAGCGTGTTAGAAAAACGATATCAAGAGCACGCCGTAGAAGAGCAAAAAACCCAGTAAACGGGGCAGTATGTACATTCTAATCGTATTCTTGTTTTCTCCGCCATCCCTCCTCATCTCTATCCGCCTCTCTTCGACATGAACACATTCACACTTTACTTCTACCAACCAACCATCTCTCGACGCTGGGGACCACCATTCACGTCATCGATCTGCACCCACCTGCACGATTTCTCATCGTGGCGGGCTATCGTCGCTCGCGCGATCGTGTCACGGGACAACACTCGACGCGGATCACCCCGATCGATCGCTGGAACGATCGCTTACGGGTTAATCAAAAACCTGTATCGAACACTCAAAAAACACCTCTTGTGTCGGAGGATAAACCGAATACGCACGTTATATATACGATGCCGTATTATACGAAACCACACACATAAAAACCGACACCGAATACTTGAACTACATTACACCACTATTCTACCGTGCAACCAACATGAAATACAACCACTACTGCCAATACTACTACTTCTACTACTACTACTACTATTACTACTACTACTACTACTACTACTACTACTACTACTACTACAATCACAACAAAAAAAAACTGTATCACGTCACGCAAAAACCATAACATACCACGTGCGTCTGTTGGTGGTACATGCGTGGGCGACGAAGGACGAAAACGGCGGCTAGGATTCGGGAAGAAGGGCAAGTCGTCCTTTACAGTTCATAGGAGCGAGGAGGTTTTACCGGAGGACACGGCCAGCGGAAGGAGCGGACGACAACCGAGTTCCGCCAGCAGCGACGGCGAGGGTAGCGGCGACGGCGACAGGTCCGAACATCCTGCAAATAACAACCCTTTTACATATTTCCTCTTTTTAATTTCATTTCTCGCGAGCCCTTTTCGTTACGTGGGAGCGAAGGACGCGACGTCATCGGTGCAGGATCCTCCTCGAGTGTCGCTTTTTTCTTTTTTCTTTTTTTTTTGTTTTATTCGCGATCGTATTCGCCCGAAAACTTTCTCGACAATTGCCCCCTATCGAATTGACACGAGTAAGATTCTTTCAAAGAAGGTTCGTCTGGGCTCTCGATAACGATATTCGCAGTCTGCTTTCGATTTCGTACCGACGCGGCGGACGCGTTGGTCGTCGAGAGGATGTCGAATGTATCCCCGACGCGGAGAATCGAGCCTTCGGCGAAATGTGAGTACCAGTTGCAAAGAGACAAAATTACAGCAAGAAGAACGAGAGCGGCGTGATCAGCCTGCGACATTTTACAATATGACAAACAACAACAATAACGAGACACAAAACATAACTTTTTTAGAAGAAGTTGTGCTTTAGAAAGGGGACTGTGCGAGATGCTCGTGACTATAGTCGGAAAATACTCTCTTTGAGACCTTACATTTAGAAATTAGAGAACAATCTCGTTCGACGAAGACAGTATTTTGCGAGGGTGCACGATTCCCGGTATAGTCACGAGGCAATTCTCCGCTTGTCTTCTGTTGGCGCTAGATCGTAGAGACTGTTTCTACGTAGTAGCGATGCGTGACTTTTAGAGGAACGTTTGCACGAGTTTCCTGAGCTGTATCGCAAGCCTCGATGAATTATCGTCAAGTTATCCCGCTACTTTCATCGATTCGAGTAACGAAAAAAAAAAAAGAAATACTCGCATGGAGGAGTACATTGAAAGAAAATCTGACCACAGTAATCGAAGAGTTTTCCGTTAAACCATTCGACTCGAGAAGGAATACAAGGCTGCATTTGCGGCTCAAGAATCTTACGTATTAGCTGCGCAAGTACATTTGTTCGTGTCGGGCTGTCCTATTCGTGACTGTAGAATAGTATCGATGCGAGTTGATGCTGGCAATACGTCGCGGTGTTCTGTCTGTTTTGTACAGCTTTTGGAATTTTAGGTGAAACACGTGGTCAGCTTGTTGCGAGCCTCGGTTGTAGCCGAGACTCCGTAGACGGTAGGTAAGTTGACCACTTGATTCGTTATTATTTATTATCTTAGAAGCCGCTGTTGATACGTGCTTGGGGTGAGGCGTCTACTCTACCCGTTACGGCTTTTCATTTCTTGATGTCTACAAGCGTTGCAGTGTTCTCATGCGCATATTTATACACATACCCGTGTGCACACGCATACAAACACACACACATACACACACAGACAGACATATATAGACATACACAAATATATATATTTCTTACAGTTACCAAGCAAACAAATTCGTTGAATGTAGCACACAATCTTGTACATTCTGCCTTGCGGACACCTCTTACGTATTTCTTTTAAACAAATTTCGCAAATAAATGATTCGCGTCTGTACGTAAGTCACGTGTTCGAAATGTATACGAAAGATTCGTTTAGATGTAGACGTACGTAACGAACGGGTTACCAAGCGTTACAATTGATCTCTGTGTACGTACGATACACGAATATTCGTGCGATATTGTCGCAGCAAACGTTTACGACAACAAAAACAGATAGACGTGACGTTTATTAACGGATCATTTCGGGATTCCGCTATGACGCTTTCTGCGCGCTTATGATTATAGGCGCAACGATAGAAATTAGTTGGACCTAATAGCCGAAAAAAAAAATCAAGCTTTCGAGTGTATTCGAATTTCAAACAGCCGTCGACAGTGCATCGTCGATAGAAAATTGAGTCTGAAAACGCCAACGACAAACGTACGTTTCTTTTGCAGGCCACTCTATCCGTTGGAATCGTCACGGACGTCACCGAAATCTTGACACTTGAAACCATCGAGAGTCTGTTCCATTTGTCGATTAGTAATTTACCAATTTAAGCACACTTTCTTTTCTCTTTGCCTTTAACCTTCATCGACGATCATTCACTGTGTCCAAATTTCATCCAGATGTACATGTGTCTTCGCGAGCCTCTTTCTATCGTTCTGTCCGCCGTTCGAACGACCGATGATCGATGCTCGCGGGAACGACAGAAGGGGAGAAAGAGGGAGAATGTGTGGGCATTTTTGATATTAGAGGGAGAGAGAGTCGTGATTAGTCGAAAGAGAAACGCACGACGACCACCTGGAGCTGGATGAGAGAAACGGCTGCGGCAGACACGATGTGGAAAATCTCAATGAAAGATTATAGTTTAGCGGTTGTTTCTTGTTTGGTTTACAACGCAGAGTACGGTATCGGCTGGATCTTCGTCGGAAGTGGTAACGCGGAGGCACGCGCCGGTTTATCGAGCCGGAAGCGCAACAGCACACCGAGCACCATACAACGTTCCGAGGAGATTGTACCCTATCAGCGCTTTGAACCCGGAAAACAGACGGGATCAGCGGCCAGTGACACAGCCGGAAGTCTCAACTCGATCTCTAGTTCCGAAGGAAGCTCGTAAGTAATGGCCCCTACCGGCCGATTCTGACCCGGAACTGTGAGACTCCTTGTTGTCTCTTTCAACTTTTCCTTCTTCTGTCTCTACTCTCACACACTCTCTCTCTTCTCTCTCTTTCTCTCTTCTCTCTCTCTCTCTCTCTCTCTCTCTCTCTCTCTCTCTCTCTCTGGCTTTGTCTCTGATTTAAAAGTTGTTCGTTGTTTACGTTTACAGCAGGGTTACTCGTAAGACGACTTTATTTCAGTTACTCTTTCCCTTTTATTTTACTTATAGTTCAATTGTTAACACATGTAGACGAGGGGCGTTGAAATTGTCTTCTATGCTTTGTAGGGACATTGCACTCTGAACACTGTCGACCCTAGTGGGACATACAGTGAATGTATCTGGTTGCTGTTGGTCAAATTACATTTGAAACTCACTGGAATATATGTTAACAAAAAATGAACATCACTTGAGCTGGAACAAGTTGTCCCTTCTTATCTGGTTACAGCCTTTGATTTATAGCCAACCCTAATTTAATACAACTGATTGCAAAAAAAGAAACAAATAGAGGCGAAATAGAAACGATCGAAATTGTTAAGCGATACTCGAATTCTTTATTTTTCTTTCAATATTTCATTAATACGTCACAGGGAAGCAGCATTTAACTGACTAAGTGATACTATTGTGAAGAAATATCGGCAGTTTTAAAAGATTTTTAGGAGTATAATTCGATGGAATGGATTGGATTAACCCTGCTAACAACTTTATTTTTGTTCGCCCGTCCTTCCATCTCTGTTTCATTACCTATTTACCTGTTTCTTTCGATCCCTCTGTACTCTACAACAAACTTTCTACTGTTTGTGCGCAGGAAATCGCGAACGTGAAACGTCGATCGTTTTATCTTTCAACGTGTGATTGAGTTGTATGCCCAGCATCGATGTACATTGTCTTGCTCATTCACGCTTTGCCCCTTTTTTGCGACAAAAAAAAAGAAAAAGAAAAACGTTTACTTTTCTCTGTATCCTGTCGTATCATTTCATTTTCACGCACTCGTGTACGTCTTCTCTCATTTTTTCTTTCGATCTTACGAAACACTCCAAACTGTGCATTTCGTTACAAGAGAAAGGAAGAAGCGAGAAGACACATTTTATCGTAAATGTCACTCATCGATATGCTGAAAACACTAAACAAATATTCCACGCTACGTCATATAATTTTTATTTTTTTGGTCCATTCTTTATCTGTATCTGTGTATATATATATGTATATATATATATATATATATTTCTTTTCGTTGAGTTTAACGTTATTTCGATGTCACGTGTCGCTGCTATCATTCGTTGTCGGTGTTGTCGTCGTCGTCGTCGTCGTCGTCGTCGTCTTGGCTTACTGCTTGGCTAAAGTCGAAGCTCCATTGTACGTATGTCACATAGACACACACAAACACAAACAGGCAAACATACACTCTCTTTCTCTCTGTATATATGTGTTACTGTCATTGCAAATCATTCTTCTCTACGTGGCAAGGAGCATTTACTATACGCGGTGACTAAGCCGATTCTACTGTCCAGGTTCCCTTGACTCTTAAATGTGTAACTACGTGTACTTTATCCTGTTTATACAGCCATTTATATTTATAGATCTACTTTACCCTGGAAAAAGTTGTCGTCATACTGACTATCAACAATCGTGCGCAGTGTATATAAGACCGTAGGTAGATAATTGTACCTGGTATTTATAGACTTCAGGTATACTTCGAGTCGATAAAATTTCTCGAAAATGTAAGATGACATATATAAGCGAAGTTTCACCGGCTCGATGAACGAAGCAACGATCACGTAACTCCTTGATTATTGGATGATCCCTTATTATCTGCTGTAATCGTGTCTCCTCTTCCCCACGAGCAATGATGTAAATTGTTAATTTACAAAATTGTGAACAGTTGAAGAAACGTACATATTTCCTACGTGTTAAATAGTCAATACGATCGCAAAGAAGTGAACACGCCGAGGCCTAGGCAACATCGACGTTTGATTTTAAGATTTTATTTCCTACACAATTTAGCTACCTTTCAAGGACGATAGGAGATACTGGTAAATAAGCCCAAGCGCGGCAAACATACGATTATTTATATGTACGACGAAGGCCGCAGTAAAAATTAACCTTAAACGTAAGTTAAAACCGTTACTTTCTCTCACTTATTTTGTATCGATAACGCATGAGTACGTAGAGTACGTTTAGCTGATTCAACGATAATTAAGTTGTACCCAATGGTCGAAAAAAAAAAAAAAAATATTGAAATGTATGGAGCGGAGACGTAACACAATTCCCGACGCGCGAGATTTTGAACTGATTATCGTTGAAAGCACTCTTGATATGATAGTTGCGCATAGAATGATCTGCATGCACCGACCGCCTGCTGTGTCTCCAACCTTACAATGTTCTCTGTACACTATATATTTACTCGCTACACCGACACACTTGCAGCGTGAGTTCTTCTTGTCTAAAACTGAATGAGGTGTGCTCTCTCTTTCCGCACTTCCGTCGAAGGCTTGCGAGAATAGTCCCTCGCTCCTGCGAAACGAACTTTTCGATAATTTTATTTTACCCCTTCCCATCGCGTTGGATCGCGTCCGAGCTGCCAGTAAATCCCAACGATTTCAATAAGTCACGGAAAATACGAACGTTTCATCTGTAAAAGTATACCAATGACAGTCGTAGTTCGTTGAGAAAATCGAATCATGTATCTTCGATACACGACGCTGCGAATCATGTTCCCCTTAAACGTTACTTCGATCCGACTAGTCTCGTTTCTTTTCCGTTTTCTCGACCCCCGCGAATTACGCGTGAAGAGATTCGTTGTTAATGTTAACCGTACGATTTTTGGGAACCGCAGTTGGTCTCCCAGTCTGCGAATGACAGGCGAAACCGGCCAGGTGAGAGACTTCATCAAAGATCTGGGACCTGGACAAGTGGTGGGAAGGCAAGCACTCGGTGCTCGGTGTCTAGGAGAGATTCAGCTCTCGCTGACGCAGAAGAAAGGCTACCTCGAAGTGGAGGTGATACGTGCCAAAGACCTGAAACCGAAACAGGGCAGCAAAACTATTCCAGGTTCGTTGCTATCGTTCGCTGTTTGACAAAAAATTCGTGGTTCGCGTCGGTGCGCTAATTTCGCTGGAAATTCTGCTTTCAGCCTGCTACGTGAAAGTTTACCTGGTCAACGGTAAAAAGTGCATCGCGAAAGCGAAAACCACGGCGGCTAGGAAAACGTTGGACCCGTTCTACCAGGAGTCGCTATCCTTCAGAGAAAATTGTCGAGGTTGTATACTACAGGTACGCGTTTGAACCGACAAAATCAATTTTAGTTTACTTTTTTTTTTTTTTTTTAGAAGATGCCTCGACATATGTACCTTTTGCGTGATTCCAGGTGACAGTATGGGGTGATTACGGGCGAATAGAAGGGAGAAAAGTGTTCATGGGCATTGCGCTGATCGTGTTGGACGAACTAAACCTCAATGAGATGGTGTTCGGGTGGTACAAGCTGTTTGGCGACACATCCCTGGTCAGTGGACCTCCATCCTTAACTTTATCCCGTCGATCCTCGGCCACGTCCCCAGAGTCCTTTAAAGTTTAAGCAAATGTCCTAGTTCTCTCTTTGCGTGTAACGAGACGTAGTTGAGACTATTTTGTAAGTAATTTCCGATAGAAAGAGAAAAAATGCAAAAAAATATTGTGTCCAACTTTACTCGCGTTAATCGATATCTTGCCAATTTAATTTCCAATAACTTTCGAATCGAAAGGTGTCTCGATTATTGCTTGTCAATTTATAGAGAAGTGGAAAGCGAGAGAATTCTTTTCGAATTATACCATTAATGCCGTTCCATTGTTTCCGGTAACGTCGTTTACGTTTGCATTCGAGAAATGATCGGTTACAAGCAACCATTGGGCTCTGAATACGATAAAATCGGTTCGTTGTGTAACCCGGGGGCCATCGTAGATGCGAGCTTGCGTGGTAAATCGAACAAGTGCGATCGCGCTTTTGGATAAAACGAGAAAAGTGTGTTTTATTTGCAAGGTGACCGCGAGAATGGGAAAAGTGTGAAAGGTCGTACGAGAGGACATGTCTTTCTAGAAACACCAGTAGCACATCACATATCATGTACGGCATATCAGATGAGCCACTAGTCTGTATGTAGACTAGATGTAGACATAGCGGCCATGTTCCCGGAGCGACAGATAGCTTTAGGTACGCACTGAGATCAAGGCATCGTTCCTAGATGTTTTTTTTTTGACAAATTTTACGCGGATAATCGGCGAACACATCCCACTCCGATCTGTCAACGAGTTTCGTAGCTTCAAAAGAGACCTAGGCATCGGAGATAGACAATATTTTTATGTAGATTATACGATGAACATCCTTTTATTCGTTACCCGTTAAAAGAAAAATTCAGCTGGAATTATACAATGAAATAGTTAATAGCGAACAAGTGAAGTTAATTCGGAGGAGCCTGAATTATCCGCGTGAAGTCTATGAACGTGTGTTGTTATAAATTGCCCTTGTGTCTACGTTTTACATTGAAATATCCTCTTGGCTTGCAACTTTCTCCGTTTGGTGGAAAATTCTTCCTTTCAAGGCACGAAGTGACGATGCTCAACGAGATCTGACTGCGCGTAGCACGCGTCGAGCGCTTATCGAAACTTCGTCGCTGCTTCTCTATGTCTTTAAAATTTGTGTTTTCTAAACCTCTGCTAAGATACACCTTTGCATCAGATTTTTCGTGTGCCTCCGTTCTCCGTCTGAATTTCTATACTGTTCAGTGTTTTCTTGTTTTTCTTTTGTTTCTTTTTTATTATTATTATTATTATTACTCGTAGACACGAGACTCTGTAGACACCCTGATGCTGCTTTGTTACTCGTTACCCTGTCAATCTCAAACTTTGCACAACAATGCACTCTAACGCTACCCCTTTTGAACGATTTCTATCCACCCCATGCAGAACTTTATCTCCATGATTTAACGATGTAGATGTCCTATTTTTTAGAGGAAAGCGGAAGGTAAGTTTCCGCAGTATTCGGAGTCTTCTGTTCAAGTTCTTTTCTATGTTTCACACACCAGTTCAAGGAAATTGTGACACAAAGATAAATCATGGCACTCGAAAAACTGCAATATACCTGCTCTTATCCAAAATTCTTACTTTGATTGTATACATACGAATCGTAGTTATATTTGCAGACGTGGGCAGACATTGTTTGGAATAGTGACCAAAAAAATAGTATTTTAAACTGTTAATTATTGGTGCTGCAGAGAGACCATTCTAATATGTACCGTACGAATGATGCCCAAGTCTGTTTCCAGATTTCTCTATTTCTCATTATTCCTCTTACGTACAATGTTATTTCTGTCTATGATTTGACAAGAAGCAACGGGCTATCGATTGACCTGTGGTTTTCGTTTCGTTTACAGTGAAACCGATACAACGGCACTCGATTCGAGATCGATGTGAACTCCAACGTGGTGTGCTATGAGAAAGGCGTGCCCGTACCGTGACACGATTATTTATCAATGTTCAGATGACACGAAATAACGAGGAACCAGTGAATTGGTGAAATCGTTCGCGCGTCGCAAATGAACCGATCGTTACGTACTATCGATCAAGATCAATGTATACGGGTGTGCAATCGCGAGGGATGTTTTCCAACGTATTTGTACATAACTTAGGACGCTCGAAGTGCTCTACAAATCAGTGACGATTTTCGATGATGATAGCGCGTCAAGAAATCCGAGCTCCTCCGAACTCGTTGTCAAGTTTTTAGCCAAGGAAAATATCATCGTCGGAGCGTATATAATTTATTGTAAATATTATAACGATTATATATATATATATATATGAATTCGCGATACGTATTGCGCGCAGATGTTTAAACGGACAATTGCCTTGATCGTCGCGTTTTCGTTACCCGGTTGCCCGACGACTTCAACCATCGGACACCGTATTCATTTTTACTACCACGATCGAGAAGTATGCGTCTCGACGCCCGAAGACTCGTCGAAGAAAATTCAGGTGAGCGTGTCGCGTTCGTGGCATCGGAATGTCGCGCGGCAACTTCGGGAACGGGGACGAATGTCGTGAATTAGCGAATTGTTGTTGAACGTTTAAAGTAGCCGTGTCAACTAGTTTGCGCGCGCGCGTGTGTGTACGTGTGTGCGAGAGATAGAGAGTGAGAGAGAGAGAAAGAAGTAAAGGAAAGAAGAAAAAAAAAAAATATGAAGAAAAAACGAAAACTTGCTAACTATATCGACTGTCATATAATGTGATTATGTTAGTTTTATTTAATTGTCGAATTTCACGACTCGAGTGTAACGCGTAAGGGGAGAGCCGTGTATACGTTTAGGACCTTATTCTCCAAAACTGCACTCGACTCAAAGCTCGTTTTTTGTAATGTGAATATTTCACTGAACGAACCGCCCACATACATTCTCGCATAGGAAGACACGGTGTCCCTCTCGGGATCTCGTCACCCACGGGACTCGTGGCGGAAACCGTGCGCGTATCACTGCTGAACAGTATATTTAAAAAAAAATAAAACAAACAAGAACGATGCTCGCTCACGATCGAGAGAGATGGAGAGAGAGAAACATACGTATTCGCAATCGATTTTATATCTCTTAATTCTCATGTTATGTGTTCGATCTTTGTCTGTGCATTCGGCTGGTCATTCGATGAGCATGCACGTGTACGCGGAACATCTAGCGATTAAACACTTGATTATCGAGTACGATTTCTTTCTTTTCGCTGATTGTGCTTGCAACATGTAAACGATTCTCTTAATAAACGGGAGGGGGAGTGGGAAACAGAGAAACCGTGATCTCCCGATGTTTACGCGTCGATGGAGAGACACGAGTACTTCTCGTTGCATAGGGACGATAGTCAGGTTCGCGAATCGAAACGCTTCGAATTAATTACGCTCTGCTTTTGGAATGCACGTCCTCGTTTTTTACGAATATTTGCCTCGCGAACGTCCTCTTCATCGCGAGCATTGGGTTCGTTCGCCTTGCATCGCTTTTCTCTCCTCGTTTGCCGCCTTTGAAAGGTACTCCTTGGATATTGATCGATGTCGCCGATACGATGCAATTCCCGATTCTTTATTTTTGTTTTTTTTTTTTTTGTTTTTTATTCAAAGCGTTCGAGAATCTAAAGTTCGTTATCACATTTAACTCGTGTACCAGAATGGACCGAATCACTTAGAGTTCTGTGAATAACTTGTTCTCCCAAGTGGCGTAGGACGCATCGATCAGTTTGTAAAACAATTTTACTATCGCGAATTAAAGTGCAGTATAATTTCTTCGGGAGTGTAAGTGAATCCAAATCGGTGACTTTAACGTCGATATCTTCGTACGATTTTCTTATTTTTGTCTTTGCACTCCTTAACGTTTGTTTCTGTCGCCACGCAATTCGTAAAAGGGTTTCTCCAAAATTAAATAGAGATATAGCGTGAGCAACGTTTCCGAACAAGGTTCTGAAAAAAGGGGCGATACGATGAAGAGAAAGGGACGTTTGTTTTATGAGGCGGGCAAACAGAGAACGTGAATTATTTCTAACCGGACGATCGATCGACCATTAGTATCGCGAAGCGTGTGTAAAAAAAAAAGGAGGGGTGGAGGGTGGGGGTTAGGGCGATATCTTATCATATCTATAACGTGCTTGAATTAGATAACGAAACATGCTGCAAGGTGAGGGAAAAAAAGAAGCTTTTTTACTCGTGAAAAAAAAAAAATAAACCAAACGTAGAGCTCTGTCAAACGAAGCGCGGTGACGCGAACTGTCGCGAGCAAAACGAAAAATTACTTATCATAAGACAATTTCTAAGTAAACATTTTGCAAGTGCATGACTTATATTAGTAGGCTCTTGGGACAATGAGAACGTAATTAACCAACACGCAGAATATAAACTCTGTACTAGTGGATAACACTCGATAAAAAAAAAAAAAAAAAAAATATACAAGACTACGAATTATGTAATACATTCAGTTTGTAAATCCGCCGGTTACTTGCGGCCGTAGGAGCTTTCGCGAAATTCGTTCGACGTCTCGAGTTTCATTTTACGTTACGTGCAGAATCCAATTCCGTTCTCGATTATACACGGTGTACCGTAAACTTCAAAATTTGAGTTCGACGAAAACCGAGCAGCCGGAAGCCGTGATTTCTTTTCTCAGAAGTTCGTTGCAATCGCGATGCGTTCGTTGGTGAATTTCGCGAAAAAATTTCGCGAAGGTCCTATTGTTGCAAACTGTTAACGCTTACAATATAACAGTATTGCATAGCCTATACAAAACGTAGGACTTTCATAACTAGTGACCGGTTTTAAGAGATTCTCCCCCCAAACAAACAAAAAAAAAAAAAAATAATAATGGAAGAGAGACGGGTTTCCTTTTTTATACGTATATCGATGAACGATTTAATCCAAAGAACATTAAGCGAACGTCGATAAATTCTCGTAGGAAATTTCGCTAGAAATTGCGTAGGAAACCGAAAATTACACACGGAACACGGGCCAGAAGTAAAGTGTAAAATAAAAGTGAGAACCAGCAAGCTGATTACGAAGAATGGTAGACGAGATATAATTACGATATTTGATTTAACGTATCTTTGATCTAATTTATACCTTAATTTTCTTCGCAGTTCCAACGATCGATTTGCAGTCGGAGATCTAAGCGACTTTAGTTCAAACGAGGACGGAACAAAATTGCGAACATCGTAAATGTCGAATGTACCGGGTATTCTGTGTAAACTGTTGTAAGGTGTCTTGCTAGAACGTAAGGAAGACATGGACTTGATTTATGCTACAGTTGGACGGCGCAGTTTAATTGTAGCAAAAATGAAATCGATTTCTTTGTTATTTTTTAACAAAAACTGCATGTAACATTTTATATAGGACACTCTGCATACGGTTCCAAAAGAATATTACATTGTATCGTGAACAATTGTTCGTGTAAGAAATAATTCTATACTCGGGACAGATCTATTCTGAACGAAACAACGAAAAAGTAGAAGTATTCGAACTTGGTTTCAAGTTTTTCAATTGAACGGTTTACTCGAAGCCACCTTTAGAAATACACGTTTTCCGTTCGGATCGATTAAGGCCAGAGAAAAACATAGGTATCTCGAATATCGGATAAGTACCGTTTAATGAAATACATTCCATAAAATTTTAAGCAATTTTACACGTAAGACTTAATTTAGGAATTTCGTCTGTATCTTCTCTACAGATCGGAGTTACTTTTACGCAATGAAACAGGGAATAAAAATATTTGTACGTAACTTTAAGTAGCTTTTCTTTCGATTGAGCACTCGATGTCCATAAAAATCCTCGAATACAACCGAAGGTGAAAAAAAAAAAAAAATTCTATCTAGAAGGAACAACGCGAAGAGAATCAAGGTATCACCCGTTGATTTTCATCATACTCTTGCCATGCCCATTTGTACATAGGCATGCTCAATCTTAGGATCGAACACGCATCGTGAATCACATATATATATACATATACATACAAATAGTATTAATTACGAAAACGAACAAATTAATATCCGACTTTGTACCTATATACTTATAATTAACGTAAAACGAAGACGAAGAAAGAGGTGGGAACGAAGACAAATTTCGGTGAATGTATATTGTATATGTAATAGATATGTATATGATATATGTTATCGAGGTATACGGGGAAGGGGGCGTATTACGAAAGAGGGGTACCACTTTTTGTCAAATTTAGAGAGCCAATTTAGGTTTTGCGATTACGATATATAGCGTGTGCGAGGCGGAACGAGTGCGAAAAAAAGAGTAAAAGATCGGAAAGGAAAAGAAACGGAACGACACACGGTCAACGATTTCTTTACAATGAAATTCATTACTCGCTTCGCAGAAGCGATCCAACGTAGCACCAAGCCGTTCCAGTGATCTAGCGTCGACCAGCCACGATCGATCGCGTCTTTGGATTTCGCCTACCTTTCAATTTTTCAAAAGCAAATCCCTGGACGAATCGAAAATCGTTATTCACGGACCTCAGCATTCCCGTAAACGTTTAAAAATCCGTCGAGTCGCTGGCGACGAGGTCGATCTACGCAATCGATCGTCAGATCACGCGAACACCGATCCTCGATACCGGGGGTGGGCATCTTTGTGCCCTTAGGGGTACGTGCGCCATCTTCTCGAGCCAGGTGCTAGTATATACAGCGCGCAACGAACGTCCGGGTTTTATTAAGCTGAACCAAAAGATTTTCTAGTCATTTTTCTTTCTGTCTATGTACTTTTTTCGACGAATGTTTAAATTATATAAAGATATTCTAGTTTTATGTTTTTGTATACTATTTTATAGTTCTCGAATTGCTCTTTCATATCGCGTATTAAAATTTTACTAACCGTATAATTACGGTAAAGTACACGCAATAATATGATTTAACCTAAACGTTTGTAACTTCTATTATTAACAGCATTAAAGCTTTGGCTTTAGAATGATTTCGTGTTCAGTTGGAATAAACTGTTTATACTTTTTTTTTTCTTTTTTTTTTTTAATTAATATTCTTCCAAAAGATTTTGTGACAAAGTATCAAGGTCTCCAATATTTTTAATTACAAAATTTGGCTAACAAAGTGTTAGTGCACGATGCGAAAGAGTAATTCGACATCTACAAAGTGAAGTGAAGTAGCATAAAATTGAAATGATTTTATTTAGTTTAACGGTTTGTTCAAAAAGAACGTAGAAGGAAAGAAAAAGAAAATCGGGAAATACCTTCGGTTGGCCCCAAAATTTTAAGAAAGAAACACGATGAGTTTGCAAAGGTGAGAAAAATGGGGGAGAGCGCAGGATAACACGAGCCAAGATGCGTGTTTTTCGTTAAAAGGAGGGAGAAACAGGCGGAAACGAACGACGAAATACAAAAGCGAAAAGAATTTAAACAGTATGATTAGACGACGTTTCGTGGGAACAATAGAACTCGGCCGAGAACTCCTTCGACGATTTCTTTTTCCTTTTGCCCTGGGGGAAAACGGACCACGATTGAGACAGAACCATCTGCGAGATCCTTGTCGCGAGACCGTTTTTAAAGATGATTCTGTGCCTATCATTGGTTCGGCCAAACGGTAAAAAAAGATGTTCCAGATGGAAATACAGCTGCGGTTCGAGGAGTTCACGGCACGGGATCTACACGGAACGATTAATATAAAGCGTTAGTGACTGTATCCAGTATAATATATCTGATAAAAGATACCCCGATGCCAGACATGGCGTGTGACAATAAAGTGATTCAATGATCTCGTCGCATTTCAATCGCAGCCACCTTTCACGATACACGGGCACACTTCTATATGCATCCAGAAACGCATACAAACACGCAGACACACACATAGACACCTTCATGCACCACGTCCACGTGGAACGCGAGCATACAAACGTGTATATTTTAACGCAAAAAAAGGAAATGGTTTTTTTGTAAAGTAACGAAACAACACCGCCGGTATTCAACGATCACGATGTGTAAAAGAAAGTATTTCATCGTTTTCCGATCACTCGTTAATCCACTGTTAATCGATAATGTCAGTAATATTTTTAACAAAATAAAACTACCTTATTCAAAGCTGTGAGACTTGGACTTCTTAGAAGGTGTTCAGAATCACGAGAATTTCCCTTTTGGTTCTTTTCTTTTCAAGTGACGTTAAATAAATAGGTGAAGTTAACGAAAGCTATTTCGGAGCAATATTGTTCCTCGAACAAACCATCTGCATTTTATAGATTTTTAAATATTATAATTTATTTTTAAAATATTTGTTGTAACATAATCAGTAGTAGAAGGATATTGTTGGATAATGTAGTGAGTATAATTCTAAGAAAAATTCATGATTTCAGGACGATAAATAATTAAAATACATCGCATCAAATAAATAAACGCATAAATAGACTCTGTTCATTTTTGTTTGATTTTAAATTTATTTTCTCAAAAAAAGTTCTCAAAAAAAGTAAAAAGGATAGCCTGCCATCTACAACGAAACGTTCAAGTTTGTCGTAAAATAGTCTCCTGCAATCTTACCGTGTCAGTTCAATTACAAAATTAATTTGATCATGATCAATAACGACCTTATAATTACACTAGAAACATTTTAATATTGAAATTCAGCTAGACAAATATTTTTCTATCGCGCTAATGTAAATTGCAGACAGTCCTTTTCACGCCTTCTTCGCTGGGAAAATAAATTTTTGACCATTTCCAGTATACAAATTAAAGCTTTGAAATTTCCAGATGAATTCGTGACTTGTTGTAATTAGTGGAATATAAAATTGCATAAACAAACGTAGAACATGCGATAACTGCCGTGCTGGTAAAAGGAACCGACGAATGGTACCATCTGACATCGGTAAAATGGTTACTATTTTACGACAAACTTGGGCGTTTTCCCGTCGTAGCGTTGACCAAAGAATCCGCTAGATGTCTATACCAGTTGCTATCCGGCGAGAGTAAAATAAACGCCATTTTAAGAAGTAAAAAGGAAATTAAGGAGCCTTTCACCCACTTCTACCGAAGGATGCACGAACAAGGTATTCCAGCAGACTTTACCTTAGGCTACAATTCATATTTTTATTCTAATATACTTACAACTTACGGTAAACGACAATCTTGAATCGATCTTTAATTCTTTATAACCTTTTAGTGGTCTGCTCTATACTTTATATCACGTCAAGGAGAAGGCCACCACTATCATGAACAGGAAAGGTAGCTCAACTAGAAAGACGATTAATAGTTACAACGTTGAAGCTCGGCGAAGGTACCAGAGGTAAGCGCGAACTTCTAAAACAAGCGGCACAACGCGTCGCGTCACGCGGTTTCGCGTCTCCAGAAGTTTATTACCGTAATCCCGTGGCGTCGATAAGCCCATTACCACGTGTCCCTACCGATGCTGTGTAATGTATGCGCTGGAACGTAATAAAAATCGACTTACACGACCGGCTGGCTAGCTCTCCGTGCATGGACGCGTGTACGAGGCAGTTCTAACGGGCGGCACCGCTTTTAGGTGTCGCTAAAAGTTTAATCAAAGTCAGATTAGCCAGAGCCACGGAGAGACGGAGGCTGAAAGGGGGGGGGGTGGGGGGAGCGGTCGGGGTCGGGGTTGGGGCCGGGCGTTTTATTAAACGGGACTTGATTAGGGGGTTGTCGGGATCCTTTCAGAGTTTGTTTTCGACTGGTTTCCACGGAGGCGCTTTCATTACGCCAGTTTCGCATAATTGACACGATCGTTTAGCAAGCGGGGAAAAAACTCGGCCACTCCGTCACGGACTCTGTGTTCCATTGTCGGACCGGAAATTACGGATTGTTTATCTTCGGCTGGAATCTCAGGTTTCTCTGTTCTGGTTTCAGGGCCTTGGCATCGTTGGCTCTTGCGTTCGCAGCCCTGCGTTAAAGTACACTTAAATATCCCTTGTATCAGGAATTTGATGATTGTAGCTCTTTCTGGAAACTAGTCATCTTTGTGATATTCATACTATTCTTCTTCTAGCAAGATTGATACAATCCGGCAGGGACTGCCGTCTCGGCGGTGGTACGGGGAGCGACGCCCCCGCCGTACCCGAGTCACCACACGCACACATACACAGCCACACATAAATCTCCGCTCAGAAATATGTGGATTATTTTATTTATTTTTTTATAAATGTTTTCGATATATTGATCATTCTGTCTGAACTTTTCTATCTAAACGATCCCATAGTTGGACTATAAAATTGAATACGACACTCGAAATATATAATATTATTAAATGTTGTTAAATACACATCTGGTATAGAATTTAATAACAAGTTACTTGTATAGTAATAATATTGATTATTAATAATTATTAATTATTCACTGAAGGGAGTAAGTGTCTACATTTTTATGAACGGGGGTGTACAAACTCAAAATTTGACACAACATTCTTGAAAATTGTATCTTACGATACATGCGATAGCCTGTTTGTCCAACATTCCTCGGCATCATTTGTTAGGCATTTGTTATTACTCCTTTCGAGGTCCGTCGGTAGAGGAAAGAATGGAATGGCGCGTATAAACTCTAAAGGAGAATCTAGTAAAAAATATGCGAAGAATCTCGAGAGGGTGTACGCGTCGAAGGAGACGAATGTCACGGGGGGTCGGCGTAACCGCGCAATAACAACCCTCGGGAAGCCAGGGCAGAGGTTGACGCAGTGCCTGGCAGTGTTTACGTCGAAGGGTCTACGCTCGACTCCGCCTTCCGCCCCCGTATGGCTTAACGCTAATGAATCTGATTTGCATCTGATCCCGACCGATCTTCGATCCACCCTCGACCGTCCCGCCGATGGATTATTTAAGGATGCTGCCCTGCGTCCTACGTGTCTGTGATTAATTACGTGAGATCTGTTCCAGCCGGGCGTCGTTTACACCAAAGATCGCTAACGTTTTATACGAACTACGGATGATGGATAAAATCGACGCGTAAAGCAGGGTTTGTCATCGCCTTGACAGTACCATCGACTTGAAATATCAAAGTAAAGGTCTTGGAAGTTGCCCGCAAAAAATTCGGCCCATGAAGGGTTAACAATTCATTTATTAGTTACTTAAATTTTGATATTTGCTAAGTTGAGAATAGCTGAAGAAAAGTTGAGAAAATATACTGTTACACGGAAACGATCATGACACTCGTTGGATGTTCGTTCCTAATTTGAACAAATGGTTTTAGATATTCGAAAGGTCCGCCAAATGTTTACAAATAGCCAGCGTCAAGGTTAACAAATGATTTTGATTAAAGGAACGGGTCAACGATCTCCGGGTGTCGCCTCGGTGGAATATCGCACGAACGACAGTCCCGTGGCAAATCGTTTCCGTGACAAACCGTCGTTTAGTCGACATTCTACAAACGATGCCGCTTTATACAAATTTGTCCAGGAGCCGATAAAAATAATCGAACGAAACGCGCTTGGAAACTCGACAGACTTTTTCGAAATGTTTTTTACCTATCTCTTTCGGGATTTAATGTTAAAGATAAACGTGACTCGCTGATGAATTAAGCGATGCTAAATGAATATATTCTTTCCAATAATGAAAACTTTGGATTGGGTGTCCTGGAGGAACAGGGAGCAAAGCGTCGATTCTGTCCCGAATCTTTTAAGCGTTCTGCGTCTCGTTGAGCATTGAGTTACGATGGAATAATTAGATAAAAGTAAACCACGCTCGAATTTATGTTAGTTGGGTCCGTGCATCGGAATCCTCTATCCAGGAAGATTTACGTAAAAGATCCACCACGATCCTATGGGATTCGTTACCTCTTTCCACGACAGGTTCGTGTTTAATGGGCGGGGTGCTCTCCGGATACTTTCACGCTGCTCCGCCTCCGACGCGATCGCGTTATTGCTCAAACACGAAAACTCTCCGCGTTCCTTTTTATCGTTTCAACGTCGGAAAAACGTAGATACCCGTGTATTTTCGAGGTTGGAGGAAAGAACGAAATTGTTTTCAAGTTTTTCTCTGCTCGGTCAGGCGTGGGACGTGGCGTAGAACCGAGCAATTACGAGAGACAGCGATCTCGACTCGGGGGTAATTAACGATGTTGTTTACCGGTTGCTTTCGAGCTCTACGCGAGGAAACGAGAAATAACTTTCAACGAGGGGAATTAAAGAGTTTAGCTACTTTCAGAAATACAATGCGTCGTAACGTTGTCAGGCAAAACTGTGCCAGTATGTTGCACGAGCAGGAATAAAAAAAGGAATGTTATATCGATCACGTTAGAGCCAAAGCAGAGCCTGAGAGTATTTTCCTTTCTAGAGCGTCGATTTTCAGATGCTGTTTTAGATTTGTAAGAATTTTGTTATGGGGTATACTCGTGCTTATTAATATTTGTTAAATATGCACGATTTATTTTTAATACAAATAATGAGAGTTAAACTTAACCTTATGCACTTGGATTCCTGTTCGCATATTTTGCAACAAGATGGTGCAGAGTGCAAAAGGTTAATACGAGTGATATCGTGTACATTCCTTTTTTTTTCAACGAAACAAGTAAACCCCAGGCTCCGAAGCCCTAGAAAGTTAACACAGCCGATCGTTTCACATCGGAATTTAATTAAAAACGGGTTCATATTACAATGTTGCGAGTGTTCACCCTGTCCCACCCTGTTTTTCATTTATCGTTCACCCTCGGTAGACTTTCGATATTAACGTACCGCAATGACATCGGGGATCAGCAGCACGTGCTACTAGGTAACCACTCGAATTACAAGCGACGCTATGAAACGATGATTTAACGTTTCATTAAATTTTAACGCGAGATTCGCGAAAGGGGTTTCATGAATTTTTTACGTTTCCGTAATTTAAGGTTCGGTAATTTGTAGTATATTACAAGATTCTAACTTTGTAGAGATGTTATATCATGATATATTTCGATTATTTACCTCAGAATCGAAAGTGTGGTATACGACTGTTTCCCTGGGGGATAAGTTTCGTCCGCAAGGTAAATATTTGGCCTTGCTAACCGATGCGGCGTCATTAATCCAGTGCGATCAACTTCGCACGTGTTACTGTATAAATGGCTTTTTGGGTTAAATACCGCGTCGCAAACGAGCAACCTCGGCTTTACATATATTTGCCCGTGGATCGTGACTCTATTTACTTAGGACGGGGGACCGAGGTTGGCCAGGTCGAGTTCGCAGACCGCGTTAGCGAAACACGGAAACGTTGAATCGTCGCCCGTTGACGCCGTCTAATGCGTTTGATTTTCCATTCGGAGGGGAAACGGAAGGGGGATTTCGAAAGCACGTGGCACCCGACGATGAATGAAAATCACGGTGGCTCAACGCCGAATATTCCGCACTTAATCATGCCGCTTGACACGTGGGATTACATCGCGTATAATCGGATAGAATACCGTATATTAGATTTCGCGGCGATCGAAACTGTCTTCGACTCGCAAGTGACGATCGTTCGATATCAACCCTCTCTAGCTGACGCGAACAACTCTTGCTTCTCGTATGGTTCCCAATGGAAACATTATTTCGCTCGAAAAACAAGCGACTCTTCTTTTTCACTTCCTTTGTAAAAACAGTTCTGCGACAAACGCAATATTTAAAGATATCAGACCGACAGAGACGATCGCGTCCCAATTTTCGTAAAATTATTTAATCAACGCGGTATCCGTGCGATCATTTAAATTTACGACCGCAAACGCGATTTCGTGAAAAATCAGGATTAAGGATCGTGACTGTGAAACACGGTTCCGTGGATTACGCGCGTTCACCCGGATTTCTCTCGTTCCCATATATCCCATGTCCTTTCACGCTTCGAAATGTAAGTGGCGGGACACGCGTGGACACGAAAACGTGACCGTTTTTCCCCGAAAAGCTGGAATTTACCGGGCTCGTATAACGATCAAGTTGTCATGGGTGCGATCATTCGTTTCCAGTTCATAAAGTCCCCCGGCCGTACAATAGCGGCTAACTAGGCGTGGTTCGCTTTGAAGAGGGTCACCTGGTATATTATGCGGTGCGTGTATGCATACTAGGCATTTCACACTCAACAACATCTTTTGACAGGTTGATACCCCAGCGAAGGCGTCGATGTTGACTCCGTCGCGACAGTGGGTTTACCTCGAGACATCGTCACGTAAAACTAAACGCTTGGGTATTAGGTCATCCCACATGTTCGTGTCACAGATTATATATATATTTAGTAAAAAACTTTTACATGTGTGGCGTAAACTGTTGTATTCCGCTGAGAGTCATTATTTTATTGTATTAGGTTGTCCGAAAAGTTTCTTTCGCTTTATTAACAAGTAATACATGCACAATATTTTATGTTTTATGTTACATTACTGAATTGTGCACGATTCATTTTGCTTCGTTACTGTTACAACATGAATATCTATGAAATTAGATTGTCTGTTTATATAAACACGACCACATCAAATAATTGAGTGCAACTCGCGAAAGAAACTTTCGGGACAACCTAATATTTAATAAGTTACAACGTCGAGCAAAATTAAACGAAGTCAACGTAGATATTCGCGAAATTGGAATGGAAATCGTTTCTAGTAGCACCGACGGATCGTTCAGGTGCCGTTTCGTCTCCAGATCCTCCTACTTTCCTGGTCAGGGTCCTTATCCCAGCCCTCATCTCCGCTATTCCGCGCTTCTTGACGTGCGTATACACGTACACCGACAAAGTGACAAGTTTTATCGGAGCCAGGGGATCTCGATAGCAGTGTGATGTATACGCGTGGGCGTGGCACCTTCGAGGACCAAATTATAGTCCTACGATGGATGCAGGGATGTCGGAATGGCATCAGGGCAAGGAGAGACACGAAACTGCCTCCTGGATCTAGCCACCTTCTCTGTCTTTGCTTCGGTTCTCCTCCTCTTCATTTTCTTCGCTGTATCGTTTTCGAAGATTCTCCTCGACCATTGTTTGCTCGACGACAGGTGTTTGTGGCCAAAGGTATACCATTTCTTTTCTCTTCTGTAATCTTACATCATATGAAAAGACGCGAGAGGGTTACTCGATTTTGCATCGCTTCGTCATTACCATCGACTACGGAGTATTCTTCGCGTAGTACCCTGCTGCCAGACGCAGACGCGTTATAAAAACCAGCCAGTCTTGTTGCTTTTCGCTCGATGACGTACCATTCGTCGGGGCCACGCAAAGAAAAGTTCATGACGTTTCATCGCGAGGTATTAAGCGAACACACCGCGACCTGTTAATTATTCTGGGATTAAATTGTCCGGAACGTAATGCCCGTGTAAACGGAGTCGAAGAACATAAACATCAACGGCCGCGAGACTTGATTCGTTAAGGAGGAATTACACGTTAGCAATTATCCTCGATTAAGAAACAAGTATTCCGTTGAAATTGAAACGGCGTCGAAAGGTGTATACGAGGCTCGAGGAGAGCCGGGAAAGAACCTGTTAAGCAACACCGATAGCCAAGAATTTTGGCAAACCTTTCTAAGAAGATTAGAGTCATCGGCTGGTATTACTGCAACTCGTTTCGTCCCGATTCGTCGACGTGCAACAGATTTGGTATTATTCACTTTGGATTAGCTCGAGTCCCGGCACCCGTGAAAAGCCCTTTCGAGCCAAGTAGCCGATCATCCCAGTTCTCTTCCACAGCCCGTGGAAGCTTTTCTCGTACCCATAGCATCCTTGAGATTTTTGTTTGTTGCTTCTGCGGATTAAGTGCAGCCCCGCCGGGGTTTCGGAGTCTTGGATGCGCGACGACTTTGTCGCCACGACCAAGGAAAGATCCTTTCTACTTTTCCGGCAGGATGATCGCGATGACGGTGCAGCGCCTCTAAATTTTCTTTAACGGGATCCTGAATACCAAGACACCAGACAAGTACCCCTGTTGGTTATAGCATGGTACAATTATTTCATATTTCACGAAGATTATTCGCCACAACTTTAGGGAGTATTCTAGTCTAGTCTAACTTTCAAAATATTAATTTTTTTTTTGCATTTTCTCAAAGTATAGCCACTAACATATCTCTTTCAGGAGAGACTGTACAATATCGCTTGTACTTAATAAAAATTCTTTATTTAATCCAGAATGAAACAGCCTCGCCGCTGTACATTCATATTTTCGAATACCTTGATTCGCGGAATAATGCGAATCTAGATTCCCTGAATCAACGTAAAGTAAAGTAGAAGCTCTCGGAAATCTCTGGATCGTGAAAAAAAAGTGATGTCCGGCAAGACCACCCCGTAGTATGCGGTAGCCGAGGGTATTCTTGTATCTTCACAGGATCTCTGTGTTTTACAAGCCAGCTGTGTATCGTTCTGTATTGTTGGTCCTTTATGCACCGCGCGCTCAGTTCGCTCGAGTGGTTCGGCTTGACTTCGCGCTGTTTGTTCTCAGGTTCGAGAAGAACCTTTCCCGTGTACACCGTCAGGATCATCCTCCTCCTTGTCGGCTTAGCTTTCCAGGATTACAAGGATTTCTTTATTTTCCTCCCGTCCCATCCGTCTCTCTTTTTGCCGCCGTTTTCTGCTTCTCTGTTTCCGGATGATCGACGTTCTCTCGTCGTTTTGACCGATTCTTGTTAGCATCGTACACTCCAACCAAACAATAACACGCATCGTATTTGACTCACCTCGCTCCGTTTATGGACACATTCTCGTTTCGACGATTCCTTAAATATCGACGGTGGCCTGCCGGGGATCCACCGATCGGTTTGGGGAAAAAAGTGGTTCGACCGAGGTGAAATTGGAGTCGTTTGTAAGACTGCCTATATATTTAAATTTCGTTTTTGTTTCTCTTAACTTTTTCGCGCGACCAGGCAATGATTCACAACCAACGTTACCGTCAACGTTGAACGCGTTGCCATTTATATAGTCGACGAAGAAACGGTCCGTACCGTCTCGTGGACAGTGCTCGAGCCAGCCGAAGCAGCCTCTGAACGAGATAAACGAGAAACGTGCAACAGGCGTGAATGAAACAATGGCGGGCCACGTGTCGACCAATCGGAGTAGAGGCAAGAGTCCTACCCCGCGTGTACGATCGTCTGTTAGGTGGAGCCTCTCGCGGTAGATCCGCGCGATTCCTCGATCGTTCGCTCGGTGAATCGGATCGTTGTCAACAACGAGGATCACGGGGCCTTTCTATAGAACCTCGACTCCGCTTGTACTCGACTTCGCTTTTTCCTTCACGCGTTCGTCTAACGAAGCTCCGTAGACGCAATCGATTACTGAAAATTTGAAAGTCGGAATTAACCAAGTATTGCACGGTGGATACCGAACGTTATCGATACTCTAATCGTCAATGTATTATTGTTCCACGTTTAGACGACAGAAGTTCAGGGTATATCAGTTCTTCGAGGATTCGCTCTGTGTGATTAATTACACAAGTTCAACTATCGCGACGAGTCCTAGAAATTTAAATCATATTTTTCGAGCCCCACCAAAATAATAATTTCTTTCGATTATCGAGTCGCCATTATGCTTCTCGGAATATTAATCGATCGGTCGAAACGGGAGACAACGTTTGATGAGCTCGTTAGCCGAGCTACTCGTGTTCCACGAGCATCGAGACCTTGCTGGCGAGCGTAGTTAAGGATTAGCTACATCGGATCTAGCGTTCGAGAGCATCGTTTCGCGGCGCTCGCTCGATGATGGAATAGATAACGCGGAATCGTCTAGTCTTGCATGCGTGCACGGGCTCCGTACACGCCGATGTAATTGATCGACATCAACGGGGTACATCACCGGCAGATGTTCGAACGCGCCCTCACCTCCATCTGTCTCCTTCATAAAGTTCTGCCGCTGTTGCGCGTCGCGGGGCCCGCGTTCGTCGCGCTTACATACCTGCGCGAGTATACGGGGTGATTTCCGAATTCCATTCACGGCTGATAGCGTAATCGAATCTCCTATGACGACGTTAACGGAATGAAAAATTGCGCCTGGTCGTGGAGAGGCTCGATGCTTGATCTATTGGAGGTAAAACAATGGGAATCCCTGAGAGATTCGACCTTGTAACAATAATAGGTACTAAACCGAGTCTTGCTGCACTTGCAAGTTTATAAATCATACACAAATAATACGAAAATAAAGAAATAATCATAACACGATGATTCGAAGTATCCACGTATTCGAGCGTTTAAAAGCATCGAGTTTGCGGGTGGAGGAGTTCCAACGCGATCCACCCGTTACATTCGCGTAAGTTCAGAGTACAAGGGATCGTACAGTCGGGAGACGAGTGGTTATACCTAATAGGCACCTTTATACGAGAGATTCAGGTTCGCGATGGGAGGCGTGCCGGGAAAATTGCGTCATTTTTCACGCTCGCGAGTGCTCCCCTGGCCGATTCAAAAATTCGCGCGCCACCTTCACCAGGGAACGAGACAAGAACAGTGGGAGCGAAATCGTAGTGGGGATAGGAAATGGTACGGTAGGGAGGATGTGTGTCTTGCTGAGCACGATAAGATCGTGAGTTTATTAATTAAGCTTTGCAGTCGGATGAGCCTTTTGAATTCCGTTGTAAACACGCATCGGCCCACCGCTCCGACTTGTCCGGATATTACTCGTAACCAGGCGCCCGGAGATTTCTTCGATTCGATGATTTCTCCAAAGATTTAGCGAGATACTTGGACGCGCGAATCATTTCTGCGAACTTGGAGAAGGCAATCCGTAATTGTTCAAGAATTTCTTCAACGTTGGAACAGATTTCGCGGCAACTAAGAATGCCGAGAGCATTAATTGAAACTGTCCAACGTTTTCGAGGTCGCTCGACATTTTTTCACGGTTTTCTCGAGCGTGGTTTTCACGTGCGACGATCAACGACGTCGGTGGTGTGCCAGTTTATCGTTAGAAATTTCAGCGAGAAACAGTCTGACAGTGGTTCCTCCGACGTCGATCATGGATGGCGATTCATGTTCGTAGCGCGAGAGGACGGTTTTCAAGAGCTCGAATATAAAAGCAACGTAGCGTATCTCCACAACGGGGCCGATCATTATGAATTTCGTGCGGTTTCCCCGGCGTAATAAATTAGTCAAAGACGTTCATCAATTTTATGACGGGAGTCCATAGAGAACCGATGCCTAAAACATCGTCCGTCCGGCACTGCCAGCTCCGGATAGCCTCGAACGTGATGGATGATTTTTCTTTCCCGTATACACATCCGAGATAGCTCGTCCAACGATCTCTCTACTGACTCTCATTTGCGCGCATACCTGTATACCACCCACGTGCGTGTAACGACGCGGCTGTGTGTGCGCGCGTTTTGCAGCGACCGCAAGCCCAGACACATTAGCGAGCAACGGCTGCGATTCATGAATAATAAGTGGCGTGAACCGACTGTTTTGATCCTTGTACCAGTTACCCGTGGACGATACTGTAACGAGATCTTCTCCCTGTTTTCTTTCCATTATCTTTCTCGCGCTCGAAAAGACAATCGCCTTACACATCTTCGATACGCGTCTCTCCAGACTTGCTTCCCTTTAAAAGTTCTCGAAAAGAAGTGCGGCAGACCTCCATAAACGCACAGGCTAAGTTACAGGATGAGACCTCCCGTTAGGTGAGATTCCTCGAGGAAATCGATCCAGTTGCGCACAAGACGCGAACGTATCGCCACGTTTCGTTTCGGTTCGCATCGAAAGGTAGACAACTATTCGTTTGGTAGGTCGATTTGCATACGTCGATCTCCCCCGAAGGGATCGTTATTTGGGTCCGCGCGAAGAACTCTGGCGATACAATATTCATAAGCGATCCTCTATCGTTCGCACGATCGCCGACTCGATTGTTTTCCGCGCGCGCGAGCACTCGCGTGCGTGAGCATTCCTTTTTGCCGTGGACACAGCCGTTTCAGCATAGACAAAGGAGAGAGGGAAAGGGCCTCTAAAGGACCAGCGGCGGGACGGGCCCTGGGCCGAGTTTTACACACGTAAGGAGAGGATCGATATATCGGTATACGGGCGGAGGAATGATAAATGGCCGTGTCGAGAGATGCGCGGATAACATAATGAGACGTATTGTGCTGGTGAGGGACCCATGAGGACCGAGCAAGCTCTCCCGAGACCTTATGGGTCCTGAACGAAATTTCGCTCAGCCACGGAGGAACGCACTGGCCCCGCTCTCGTAGTCGTTTACAACCTCCACTTTCCGGGAAATGCAGTTTCCAGGACGGAACCGAGATTTTCTGACGTAACGGCGATACTTCGGCGAAATCGTCTCTCCGGTTTCGAGCTTCTTTCTCACGAGCCACGAACTTGCAACGAAAACAGGGTACCTTGTCGATTCGACCACGGTCATTTTAATCTTCCATCGATATCATCTGTTCTTAGATGCTGGCTCAACGTTAAGGTAGTTAGTTCGAGGTAGTCAATTTAAATTAAAATAGGCTCGTGCGATTCATATTTAATCAGATAACAATCAAGTGAAGTTTTGTTAAAGTCCTCCATTAAATAAACCATGGGACACCCTTAAGTAATTCCGGTGCGCATCGTACGAGTCGTTTATTATGAAAGTGGTGCAGGTCCATTTATCTTTGTCCGAAGATGAAAAATATCGATGACCGATTATCGGCTGGCTTATACTTCTGTATACTTTCGGTGATCGTCGATGAAGGCGCGGTCGATCACTGGAGCCTAAGTACACCTGTCCAATGTACGTTCCACCCGAAGAAATATCTGTACAACGATAGCAAATTTCTTTCTAATCGAAGGTAAGTCGTAGTGTGGAAATCTGAAACGGTATCAACCGTAAGAAGAGCTTGATTAATCGATTTAATTAAGTTCGGGGAGCCGCGGGAATATTGGGCGGACAGACTGATTAAATAGAAGTTTGTTTACCACTAATATGAGTTGGTATAAGTTTCTCGTGGGTAAAGTGTTTGGAGAAATTACCTGAGTCACGCGTGAATGCGATGCTTCCGGTAATTAATAGCGCGGTAGCTTTGTGTGGGGTCGATCGAGGTGAGGCACACCGCTGCGACAGATCGGTTACTCCGTCACTCGGCAGCAGGAGTCTTCTTGCAGGCTGACCTATTGTCTTCGGGCAAGAGGTGTTCCACGCAGTTTGTCATCTGTAGCCCCGCGACGTCGAGCTTCGCGGTAATGATCTCTATTCCCAACTGTTGTGCCAATACTAAGCTACGTACCATCGATAGAGTTACTTTGAAATCCCCGATAATAATAACAATGTTACTATATACGGTGTATCCACAGTTCCAAACCTAATGTCTGGTTAATTATCGGGGTTACACATTACCCGCCAGTCTCTCAGCATCCGTTGTGACCAAGAAAGATGACAGGTTACAACACAAGAAGGTCATGGCAGGTTGTTTGTTCCTTGAAGCGATGATAGCAACTTACTTGGTCAGCGTCACTTCCTCGAGGACGTGCTCTGGGGTTTTCAGGGAGGATATCAGGAGGGGTGGCGAAGGAGTACGGAGAGAAAGCTCGTCGGAGCAATGGGGGTGAACGCGGGGATGAAAGGTAGAAGTTGGAGGTTAGGCTAGGGGTTAGATAGGATAGGGTGTGTCGTCATGGCTACGCAGCAGGAGGCGGGGCAATCGATACACCCTCGCTCACGCACTAAGCACACGCAATGCGTTTATAACACAATGAAACAATGACGACCACCGCAGGAAGGGAAGAACGTTAAGGGGCTGAGAGGGAGGCTTTCGGGGGGTGCCATCGCGCCTTCAACTTCCGAATATGTTCCATCCCTGTTGCCAGTTTATGCCGAGCTGTTCGATGATCGCAGCGATCGGACGTATTTGTTTCGGCTCGTTTTTCACGCGACAGAGATTCCATGACCGCGATCGAATCGCGTTCGTTGTCCTCGTTAAACATGGAACTCGCGAAGCTCCTCGTTCGACGTCCTTCTTCTTTATCTCCCGCAGAATCATGTCGATCGTGAGAAATCCTCAGGAAAAGCGTCCGAGCAGAACGACTTTTAGAAAGCGTGAAGTAGAAGGAATGCCGAGTAAATTGACTAATCGGAAGACAAAAATCGAAACGTATCCAAGAGCCATTGTCATTCGTAGTTTCGAAACTCTAGCTAAACTGGCCGTCGTTTCCACAATCGTGTAACGAAATCTCATTGTCCTACTCCGAAGGAGAGCCCCCTCCCTTCTTCTTCTTCTTCTTCTTCTTCTTCATCCTCGTCTTCTTTTATTTCTTGCCGGACCTGGAAAGATTTTCGAACGTTTCATCTTGCGGTCCCGCAAACAACAATGCGAACCGGCATCGCCGACAATAGCCGGGAACCACCTGAAAACTTACTCGCACAATGAGCCCTCGAGTGTATCATTCGGCCGTTTATGAGTTCGCGCTCGTTTATCATTAGACCGACAACATTTTTCATCGCCGCTGTAGAACGGATGGCGATTTCGGAAGGCTTCTTTCTAGCGCTCCTTAGAAACCATTCCTACTATCGTTATTAGACGGTTACAATCTTCTTTTGTAATAATTCGTGACTCAAAAGTCTATAAACTTACTCCTTAAGTAATTGCAATCAATTTGAAGTACGAGACATCTCGTAGTCGACAGTGAATGGGTTAATGTTCTACATAGACGAGTCGTCAACTTTTGAAGTTCCACTTTCCCGGAGGAAAATCCACCAAGGTAGAGTCGTACGAATTCGTGATTCATGGGACAACGTTTTTCAAATGGTGGTCACGATAATAGAAAGTTATATTGCGAGTCATAGATTGACTTAAAGATACATTCGTACGTGCGATAGGATCGGGTCGTGTGGGGTAGGAAAGGCGGGGGTGGGGGTTGACAAAGGACAGAAGGTGCAAAGGTGAAGCGGTTCGCACGGTGTGATCCAGCTGGAAACGTTTTACGCGGGCTAGCTCTAGAACAGTCGTTGACGATCTCCCCCACTCTCTCTCTCTCTCTCTCTCTTTCTTTGGAAAAAAGAAAGAAATCATTAGGCGTCCAGCACGCTGGAACTCGAGAAATGCAATAACTCAAGAGATACGTTCCTGACACCCGAAGCCCGCTCTTGCCCTAGGCCAGAAACCGCGCACCTGTCCAGGTAGGCGGAGCTGCGTGGACGGTCTTCCAGGAATTTGCGGCGAGGAAGGCTCCAGTCTGTCTGCCGGAATCAGGATCATCAGGATCGTCAGTTTTGTCTAGGAGGGGCTCTGTGGGGGTCGCCTTAATGAGTTTTTGCTCAAACACCGTGCACGGATCTCACGGGATACGCGCGAACGTTTACCACCGTGGACGCGCTGTTGGTCGCGCGAATCGACATTCCTCTCGTTAAAAGGGAACGTGAATCGTATCTATGATCTTCCTTGCAAACGCAAAAGCGTGCCGCGGGCCGGACGTTTATTACGGAGCGCACTTTCGTGGCGCGTGAAAGATGTTCCGACACCGTTCCACCGTCGTCTCACTCGCGAGACCAGCTCCGCTAATTTTATTATCATCGTATAAATTTAGAGCGACAAAGACTTTATATTCATTTCGGCTCTTACACGACGTAAAAGAGATATTACGAGCGATATCACGCGGGAACACGCATGGTGTGTGGCCAGATCGCGTTACGATCCGCGCTCGGGACATTCGTTTCAAACGTCATCGCTTCATAAATCAAATCTCGCTAAGTGCAATCGCGCGCTCGAATACGTGTATCCTTACTCCCGATCGCGCCGCAATCCCGTCCCCCGTTCGCAGCATCCACGATTGATTTACTCGTGTCGATTAATAGCGAATCGACTACGGTCGATCAGATTGGACAGCTACTCCGATAGATGTCCTCGAACTCTTTGGGCGCAGACAATCTCGAGAACTTTGCTCACCGTTTGGGACCGAGGAGATCGATCCCGTGGGATTCGCGAGGTTACGGACCGCTTATATCGGCAAATACGGGACAATAAAGGTTTCGTTTATCGCGCGCGCTACGAGGGGACACGCAGTTTTGATTTACGACGACACGATCATTTCGATCTATTCCGAATTTCATAAGGAAAGTTGAAGAAACCGTTTACATCTTCCGCCAACCACTTATGCTGATTTCTATGCACAAAAAAAAAGATGATGCTTTGATTTTCCGTAAGCCTAGCATTAAATAGATCTCAATTTTCATCTTGATACGAAAGCTCCTCGCAGGTCCTTCCGAGAACGTATATCTAGACGCGACGAATTGTCGGTAGTTATCCATCGGAATCATCGACGACTCGCGGAGGGCCCCTCCAACAATGAAACCACCGATTTATACACGCGGTGGCGAAACCGAATGGGAAGATGAAAGAGGATGGGAGCAACCAGGCAGGCAGGCAGCCGGTTTGGAAGGCGAGGCGCGGACATGTGGGCCGCGAGAGTGACGGATGGCCACATCGCATTTCGCGGCTCCATATCTCCCCGATTTCGCGGGTGTAATTCCCGTAAAGTCGTTTCGGGGCCCTGTTTCGTAGCCAGTATAGTCGCCGCGCATAACCGCGTGGCCTTTCTTCATCGTTCACCCGGTCGCATCCCCTTCGTTCCCTCGCTCTCGCTCTTTCCCATCGCCAGGCTGTCCGCCTAGTTTCTTTTCCCTTGATTTCTGTCCGCGGTCGCCGCTTTTTTATTGGTTGCCGTGCATACCATTAGCCGCCGAACGTTAACAGCCTCGACGACCTCTAACTTCGTCGGTAATTACTGGATCATAGCCTGAAAAGCTTCGAGGTCCGCTCGCGATTCGTTGATGCTCTTTCTTCTGCTCGTGGGAACGCGAGTAGACGTGAACGTTACCGTATGTCATTCGCGATGGCTACGTCGTTGATGGATAAAGAAAGCCAGCTAATACTTTACCTTATTCTATGAGGATAGGCGAGTAGAACACGAAGGGAAAACACAATTAATTAGGTAAAGAGTTTTATTAACCCCTTCCTGTGCCATTTAGCTCGACGAAAGAGAGATTTTAGATTCATTTGGATATGCATGTTTACTTTGCTCGAGTATCGAACAATTTGCGTTAATGCGAGTACGAACATCGATGTTCAATCGAATAGTCTACACGTTCAGGCTCTGAGAATCTTGTTTCGCGACAACGAAGATTTTTCGTCCCTCTCGCTCGTTCCTCCCGCTCCGTTGTTCTTTACGCAACAAAAAGTGATTAATTACGCTTCTTTGGAGACCGGTGGCTCGTTGTTTCCCGAAGCCCGTCGATGAGCATCGTTTTAGCAACAATGTGGCCTGCTCCTCTCCGTGCAACGCAACCACAGGACCTCGTCCTCTCGTCCGTGATCCTCTCGACCGAGGAGAATCGATCCTGCCCTCGGCATTGTGTCCCTTTTTGTCCGTCCACGCCGCGAGATATTGCCCGGTCGAACTTTCCGTCGACTCCTGACCCCTCCCACTTTCTTTTCTCCCTTTTTCGCTATTCCATGCTATGCATCTTTTATTTGCCAACAGCAACGAGATCTTAACGACGCGACGATCGAAAGACTCGATGTTACTATCCGTTTAATAAACGAAGATCGATTAGATAAATCGGCGTAGCACGTGCGTTAAGGGTGGCAGAGTGTTAGCAAAAATAAAAAAATCCCGAGGAACGAACGTCGATGAAATAATTAATTCTCATGTGGCATTCGATGAAGATATTTCGGTCAATGAGTCAATAGGGTTCTTCGTAACGTGGCGAAGCCGACTAACCAACCCCTTGTGCAAACTCATAATTAGACTCCGGGGGGCTGCTTCTGACACGTTCATTCCCCATTTCTCCGCCCTATATGCACGACGATCGGACGGTGGGTCGCGTGTTTCGTGCACGACTTCCTTCTCGATTACTCGTGAGGAAGTACAATCGATTATGCACTCGTCAAATTCATTCCTTCCGCTCTGATTTTATTCAAGAGCCGTGCGCGAAAAGATAGGCGCGTACATGCAATTGTGTTTGTATACGTCGTATGTACAGCGAGAGTAATAACGTTTGGAATTTTCATTTTTCAAGTAAGCAAGTAAGATTGATCCGCGACATCTGTCATTCGTAAATAAAAGGTTATGTCTTTGTTTACGTTCAGGGGAGAGAAAAAGGATAAATAATTTCTCAGTTAAATAGTCACCGACGTAAAAATTCACTAAAATGATGACCAGTTTTATCCGTGGTAGGTTTAATAACTACGTCCGTCTAGCTGAATATACGCAGCGAATCGAAAGTTATTAACGGACTGTACGTAATGTTATAGTGTATCGATAACATACGCGCACTTGAGGACTCTATCGCGGATACTATCCCAGGGTGAAGCGTAAAAGTATGCAAAGCAATTTCCTGAATGCCGTATTGGTTACCGTGTTTCCTAGGGAACTTTAAGTTCTTTCGCCGAGCGCACTTTATGTTCGGTGTGATTTTTTCCCTCAAGAAATCGAGGTCGGAGGACGGTAACGTTTATATCGGTCCTTTGCGGAAGACGTTGACCATGGATTAATTCGAAAGTAGATTGTCCTCCCGCGCGGCCGGAGAGCCGCTCGCAAGCTTCGGCAAGTAATATAAACGGCAGGACTTTACGATTCGTCGTATTTTATTCCAGCGGCGAATCTCGGTGAACGCAGGACTCTGTAATTGCACAGTTCTCACCGACGAGTCCTCGTCGATAAACCCTTTGGTTTAAGAATGGCATCGCGCGATAACGAGCATTAGCTTACCACTTTTCATCGCAACGACGCGACATCAAAATATCCTGGTAGCGCGTTATGCGATAGGATACCTGTTACTCGTAACTCGCGTTTCGCGGGCCACTCACGCAACGGAATGCTCGCTCGTCCCGTTCCGGCTGTATGTATCGAGTATCGTTGTTCGCGGTCCTGCCAAGCTCCCCTGTGCCATAAACAGTTCTGGGAATCGTATAAAATAATGACAATTTGTTCCTAGTTTGACGCTCGAAGCGAAACGTACGGTCCATCGACGGATTTCTCGTCTCGCTGTTTCTCATCTACGGTATCTCCCTTTATATTAACGCGACTGAGAGTAATTCGAAGAGAGGATAATATCGGATGTACATCGCCGAAGCGGGACGACGATTGTCATAAATAACGCAAACAATCACGCGATTCCGCGTCTCTCGTCCCCTATTTTCCACGGCTCGTACGTCGAGCAGCGTCGAGGCGCGAATCCACCGTCCAAGGACAAAGGGTATCGCGGGAACCACACGGTAACAGTGTAAATCATAGTCGCTGTACTCCCCCGTATCGTGTTTCTCCCTTTCTCACCCTCTCTTCTTCTGCCCCGGCCAGTTATAGTACGCTGAACACACCGATGCGGGACTGGGTTGCGCACATGCGTCTTCGCAACTTTCTACGTGGCACTGGACTTTTTTCCAAGACCATTCGGAATTCGTCGGGCAACCGATAAGAATTTTTCAAGAACTGTTACTTTTTGGATCCTCCCACTCGATGAGGTTCAAATTAATTGCATCGTTTGCAGGCGCGTCGACATCACGCGAGATTGAACAAACGTTTCGGTTTCTGCGTGAAAACGAGACGCTCGTTCGACGAGATCAAGAACTGCTTTTGCAGCAATTACATCGTGGCATTCGATTCTCGCACGATATTCCCAGGCAAGAGACCTCCGCGTTAAGTAGACGATTAAGTAGCGACTGGAAATACGGGAAACGGACAATTGTAAACAGTCTCAACAATTCCCTTTAGATTCAACTGTTTATTGTTTAAGAACCGTACGCATCCCCGTCCAGTAATGATCCCGTTACGGCCAGATTATATATTATCGTCGACCCCCGTACGAGCAGGCGTCGTTTTCGCTTCGATTCGCATCTCGCACGTGCGCACGATTCGAGTGCAGATTTCCGGCAGTCTCGTCCGAGGAGGGAGAATGCAATCGACGCATAGATAGAAAAAAAGAGCCGCATAAAAGAAGAAGCGCTCCGTGACGCGCTCGTATATCACGAATGGGCTCGTACATAATGAGATCTAGTCGTTTCCGATTGTGCGTGCACCGCGCTCGTAACCGCCGAGGCGAGCGTGGGCGAGCACGCGTTTTCGGGGCGAAAACGCGCGCCTGAAATTATCGCTCGCCATTTCTGTCCTCCTTCGTCCCGTTTCACGACCGATTTCCGGAATCCGAGAACCTCGTAGGGAACGAGATCGATAAATTTCAAAGTATCTTATTCGGAGAGTAGCCCGGAATTCGTGTCGGTGTAGAAAAAAGGTAGTTTAGGGTGGAGAATTATCGATAAGGATGTTGGTAGCCTTAAACAAGCACTGAGACGAGATCAGAATGTTGATAAAGGAGTAATTTAGGGACTAGGGAAAACTATAGAATACTTGAAATGAACGCAGGAAATGATAAATTATGTTTGATGGTTACATAAAATTGATTACTAACGAACGTAAACTTGGTTGTACCGAATAAATATTATCGATTTGTTAGCGTCAATTATATGTTTTTGCTTGAAACGAATCGCGCCGTAATGGAACGTGGAACACGGAAATCAAACTACCGCGGAATGCTCAAGGTATGCTAATGCAAACGGTTCCAAAGACGTATTCAGGGAAGTCTATATAATCCGTCGGTTTACATGTCGCACAAAGTGCAAAAATAAGGGAAAAAGAAAAGAGACGTATTGTTCGAGACGCCAGCACTCTTTAAAGCGAGTCCTGTAGGTGTTCGGTGTATCGAGGCGTGCGTTTCTGCCGCGTATTTTTTCGCCCTGAGTCAACATCCCGAAATACGTACAGCGGTTTGTTTGTGTAACCGGCCGAGTCGAATTGATATGGTTACAAACACGGTAAAAGCAAGTATGCATCTGCCTAGCGTCAATTAAGCAACCAGTTCGAGAAGCTGCGCGCGGCCGGACTTAAATAGTTCTAGTCCGTTTCCCTGGCTCATCGTTCGCCAGCGATGCGATGTTTCTCAGCTGTTGCGAACCAAATTAATTGCAAGCGTTGCGGACATAATGGTTCCGTCCATGGGACAGGAGCGCGCGTTCGCATCGCATCGACGAACGAACTGTCTATTCAAATCGACGATTTTCGTAATTACGCGTCCACTTTGAGCGTAATTACGAAACGGTTCCTGTGAAAGTAGCACCGTAAATAGAGAACGACGCAATAAATATCCGCTGCACAAGACGTCTCTTCGGGGACACGTTGGAAAATAGCAAGGCCTCGTTGCTGCGACTCGTTCTACGGCACGTACACGCGACGCATACGCGGTCAGCATCGATCTTTGCCGAAAAGGGCACTCGTTCGACTCGTTGCGCCGATATTTGCACGATCCAGCGAGCATTCCGTGTCCTCGACTCTCTGGACGGCACACACGAAATGCAGATGGGAAGTTTTTCTCGCAGAATTATGGTCGGTGCATTCAACAAATTGGCGATTTTTCTTGCTCCGCGGTCCGTCGCCCCTCTCCGTCCCTCTCCATTGTTCGTCGGGTCCCCGAGTCTGCCGGGACACGGAGGAAAGCTTTATCGATGAGATCGTTAATACGTTCGATCGAAGGATGTTTTGCCCGACCGATCGGACGTCTATCCGTCGCGATCGGCGACCACCCGATGCGCCTTCGTCTCCTCGACACGCTGCAAAAAGGACTTAAGTCCGTCGATGCGCGATCACTGTCTCCTCGATTATTTAAACGTTACTTTCTCCTTTCTTATCGTTCTGCCTTTCCTGGCGCGGCGGTCCTTTTACCCCCAATCGCTTCCTCGTTAGCGTCCCTTCGCTGGCTTCTTCGATCTTACCAAAATTAATTTTCTAATCGATGGATTCGATCGCTTGTATTTATCTATCCGTTCGCTTGACAGGAACCTATCGATACCAGAGTCAGCCTTCGAAAGACGTAAATGATTCGACATTGCTTACATTTCATTTATTTTTAACCATCATCGCATCACTTTTCCACGTCCTTGTAACGCCTCGTACGCACTCCAAACGTTGATTCGCAAATAGAAGTTGGTAAATACCGAATCCATGGATCTTCTCGTTCCGATTAGACGCGTCGACGACGCGTGTAAACGAGTGGCACGGGGACATCGGGAGAAGTCGATCGACATACGTCAAGCGACGCGAGATAACGCGGGCTGCGTTTGGTAGATGTCCGACCACCGGATCCGATCGAAGAGGTTTGGTATCGATCATCGCCGTGCCGGTACATTTCGTCTCAATACGTCCGCGAGGGCCAGTCGCGCGCAACCTCGAGATCGTTTTTGTCCCGTCGACCGAGACGAGAGGGAAGAACACCGGGAAGAAGACGGGGACAAGAAGAGGAAGAACGAGGAGGGGGACAGGCCTCCACGAGGAGAAGAATTGGGACCCCGCACGACTTATCCGCGGATTGGCAGACGCTGACATACATATTGCATGCCGCCACCGACATATTTATTGGCATCTCTATACACTACCGCTAAAACATTACTCCCCCCGGCCTCCGGGTCCCCACAAATGAATAAAGTATTTCGTGCTGTTGGTGTGCCGTTGTCCGGGGCCTAGGGTTTTTGCGAGAACGCGCGTGGACGTTTACAGCGCCGACGATTTTTGCACTGTCGTTTCGCCAATGATCGATGCCAAAATTACGCTAGAGACCGTCTCGACGGACTCTCCGCTTCGATTTGTGCATGTTTCCTTTCGTTTCTCGTCTTTTTCCGCGGCTTTTTACATCGCCGCGAGCATTTTGCCGGGATTCCTGAGCGAACACCCTGTAGGGTATCGATCTCGATCGAAGTTAATTTGTATTCGAGGAAGTAGCAGAAGTCGAGTTCCCTTCTTACGATTTCTGCCTGCCGCGTGGACCCCGAAGAGTACCGATTCCGAGAAATGTAATTTGAATTCGAGGAAGGGGTAGAGAGCTAGAAGGACGAGTTGCAAGGTTGAGCAGGACACGCCTCGCGTTCAGAGCTCGTTTTTATCGGATTCGTTAAATAGTACATAGAAAGGTGTTAATGGCGCGGTAGCTCCATTCGCGTAGCCATGAGTTACGAGCGTGTATCTAGGTTCTAAATTTACTGGGTTTGATAGATGAATCGTAACCGGAGTATCAATGTATTAGAGCCAAGGTTAATCGACTGGATCTATTACCAGCTACCAGGACACGGGCCATTTCTCCGACTGTCCACCGCCTGGCGGATTTATTATTTATCTCGTATCCCGGATCGAGTTACTTTCGACGATATTTCTAGTGTCACGATCGATAGGCCTCGTATTCTGTTTCACTCGGTAATTACAACGTAGATATGTATCATTCTCCCCCGGGAAAGCTGCTACTAGAAACTCAACGAAGAATCGCAATTAATCGGCCATCGGGTTAATCGATCCTCGTGCTATCGCGCGTGAAACCCGCATACGGAATGAAGCTAGTTTCCTCCTTCTTCGAGCGGAGTATTTGAATTCGAATACCAACCCGCGTTCCATAAAATAGTTCCAGTTGATCGGCATCGAGGAGAGAATAATTAGCGGTATACGCGGACAATGAATCAAAGTGTCGGTGGCTTAGAAGCTCAACGGACCGAATCCTTGACCGATACTCGCGTAGATGAATAAGATTTTCACCCAATTCGTTTCAATTTCGAACTTCCGTGTACGCATTCTCGGACCACCGTACTTTTTCATGTTCCTAGATGCGAGAGACGTTTCGTTGACGAATCGACCGTTTCCTACGAGCCGTATCTTGAAATCTCCCGAGTAAAGAGCGCGGGATGTTGCACGTTATACAATGGGACAATTTCTGACTTGATTTTGCGTCAGGCGAACGAGATTGGCAGTTCGCGTTGCTTGGCTGGCAAGCAGGATAGGGCAGGGCAGGACAGAGTAAGCGTACATTGTTATACGTACGTGTAGGTACAGTAGCAGTTCGGTGGCGATGTGATCCTGTCGGAGACAGGACTACGTTGCCGCCCCCACGATTACAGACGACGAGAATGAGGACGAGGATGGGGACCATCCCCGAACGCCTCTGCCTCTGACAGCTCGACCCTCCCTCTGACCCCCTTCAACCACCCCCGTCTCGATTCCTCTGCTCCTGTCTCAGTCGATAGGTATATATCTCGTACTGTCTTTACCTATCGTAGGAGTACGCGATCCGTTACTTTGAGTAATGGGAATGAGAATCTTCGCGAGCAGAGGCAGACGTGACTTCGATAAGGATAGAAACAGTTCTTTCGATAGAGCAATGTTGATCGACCATTTTCGTCGTGAATAAAAATCAACCAACTTTAGATCAATTTTAACCTGTAAAAGTTGATGGGACGATTCGCGAAGAAATAGTAAGTCAGGTCCGATAATATTGAGCGAATCGAGCCGTACGGGAAACACGCGTCGTTTAAACATTCATCCTCGTGGAAAGACGGAGAGCCATGGTAGTATCTCTTTAAAGGTCGACTGGACGTCTACGTTTGGCGGGGGGTCCGTGGACCATTCGTTCGTTCGAGGCCTAGAGCCACATTAACATTCCACCACCGAAATTATTTATAGCTTCATCCGAGATATCTCGAGATGTAAATCAGACATTCCTCTAATTTGGGATCTCCGGTCCATACGAACGACCCGCGCGCACGTTCAGTTTTAGACAGTTCGAGCCCGTACGTGGGTGGAACGTGTTATTTGTTCGTCGAGTGCTCGGAGATGATTGGCGTGCATCACCGACCATTATCGTTGACTGAAACTGCGTACGGATACTTTTATATCGGACAGTTAAGCATTTCGGTGATTCTAACCAGTCGGAAGGTATCGCGGGTCGTAGGTATCCGAAGATTATCGTTCGAGTCCATGTGCTGCTGCTTTAAAGGGATAGCGAAGAGACGGAACTTGAGTTTTGGAAGTTAATTGGATATTCGGGGTCGTAAGCTTGGGAAGGATGGCGAATCCGGCTTGTTTGAGAAAAGATTCAACACCGGGTCGCAAACTTTAAAGAAATATCTACATTACTAATAGATCAACAATATCTATTACCGTTACCGCGTTCAGATGAAATCGGAAAAATCGGGAGGAGGTATTTCTGTCGAGAGAACCGATGCAATCGGGCAACTTCATTACGCGCCACCGCTTACCGAAGACCGGGCAAATCCATCAGCCACCTTGAGGATCAATCGAGCCCACGTGTCTAGCGGTTAGTTGTTCCGTAGCACGACTAAATACAGCATCTACTGGCTACGCGAAACTGTCCAGAAGAAGAGACAGACGAAGAAGGAGATCGTCCGGTGAACAGAGAAAGAACTGCTTAGTGGTAATTGGCGGGCAAGACGAATGGCGGTACTTATTTGCACTCGCTCTTTGGAATTAAAAGTACCGAACGGTATGCTCATTAATCTCGGCGTTCGCGAAGAAAGAAGATTCTTGGACAGAGATAGTAGAGAGGACGAAGGAGAGAAAGAAAGGCCACTGCTACCGGCGAACGCGTTCTCCGCAGGATGTAATCGCCGAACAAACTGAAGGTCCGCGGACAATTTCCATCAACAAGATTTACGCAGCTCGGACGCAATCAGCCAGTTCCTCCTTCTCGGGGTGCCCAGACGCTCTTTACCCGACCCTCACGACTTTCTTTCGTCTCTGTTTCTCCTTCTCCTCCGTCCTCCCACGGAGCTTCTTTGCTCGTGTCTTCGTTGGAAGTTAAGAGTCGCCGAAGACGATGGCGAAGGGTGAGAAAACCAGAGTCGCGGAGGAGAGAAGACAAATGTTCCGCGTCGCAATATATTTCTTCAAACTTCTCGAAGTTGCAGTCTTTGATGTCCTTCGTCTACGAAGATACCGAAGAGCATCGGTATCCGAGAAGAAAGCGGTAGAAGAAACGAAATGTTCCCTCCGTCTTAATAATTTTCTTCGGATCTCTCCGAGTTGCGCTGTCCGATGTCTTTGTCTTCCAAGACGAAACGATCTAGACAGAAAAAGAGAAGTAACCGTGGCGGAGGAAAGGAGACGAAGGAACAGTAGGAAAAGGGAGAAGACCAAGACTTCCACCCCAAGATTCTTCCATCTTCCCGAGGTTATGGTGCCCGACGAGCTGACTCCGGGCGCAGCTACCATTTCTCGGGCGGTGATTGGCTCTGCGGGGGGTGGCGCATGCGCACTGGCTGCCTGCTCCCGCTGTCCACATTAACATTCCTAACCTCACTTCTTGCTGCGCTCTTTGCGCGTGATAGATTGTGCGAGGCGTTTTTGGATACGAGCCGTACTGCCTCTCCGGCTCGTTCCTTTTCTTCCACTTTACGCGCTGCCTCGTTACCGAATCGAAATTCTGCCTGGGTGTTTTGTTCCTAGCCCTGGAAGCGGGTCACGACCGTAGCGCCTGTCCTCGGTTTATTTTTTCCGTTCAAGCAACGATACCCTGCTGATTCGAATTGCAACCTTGTTCTTTTCATTTTTCTTCATCAACATTGCCGAATTTAACGTAGCAATTACTATCTCCGAGATATCTTCTTTCGTATCGTCCACATCCTGTACTTCAAGGGAAGGTTTCCCTGGTCTACAAGCTATCGACACTTGGTACCAGCAGTTATCAGTTTACCAACTTATCGCGTTTAACGTTGGAACAAGAGACTAGAAGGTCAGACGTTATCTTAAAAAATGGTTGGTGTTGCTGCGCGTGGAGACTTTAATGCTCGACGACTTAATTGCAGTGCCCAGAATAGATGCGGTTGTTGTTGATCCGCAAAGCAGGTCTCTGCGGCATACCTTCCCCGATATATGTTTACCCATGTACGGAGCATAATCGCGAGACAACTCAAGAAGGTGGGCAACCGTTGATGCGAGGGGCATATTGGCTCGACGGGGGTGCGTGGCCGATGCAAACGCGAACGCAACCGCGAACGTAACGCCGCAAGCCCGAGAAGTGGCCCCCGGATTCGTGCTTCAACCACCTGCTTCTCTCGCTCGCTCCCTCTCGCTTCCCATCGTTTCCCTGTCCCGATACACCTCCGCCGACGCTCTCTTTCCTTCTCGCTACCTTCGTTTTCCACTGGTCCGTCGTCGTTGCCGATTTTTCGCTCCTCGTTCAGCCTTTCCCCGTTCTTTCTGCGGCTTTCTTTCCCGCTCCTTACGCTCTTTCCATCGCGCGTGCGCGCCCGCGCGCACACATGCGATTCCCGCATGTGATTTAATGCCTCCCGAGCCGTGCTCCTTATTTATGCACCGAACATGCATACACGCTTAGCTTTAGCGACCGTAGCGACGGTTAAGGCCGGTACCTATATCCTATACCCGGCCGACAAGCACCGGGGCCCCCAGCCTCGCATATACGGACCTCGCATATTATGGAGTCTGGGGCCCCGGCGACGATATTAAAAGAAAGAGCAAAAAGATCCGAAGCCAGAGGTGAAGCGCACACGCGAGAGCCCAAATATAGACTCGCTCGAAATTAGTAACTCCTCTTTGTCCGGTTGCTCGCGTGTCGTACGATAGCCTACGATACGCCGACTCGGGCCGGGCTTATGGTAATACGATGATAATGATCTCATAGGCGACCGGTGGTTGCGAGAACGGTCGAGGACTGAGAAATTCGGTGGGTACCAGCCGAAGAATCTGATCTCGTTAGGAATCCTAGGGGTTTCTCGTGGATTTCTTGTGTCGCAATCACAGGCTTCGGTGATTCCGAATACCTGTACCGTAAATCTCATAGAATAGATGCAAATCGTATTTGTCTCACCTGATTTTCAGCTAATTTTACCAGGACACTATGTACACGACTCAACAATGTTTCAGCCGAGGACAAAACCGCATTAGGGTCCTTTCACTTTCCGTTGGACGGTGAAAAATGATCGGTCGAGTCAAATGTTACCGCGAGAATCACGGACGCCGCTCGTTACGCGTGCGTGAAATCGAGCGAGAAACGAATTTATGGATCGCGTCGAATCGAAGACGTAGAAAGTTCCCCCACCTTTTGGGAACAAGACACACGAGCGTGCTCGTCGCGAACGTTGATGTAAAGCTGGCCGTTAAGCGTGTACCTCGTTTGGTTTACACCAATTACGGGCTATCGATGAACCAACAAATTCCGTGCACGTTACTAATTGATAATAAACGGAACTCGTTGCGCCGCTAATTGAAGCGTTCATTTATAATTGCCTCAAAGGAGTATCGATGCGGTCTGAACGCTCTCGAGTCTCAACGCTTCGATTATCCCCGCTGTCCGCGAGTTGGATGCATGAGCTACGTGACACGATTGTCGTAAACTCGAAAAGTTTCGTTGGTTCGAAGTAAACAACCAAAAATCGGTGATTTCGAGACAGAATCGAACTCGATTTATTTTCATCGGGACTCGACAAGCTGTTGGCGTTTATCGCGGATCAATCGGCACCGAAACTGGTACGCATTCGATGTAAGAGCAGGTGAACCTCGACGAAGTGACCTCAGGCCTCTGTTCTTTCCATCGCAGTCGTACCTCGACCACGTTCCACTAAAGTCGTGTTTCGATGAGAAACGTTACGTGGATGGTCTATATTTTGCCGCAAAGTTAAACATCTGATAAGACGTGAATCATTAAAGATTCGTCGAATGTTGGAAGGAGCCCATCGTTTTCGTGGCAGGAAGTCTTAATACTGCAAATGGATAACTATAACGTGCTGTCTGTTTCTCTTTTATCGAGGATCGCAAAATCGTTCGAAGCAGGTGGAAGTTTTCGGCAAGGCCGTAGGAACGTGACAGCTAGGGACTAATTGCCGTACCTTCGCTTCCACGTGGACTCTGCATTCCAGGAATGCTTCATCGTGCTGATACGCGGCCGATTACAAACGAATAAAATACCACGGCAATCGTTCCCCGCATTCTCCGGTCATAGCGAGAGACAGATAGCACTTTACCTGCCTTGACAAATTGTCCCGTCCCCCCTCGCGGCTCGTTCCTTTTTTTTTTCTCTTGTTCCTTCCTTCCTCGACGCATTGTCTTCTACTATGACGCTTGCGTTGTGCAATTTCGCAATCTCTATTGACAAGCAAAAGTAGTCCTCTTTAGAGCTACATCTCAGCTACATCCAAGAACGACTAATTTGCCTACTATATTCCTTTCACCGTGTATTTTATCACTCACTAAATGCATAGTATCAATATTGACTGAATGGAGACCAAGCATTCATTCACCTATTAGTTCCGATAATCGACGCTCCATCGTACGCTCTATCACTCGTCATTCTCGAAGCCCGTTTTAATTCGCGAAGTCGTAAACGTTCGATTTTACGAACCATAGCGTCAATTAAAAGGATGGCCGAGGAAAACATTGGTTGCCGCGATTGTTCGCCGCGCACGCTGGTGGCCGGCGAAGAAAAGTCGACCATCGACCGGTAAATATCTCCGGGCGTAGTTACAGGATTTTAACGCGGCGTAACGACGCCGTTACCTTAATCCGATTTATCGCGCATATTCCCCACAAGCCGTGACATCGCGGCGAATCGTTAACGAAGCCGAGCGTAATCGTCGAGGTGCTTCGCCGCTGTTCGACGATAGCGCGGCCCGAGTGGCTCGGAAACGCCGACGTTTCGTATAATTACCCGTTTCCCTTGACCGGCTACTTAAGCTGAGCACGTCAGTTCCCTTAACCCCTGCGCTACCAGCAGTTAAGGATCGTGTAAACGTCCGAAGCGAGCGGGCAGTTTTAATTGCTACGCGTATCTTCCGCGCACCGAGAGATGATGAGAACGAAAAGGAGTACGATGACGGAGAGGAGCCGGAGGATGAAAGACAGACGAACCGGAGGAACCGCGCGAAGGGAAGGCACGAAGAAGACGAAGAAAGAAACGGAGAAGCTGTGGGTAGACCAACCGTGGAGAAAGAGGACCACGGTGTAGAAGAAGAAGAAGACGCAGAAGCAACCATGGCGGGAGGAAAAGAATTTTAATTGCCAGGGCAACCGAAGAGCGTCCGGCTTATGGCTATATAGCAACCACCATAAGGTTGAGGTCGAGCCTGCTGTCCGGTACAGAGCTGGGAACCAAACAGCTTGGTAGCCAATGGGATCATATATCAACTACTGCTCCGGTAGGCAGAAACAAAATGGCGTCCGCGATTAGATTGTTTCATCCCGGGGGCGATCCTCGTCTCCTTCGTTTTTTCCTCGATCCTAAAGAAATGTACCTTGCTCCGCCGTTCCGCCCAATCGGACGTCCTCTTCAACCTCGCGTCCGCCATAGTTCCGTTCCTCGATACATTTCGACATTTTGTATCGCACTTGTATTTGACAACGCTACCCTTATTACGGGGTTCCTATTTGCCTGCTGGGTTCCTCGATATCACCTTTTTCTCTGCGTACAGGAAAATCCCAACGTAGGATATTTAACTGGAATTCCTTCTCTTCGAAGCGCGAAGCGTTAACTTTTCCCGCTCCCTTTCGGAATTAGGAGAAATTCGTCGAGTTCGTTGCGCCGAGTGAGTCGTCAGAGAGAACGCGATGCACCAGGACGCGGTGAGGAACAAGCATTATGAGGTAACAATTACATTGTGTTCGCGCGAACCGCGTATGTAAATGCACACTCGACGTGGACAGCGCGTACAAAGGTGCTCGCGCAACCAGCGACTCTCACACTGCCGCACGACGGGCAGGTGTACCAACAGCTGAGTCCAGCCACCCACATACACGCATACATATCTGGATCCAACTCCGACATCTTGATGGATACTACCGTGTCCCTGTTTCGCGCGGTGCATTGCTCAAGGTGCACCTTCGCTGTTTTCCTCCTCTTAACGAAGCCCGTACAACGCAATCCTCGAAACTCTATTGTGGTCTACTAGCCAGCGGTAATAGTAGAATCACGGAGTAATAAATGTCGACTGAAATGTTTCCGAGATACCGCGAGCCTGTAGCCGATTTGAATCGATCATCGTCGAGACTTGTTGCCGGCGGTCGGAACTTTCTTTTTGATCGGACGCGGATGCAGAAATAGGTGTAATTTGTTAGCCTTCGCGACAATGATCAAGTGCGTGATTCGCGTTCGACGAGAAAATTCAATACAATCATCCTTAACTCGTTATCGTTGCTCGTGTCCCTGTTACCCGGAGAGAACGATTTCTAAAATCCAGCGAGTTCGCGTCGAAAGCCACGATACCGTCGATACCGATTTCGCTTTCGTTGAATATTTTGATTGCGAAAGAAGGGTACGAGAGAGCTGTCTGTTCATCATCGCAGATGGAATCGCAGATAAACAGAACCCGTCGAAACGATAGCACTCGCGAGGCGCTTAAAATACGACTTCCTCCCGAAAACTGGCGCTACTTCGGTTGCTTTTTTATGTATCTCTAAAAACACGTATCACTATTCCGGATTTCGTTTCCGCGTCGGTGTACCGACGTAACGGATATAGCCGCGATAACAGAACGAAATCCTTGAGCAGGTGGCCACGGTCTCGGCGCGGCTCGACAGGTCAGGATCGTAAACGCTTTTAGGACGATCGTATTGCACATGCTCGTAGAACGTTTTTACACGCTTATATGGGTCAAAATTAGCATCCCCCGCCGTTAATTGCGCGCGAACACCCGCCTCTCCGACTTGCTTGCGTTACGGTAACACGTGTAGCTTACGCACCTCGGTTAGTCGGTGCGTGAAAGAAAAAGTATTACCCCAGAAAATGCGGGTCAAGAGTTTACTCGAAAATATTAAGTATCCTGGTTAACCGGGTACGTAATAATCGTTACAGGAAAGGCCGGCGATTTTATTATCTAAAGCCTTTTGAGTGAGAAAATAAATATTGGGTTGGCAACTAATGTAAACATTTATCCTAGCGAGTGCAACAGTCAAGAATTTTATCAAACAAAAAAGCGAATTCCATATTACCACCTTCTCTAACGTTAAAGCGTGCCGACGCGGGAGGGCGGAGAGCCAAGATGCGACTGATATGAAAATGAATCTGTTGCACAACCGTGCACGGTTACTCCCATGTTCGCGGTACGCGATCTAGACTACTATTAATTACACGCTACTTGACGCGAGGTTACTTTCTCGTAAACGCAGCCGTTCGGATCCACCGGCGGAGTAGAGGGACAGGACGGAGGGGGTGTGGCGGTGGTTCCGCGGTTAATTTTTAACGACAAACGTGATCTCACCTGCGTCGTTCCGTCGACGCCACCCGTCGAACGCGGCACCGCCACGAGGAGACCGTATTAATTACGCGTGTCGTTGAAACGCGGCCGATATTCAATTACGGAGTTTAAGCGCCGGTTGTTTCGTGAAATGTCCCGAAACGCTGAAAGTTTGTCCTTTCGGGGTTACTTTACGATTATGAGAGTACGTATAAGACGGGCACGCCGGCCCGTAAGACTGTAACAACGGGGATAAAAAACGAGTGAGCATAAAGTAGGCAGTCGGGAGACAAGAACGGTTCCCGTGTCTCGGTTTCTGGCTGGCCGCCGTGGCTCGCGGCTACGTGGAAACCCAGGCGATTAAAAAAATATGACGAGCATTCATTTCCACGATCATAAAATCATTAGCATAAGAATTCCTTTACCTGCTCGCCACGAACGAGCCCAGGACATCGCCGCGTCCGAACGGGAAGGGAAGGAACCACTTGCCAGGCGCCCCTCGACACTCGATTTTCGTCGTGTTTTTTATTCGCCATTCGCCGGCCTGATTTATAAACATATAATGTGACGAGGGTGTGGTCCCGCTACCACATAATGATAGGCCAACGTTAATTACGTTTGGTTAAGTCGTTTAAGAACGCCCGACCCGGTCGGGCCCCGACAGTCCGCGCGACCGCTACGCGAAAATTAGGTACTGCCCACCGGCCGTGCCGCAATATATTAGCGAAAGATTACAGTGTTCGCCCCTTGACATACAACAGCTCGAAAGAGAGGCTCGAACAAAACAGAGCGCGACCCTTGACCTGAAATTCTTGAAGGCAATCGTAGCTTTAGGGAAACTAGGATCAGACGTAACCGAAGCATCTTTCTAGTATCCGCTGAGTAAATTTGAAGCAAATACCGCGAATAGATCAAATATCGCAACGCATAGGTGCTCGTGTATTTCGATGCGCGAGACTCTAATTACTTCTTACGCAAACTCGAAACCCGTGCTTGTCCGCGTCGAGTCCGATCGGCTGCCGAAGGAATCCCAGCGAGGAAAGCATTGTTCTCTCGGCTAGGGTCGCGCAGGAATTCCCTTGGCAGGTCCGTACGAATCTTTTTGTACGAGGAGAAATGATAAAATATCCCTGGCCCGCGCCTTTCTTTCGAGTCGTGCGGAGATCAAACACCGCGTGGCTAGACTCCCACAGTCTAAATGGTGAGGCGAGTTGAAATATCGCGCCGGGCCCTCCCTATATGTTAATCTCCGCATTAGCATAATACCGTGATTCTTCAAGGATCATTTGGAAATGCAAATAAATAATTTATAATAATAAGAGCAGACGTGGCTGTTGTGGCAGGCACACATTGGTACGTCAGCTCGGACCACCTTCGACCACTGTTGCCTCGGTAAATCTAATCGAGATATCTGCGGCCCGTTGCTCCTTTTCTTGTCACGACAAAAACCGGGACGTGTCGGGGATTGGCCTATTTTCTGCCTCACTACCGTTCCGTTCTTCGTCCTGCGAATTTTTAACAACCCCACTCGGACCTTTAGTTCATCCGACGTCTTCATTTTTCTATCGAAAACGACCTGAACTAAACGTCGAAGAGCTAATTAATATCCCAAGACCCAGTGTCCATTGCAATGTACAGCAACATTTTTATTCTGAAATATGTATAAGACCTATCGGTTGAAAGCATCCGTCGCGTATTAAAACTTAATGATAAATCGTGGGGAGCGACACTGGCCGTAAGAGTAGAACCCTTTCAAGTGCACGAGCAGTACAGGTGGCTTTAGGAGTGCAAAGGGTTAAAATTCACGAAAATATTTCTATAATTTTTCAATACACGTATTCAAATAGAATTTTATTTTCCATATTATCGACGCATACGTTGTATCAAATTTACTAGTCAATGACAAGAGAACTGTTCCTCGATATCGTAAAACTGTCCGGCGAAGGTAGCGACGGTCGAGCCAGTTTGGAAAGTAGTCAAACAATCCGCGTAACAGCCACGGATTCGCTCCTTCATTTTTCTCGGGACGAGTGCGGCGCGAGGCGGACTTTATGATTTTCTGTGGCAAGCCACTGGGCCATATCGGCCATATCCAGCTATTTTACGATCTCTAACCAGCCTCGAATTTACGCGGACGTTTATAACCGGGCCACGTGAATGAGACGGGCGTTTCGGTTTCCACCGGAGTCCGTGAGTCGAAAACAGTGCCTTTACAGGACATAAATAACTGTATAAGCATGTGTGCCAGGACAAGAGTGTGGCGCAGGTGTGCCCGTGCGACGTGTTTTTGATGTGTTACGTGTTAATATACCGGAATACGCCTTTCGACTGTTCCACCTAGTCGCTGGTCTTAGGACCTTAATAGCTCGAAAGGACCGCGACCCTCTCGAGAACCGAGGACGTTCCGAGAAACCGTCGCTTTTTATGAAGTCATTACAATCGCCGTGGTCGTGGCAAACGTTCGACATTACCCTCTTGTGCGGAGACAGTTTCGGGTGAGATCCGCGTACTATTATCGATTCTACCTGAATATTTTTTTTTTCTAACGGGAACTCGTTTCACGATAGTCTGCCTATTATGCCACTAATTTTCAGTTCGACTCGATCGTGCTTCGATATAAGGTACTTGGTTGTTTCTCGTAAATTGTTAAAATTGCCTTTGAAAATCGTGCCTGTGTTTTTTTCTTAAGAAAATATCACAAAGTCCTTTAGAGAATACGCGAGTGCATCCTACAGCTCAGGTATGCGAAAGAAATCTTTTCGATCTTACGTACGTACAGGCGATTCTCAAAGGAACGATTGTCTATGGACGCAAATGTCTGGAAGAGAATTCGTCTTATTACACGCATCTCGGTTGAAAATGAAAAAGAAGATTGCAACACGGATACATGTACACCGAAGCTAATCAGAGAGATCGTTCCAACAGGCTGACAGATGCGCATGTATTTTGCATAGAGCGGATTTATAAATCCCTTATCAGCTTATTATCTCGCAAGATTCTCCCGCGTGGATGCAAGACGAGGTCGAAGCGAAGAGAAACGATACGAGAAACGTTGGCAGCGGCGAAAAACGACGAACAGAGAGGGAAGAGGAAGTGGGAGTACCTGTACGCGAACGCGTACATACAAGTGGAAGGCAGAAAGAGGACTCGCGGTGGAAGAGGACGCGTCGAGGGGGAAAAAATGGACAGAGAAAGAGGGAACGATGAAAAGTGGGGATAGCGAGGGCGAAAGGGGGCGGAGGGGGATACAGTGACAAATGAGAGCGACTACAAATTGCACTTTCCGGCTCTCATTCTCATTCGACTCTCGTTTCTGTCTCTCTCCTTCACCCTCTGCCTCTGTTTCTCCCGTTCGTCGGATCGGAGCAGACGGGTAAATGTTCATCTGGTCCTCCTCTTTTATTCCTCTTCCACACGGCCTACCTCCATTTATCCTCCTTCGTGATAATACTTCACGCTCGAATAACGAAAACTACTCACAGCGGGTCGGTGCAATTCCGGTTATTGGTAAGGACCAACGCAATATTCGAGCCGCTGCCAGGTCATTCGGTACCATGAAGTTTCATTCTCGCCTCTCGCTAGTTTCACGCCATTTGTCGATATGAGATCATCCTCGATGGATGTACATTGTCGTAATGTACGTCACAACGAAGCCTCCATCTGTGTGCCGCAATAATTGTCGCACGGTTAACGACTAAGCAAAGCTATGGGATTAAAGTGACTAAAACACTTGCTTTTTGCCAATATGAGACCAGATCGAGAGATACAAATCTGTAGAGTAAAACGTTGATCATTCGTCAATGTTAACACCTCAGCGGTCACGAATGTGTTACTTCGAATTTTATCGTCGAAGCGATCGAAGAGAAACAATGGTGTCGGATCATTCATAACATAATTACGCTAAAGAAGCGAGTAAGGCGCGAGCAGACAAGACTCCATCTTCGCACCGATCCATTCGATCTCCGGTTATCCTAATTCCAGAACTGGAGCGTCAGCGAAGAAACACATACGTGGCTGGTGATCGCGAATCCAGCACTCGAGCGAATTGTATTTACTCGGGCGATTTCTGGTAGAACGGTGGGGGCGCGGATGTTATATCGTGGCAGAGGCCAAAGAGTAGAGAGGCTCTGTATTCTCGGTAAGCACTCGGCGTCGTGGCTTGCTGCCGTTGTAATAACCCCCGTAGATCATACCGGCGCACACACACCATCGTTACGCTTTCCTTCGGTGCAAGAGAGCGTGGTACGTGTGGGCATCGCGAGCACACGGCCACAGACACCATGGTATTATTCATTGAACGGAGCACGCCGATCCGGCTTCGGAACACACGACACAGTTTCACTTCGCGGGAGCAGCCCTTAACCCCTTAACACCGGTCGTTCCGATCGTCTTCGAGATGCTTTATCGATCGTCGGGACAGGCCGAGTAATCGACGCGGATACCAGCGATCGATGCGTTCGCGTGGAATTTAGGCGAATAACGATGGATGCAATAGGATTTTATAATACTTCTTAGACGTCATTTTAATCGATTTACTCCTTAAGCTACGATTTAAGCTCCAACAGACTGCGACTAAAATGTGATGTTTACATTTGGCCTAAATATCTGACCGTGAGTCTAACACGTGGTAGAAGCTCATGGGATTAAAATTGTTATTTATCCAAAAACTTTGTTATGGAACAAATGTGCACAATTTTCTCACCTTTCGATCGGTTTCTCTGTTACTGCATTTCTAATCAATTTCTGTTGCGACTGTGAGTACGGAGGCATACGCGCAACGATATTTTCGATATCGAAACAGTAAGATAAATGAGATACTTTGGTACGTAGTGCGAGCCAAGATTAAGACACGAAAATTCGAATTAATTTTTCATGAACGACATCGACACAGCCTCAGCGAACTGGGAAGGGTGGATAGGTGGCGAGGAACCAGGGAAGCGTAGGAAAAAAAAACGACAAAAGCGTACTCGATGAGGTTGCAACCCGTACAACTCATGCTCGGACAGATTTATACGGGGTCTACTCGAACACGCTGTACGGTGAGAACTGTCTTGGAGTTCGATCGTGAAGCGGGACCGAGACATTGGAACCTTCACATCGGTCAAAATGGATCTTGTAAAAGGTTCTCCACTCGCCAACAGTCGCGTGATCTTGCTGCGCCCAAAAAATCGATCGCATTGAAAATAAGAGATTCGCTGCTTCAAAGACAAAACAAACGCTATGATATTGTCGTAAAAAATACACGCAGCAGAGAAATTACTTGGAATAGTTCGATAGAAGTCTGAATTAGACACCGTGCATACACTAAAAATACGCGAGTACTAGGTTCTCGGTATCTTTGACACCGATAAATCTCCCTTGCGGATACTCGAATCCTCGCAATTGTATTATTTATGAAACCATCAATAGGGTAATTTATTCGCGGTCCGAGCACGATTCTTCAACAGCGGTCCTCGCGACGATTTATCGCCGCTTGGGCGAAAAATCCAGCGCTTTTTAATCCGGGCTCCCTGTCCAGCGTGGCCGAGTCGCGCGAACCTACAATGTTCGCTGTGATTTATCAATCGCCTCGCGAAGGATTAACAACCGCTGTGGAACCGGTAATAGCCGATCGATCGATATTAAAAACACGATGAAAAAAAAAAAAGTGGAAAAAAACGAAAGAAAATTAAAGACGCCGATGCACAACACCGCGAGTGGTAAATTAATGAAGCCAGCAAGCAGAGGCGTTCGTTAATCGATTAAAGCCGTCATCGTGGTCGTTCGATCCGCACTTCCCGATTAATCCAGCCGGCCCTTAACCTTGTAAATATCTCTTGACGCGTTTAGACGCATCCTGGTTTCCCGTTAAGACCGCGCCCGAAGTCCGGTTTCCATTCAAACGTGGTAAAAAGCCGTTCTTTTGTTGGCGTTTTCGTAACCGAAGCGTAGCCGGATCGTTAAGGCGAGTCGCGCGACCGTGCGATGTTGCGCGTGATTTATCAATAGCTTTATGGAGGATTTACAGCCTAGACAGGACCGGTAATGGAAGCCAATCGGCCGTGCCGTTTAATCCTCTTACATCGTTTTACGTCGTTTCCGCGGAAGTCGCGTCGCCGATCGTGTACACGAGGCTAACGACTTCGAACTAGCTCCTCCTTCTTTCGATTTTTGGTCTTGCTCTTCCCCCGCGCCTCCGCACCCTTTTCCGTCAATGTTATAAATCATCGCGGAGGTCCGTCTACCTTCGAACGCCACCGACACTACGAGCTGCACTCGAGAGTGTAGCTTCTCCTTCGAAAAATCGCTATTTTAATTTGAGACGAAGACGACCAAGGGCTGCCAACCCTCGAAAAAAAGAAGTATCTTTCAACGCAGGAAAGTAGGACTTTGCGACGTATTCCCGAGAATGAAAAATTCAGCACTTTGCAACTAATTATTCTTTTGATCGAGGCGCTTTTAGATCGTCGCACGTGCACGGCACGAACGACGGCCGGGGGTAGGTTCTGGCACGCGACATGCGTGCAAGCGTGACGCGTAGACGCATGTGCGGTCCAAGGCGCGGACGCGTTTCTTCAGAAAGACACGAACCGCGCGCATCATCTCTCGGTTCTTCGTGACCATCCGGCATTAATTATGTGTCGTGCTTTTTAATGCGAATCTTGGCTTTACGAGCGGGCGAAAGTGAGAAAAAATGAAAGCGAAGACAAAAGGACGTCCTAGGCGACGGAATTATTTTTTCGCGTCGGGCCACCGGACGATGGAATCTCCCCGCCCAACCCCTTCATCCCTTTGTCCCTTCGTCTCTCTATTTCTCGTGTCTTCTATCTCACTGGAACGATATTTATTCGGCGTTCTCTGACGAGGGTCCCTCGCCAGCTGCTTGGTCCATCGAATATTTCTGTAAAACGACGAGAGTTTGATTGCGGACCGTTCCAAGCTGACTTGACTGATTGGACGGTCCAGAGTTCCGACATCGAGCCACAAATGCGAATAAAATTCGCGAACGGTCCTAGGTTGATCTCGATTCGCGCTGGACACTGTAACGAATCTTTTTGATTCGCGGCGTTGAAGTCGTATAGCGAGAGAACGTAATATGTAATGGAGTTTGTGGGTGGGACATTAAACCCTAAGTCGAGTTCTCTTGTACCTCCGAATCAGGCAGTTGTCGTAATGATTCGTGAAAATTGCAAATTTCGAATGTTCCATTTTTTAAATGAACCTCGAACCCTCTCTACTTTCGGATGGACTGCAACACGCATATTTTAATGTAACGGCTCGAACGAAAGAGAGAGGGGAGGAACGCAAGCCAAACGGAGAAGAATTCATTACAAAAAGCGGAAGAAAATCATCGATCCCGCGAAGCGATGCAAAGACACTCGGGCGAGATCTACGCATCCCTTTGTCGCCATGACACCTCGACCGGGGCCGTGTCATCTCAATCGTCCGGTCCCGAAAAATTCCGGTGACTCGTACGGTTTAGCTAATAAAATCATCTGCATCCGGGCCAGAAATTATCTGACGAATTCATCTGCTTATCTAGCAATAAAATGGCCCGTCGTCTTCTCTCCTCGATGCCGATGCTATCTCCGCCACCTTCCCTCCCTTTCCTCTCTTTCTCGCGTAGGTGCCTAGACACATTGTGGCGCCATGCCAGCCGAACCTCTCGTGTATCTATACACGTACATGCACGCATCGGGTTCCCTTCTTGTTCGATTTTTTCCATCCGCTCAATACGTTCCTCGGATGGATGCTCCTTTCGTTCGAGCATCGGGGGCCAATTTAATAAGGACCCAAACTCCCCGTATGATATTTATAATCCCACGAGGAAACTGTTTTTATAATCTCACCTAGGAATCTTGGAGTCTCGCCGCCTATAGATATTCCCTGGTTGCTCGCACTCAGCGTTTAGAATTTTCTATCCCGTTTACTATATCCGCGACGTTGCTTTGACAAGTTGCTTCGTCAAGTTTAAGTAATGCTTTCTAAATTTATTAATTTCGACTGGTGCTCAAAGGATTAATTACAGAATTTAATCCAGAGAAAACCCGGAGCATACATTTGATTATCATTTGACAAATTTTATAACTAATTTCACAACGGGAAAACTTGAATTTCATTGCACCATAAATAGTGCCTCGAAGATTAGTACAAACTCGAGATCATTGGTCGATACTCTAAAATTTCTTCGGCCTGAAAATTTTGGTCAACCATTCTCGAGATTCACGCGATCGCGAATAATGTTACGCCGAGCTTCGAGCACTAAAAGATTAAACCTCTCTCGTAAAGTCAGGTATATGCGATGCAATAAAACGATCGTTAATTTCTCCGCGTTAAAGTTATTATTTATTGATACGACGTAATCTCAGGACCGAAATCAAGGTAGATGTTTAGTCGGACGATATTCACCCGAAACTGCGGGGCAAGCGAATTCCTCGACGCATTTTATTATCTCGATCGTTCATAAATTTCGTTACAATACAAGTATAAAGTATCCACCTCCGCCTCCGCGGTACGAAAAAGGTCGTTCTGGGTCCGTGGAGGTCCTCCGCGTTCGGCATTGTCATCGTTCGGGCAACATTTCAATAATCAATTATACGGCATTAAAATCGTATATTTATGAATCTCATTCTGGAAAAGACGAACGCAGACAATATCGAAAAATGGGTTTCGGAAATCTCGATGAACACCTTTACGACTGTATTGTTTTTGTCGTCGATATCGAAACGACGGGAATGGGTAACTTACGTGACAGAAAAATACCAGATAGTTTTCTAATGTACCGCATCGTCAATATATTTCAGATCTTTGCAAAACAAATATTATAATATGATACAGGTATGGTCGATGCTCGGATTTTCTCGCTCTTCCGACAGCCTAAGCATATACACAACGAAAATGATAATCATTGGAATAATGTTACGATCGCGTATCGCTCACTAAGTCTCTGTATTTACAGAATATCACACATAAGAAAAATCGTAGTACATATCATACATCTCGAACATCCGCCCGACATCGTTCGCGAAATACTCTCCGTTTCGACGGCTTCAACTATAATATATATATATATATACAACAACGGTTTTTTCGTTAACGCCTACGTTATTCGTTCGATCGCTATCAACGTTTCGATTAGACGCGAGTCCGGTAGAAACGGGCGTGATTGGTTGTGCTTCGGAGGAACAATTAAGCCAGGACTTGCCGAGTCGTTTCTTGGCGTCGCAATTGATAAATCGAGACACGAACGCGATCGGTGTAACGCGATTTGCTTCGGTTAATTCGTTACGCCACGATTACAAGATACGATTTTTCGCGTTCAAGAACGCTTTACACGATATTTTCGCGTTCTAACAGAGGCTGGTGATTTAGGTTAATTGTATTCGCAATTGCACCTCGCCGCTCCGATCAGAGGTAACTTTCTTTTTGGTTTGGCGTGTCCCGAACTTGAATATCTCTAGCACACTACGTGTTCTCGTTGGCGGGTCACGAGGTTGCTCGCCACGACGATAAGAAGCGATAGTCGAAATTGCGTTTCACTCATAAAACTCGATAGGCATCGGAGCTTGAATGCGACGCGTGGTCAAGGTGAAAATAAATACTAATGACAGTCTAACAAAGAGTCGATGTCGCTCTACCTTTGGTCGCGAGTATAGTCCCTACGAATGCACAATTCTCGAAACAATTTCAACGACGAGCTCGTCTTCTTCCTCGTCCTCTCCCTGTATCACTGAACTATCGACTCCTAGTGGGAAACGAGCCACGGCCGCGTTCTTCTACGAAGGATCTTGACCATTTCATATTCGATCTCGCGCGTTTCCGTTCGATAGCTTCTCTCGATGAGGCTTCGTGAAAGTCGAGTGATCGTCGTCCACGACCATGTTCGCGTGCCGTGGGTGTGTTCTTACATGGTCCAACGCGAACGTTCGTGGAAGCTGGTCGACGTGGCGACGTGGATCTCGTTGGAATAACTGGTCCGATCGTCAGTTCCCGGGAGGAACTAGTAGGCAGTCGCTTGGTGATGCATCAGCGGATTGAAGTGATGGGGACCAAGGTGATGGTGCGGCGGAGGTCCTGGCAACGGACTGTGCTGAGGTCCCACCGTCGGCGGCTGACAGACGTACCATTCCGTCAACTCTGGCCCTCGAGCCGTAAGATGACTCGACGGTGGGTTGGCCGTGGTCGTTGTCGGAACAACCGGAGGCGGCTGAGGAGACTCCGTGTGCCCGGTCACAGATAAGCTACCCCCGCTGCTGCTGCTCTCTTCACCCTCGCTCTCGTAGCCCCCTCCTATCTTGCCCTCGCCCAGGGTCATACCGTGCACCTGGAACAAGAGGCGGGGCCTAAGGTTAGTTGCGAACGGCAAATTTCGTAACCCTCGTGTTTCATTCTCGAGGGGTAGAAGCTGTTCAGTTTGCCGGAGGTGGAGTTTCGAGGACCCAATATGGGAAAGCGGTAGGAGAAGATAGGGTGATTATTAAGAGACATGGAGCATCCGTTTACGATCAGATACTTTTACTCTCAACCTTTGTTCGTAAGGTTACACCCACAGATATCACGTTCAATGAATAGTTACACCGTGAATTATTGCTAGAAAATTGTTTGTTACTGTATCCTGTTTCGGATGTGTACTCGGTTACATTTAACTCTTTGCACTCCAAGCAATTAAGGTATACGCAGGTAGTCAACTCCAAAACCATTTTTATACCGAGTATACTGAGGTTTCAAATATCTGCGGTTATACCTCGCTCAGGGTCTGTAGCATGCGCGTACGCAGCTACAATACGGGCTTAGCGATCCCGAGGTAACCCTAGCTACAGGAGGGTTAGCAGGTCTCAACAAATATGAAAGTTAAGTTAACCTAATATATAGCCGTTTTTGCGATCCAGTATTCCACGACTCTTTCAGTCTTTGACGCTCCGTGTTTGACGACTATACCTGTCGTAGCTTGATTCACACGACACACATAAGTGCGCGACTGGTCAGTGCAAGGTACGTTCAGAAGAGATGGTAGAAATAAAAATGTTCGATCTATGGAGATATGAAAGTAACCCCTTCCGAAGAGGTTAGGAGTACACGTCTTTGAAAATGTCTGTGGGTACTGCTCGTATCGAGTCGATCGCGGAGTAAAATCGTCGAAGGCTCCGAAAACCCTACCCTCGCGAATCCCCAAGTCCTCCGACGCGATGTCCTCGAACGTTAAGCCGGCGAAGCGCAAGAGCTCCGTAAATCCTGTCTCCGCGGTCTTAATTTACTTTTCCACGATCCGTGGAATTATACCGCGGAGATGATCCATGGGATACGTCCCGACGTGTAACCGAAAGAAAACGCAGCTAGTTGTATTTGATCGTCGTAAGTTATCGCTTCAGAGATCAAGGGAATCACGAGCAAAAGGAGCGCGCGTTGGCTGAACCGAAGAAGCCGGGACACAGGGAGACGGGGATCAAGGCTTCGTTTCCCATCTTTCTCTCTCGCTCTCTCTCCCCCCCCCCCCCTGGTCCTTCGTTCATAATTCAGTGAGCAAATCTCGACGACTGCCTTCCGCGAATCACGGCCGGCGAAAAGCGTGGAGAAGCGAAAGGTGCTCGTTCCTATCCGACGAACCTATCGCGCACGTATCTCGGGAGTTGGCTTTTGGACGGTTTTGCCTCTCTTTCCGTCTCCTCTCTGTGCCACGGATAATTTCCTATTAAGATTCCGTAGCCGTTCGTGCATGAACCATGCGCCGGGATATACCCCAAGAACATCTCTTTCCACAAGGGCATTCTTTTTTGCCTCGCCTCGTGTCTACTAGCGTTTCGCCTAGCGTGAAACGAAACGAGAAACAAGCGGCCCGTTCCTCTTGACACACCTCGATACGTTCGCGGCTTTATGAAAAACACCAGCGACACGCTGCGATAATTTAACGCCGAAGGGAGGAAACCGCGGCGAACGCGTGAACGAGCTAATTAGCGCCGGTAGTTCGTTATGCAAATTCGGTTCTAGGCGAGAAAAGATGGGTGCGGTGATCGTCGAAATAATGGGCACGCGATTACGTTACAACGCGGAGAAAGTAATAAGGGCTACCGCTTGGATTTACGTACGAAATTAACCAAGTGAGTAACATTTTCCTTCCGAACAGTGAAACACGAGACTGATCTAACTTGTGCAAAACTATCTGAAACGTGAACTTGTGTGCGCTTTTGTCTCGATCGATCCTCGGATTGCGAACGTACCTTCATATGCTTGCGCAACGAGCTGGGATGAGTGTAGGACTTGTCGCATCCGGAAACTCGACAATTGTAAGGCTTGTCCGATGTGTGAACGTGACTGTGCTTCTTGCGATCGCTGCTGTTCGCGAACCGCCTCTCGCAGCCGGAGTACTCGCACTTGAACGGTTTCTCTCCTGGAAAAAGAAGACGGGAATTAATGACTTCGTAATTGAGATGGCGCACTCTGTACGCTCGCGTCGAGGAACGATAATTGAAAGCGAGCTCGAGAGATGATTTTTGACCACGAAGAATCCTAGGCGTTTCTACGCGCGAATTAGCAGGTGTTGCGATACTTTGCGTCTGTTATCTTATCGGTGCAAGGGTAACCGGAAAGGTACATTGCTCGGAAAGCCTCGCCATCGTAGCCACCGGGGTATGTCCGATGAAACGCTATAATTTCTTTTTATCACGAGCAGCCATAACGTTCACGTGTTCGACTTTACGTTGATATTTTTCACTCGAGATTAGCCCCAGGAAAGCCGAGCATTCTCATTTGTTATCGGAACAGCCTGCGAACGCACGGTGCAATTATCGCGCGTGGAGGAGCGAAGACTCCCCGGAAAGATCGCCGGAATACGGAAACAACAGGAAAAATATTTTCTCCGGGACAGAGAGGAAAAAGCTCGCGGGGACTCGCGAGCTACAATAGCGGGCTCGAACGCGATTACATCGTATCGCGGAGCGTTTCATCGTGATTTCCAGATATCTTGATGAGCACCGGTGGAAACACTTCTCTCCCGGTGGCTCCTCTTCGCCTAGGGCGAGAGAGCAGAGATATCGAGAGATAAGGTCCCCTGCACACGAATGGCCGCCGTCGTCGGGGCGCAACGAGACCGTGTGGCGTGACTCTTATTTATTTCCACCGGAAGTTGACTGGAATATATTTTACCGTCGGCTCACACCCCCTCCCTCCCTCGACGTAGACTCCCTTTTCCGGGACTTCCTCCTGGCGCTCTCTCCGAGAAGTGCGGAGACGCGCGAACAGGAAGCGCAAACTTGGCGGATTTTTTATGGGGAAAATGGTGGCCAACTTTGTCCTCGCTCCCTCGCGAAGGATGAAGGGGACCGTCGCGGCTTGAATTCGTGATTCGCGTTAGCGGAACGTAAAAACGTGGACTCGCTGGAAGGGGATATGTGTGTTCCTCGAGAACAGAAGAGATTTTTATCTTTCGTTCGACAGCTCGCGATTGTTCCATAATGAGTGTACTTTCCCAAAAATGACTTGTAGCCTAACGTGATTATGTATCCGATATCCTCCATTGATTAACCCTTTGCCTTACATAATTTGCCCTACGTAATCGTGATTATATAATTGCTTAAAACTAGAAACTCGTTAAAAGATGTATTTGTTCGAATTTGATGTAAAAAATATTAATCTTATTCCAGACTAAATTGACAACGAAAGTAATTCATGCTTTCAAAGACGAGTTTTCGTTTCTCTTCCATCATCGTTCGGGTCTTCTACTCGCTACCTGTTCCCAGAGTACGCGATCCATTTTTTTCTCGGAGGAAAAACTAGTTTCAGTTATTAATGCGATCGACCGTATCGCGTGGAAAGTCGACATCGACGCGAATAGCTACAAAGAAGCGCGGTAACTTTTCGCACTGGTACGGAGTTACGTCGTTATTCATCTCACGTGTGAAAAGCGCGATAACATTGCCATGTTCCCGTGACGTATCACCACCACGCAGATTATATTTAAATCGCTCGGACGTGGACTGCGGGTACTTATGGCAGCGCCGTCATAAGAAGGCGTTTTAAATATTTATGAACCTGGAAAGATAGCGGTCCGCGCGTGGTGTCGCCGCCTTATCTGACGTTTCACATGACTGTGCTTCAACTTCCCTTGCTCGCCAACTACCGGAGAGGTTTCAATGTTTGCAATTCGCGACAGATACGCGTAACCGATCCGAAACGCGAACGAAACGTATCGAGAAAGTTTGATTTACCACCTAGGCGCGAGACTGCAATCAGCGATTCTTTCACAGATACCGTAGACAAATTCAAACGCGTGTCAGTTACTTTGCTTCGATAAAAGAACCGCGTTCGACGTTATTATCGTGGTAATTTGTCAGAATATAAAGCGTTTGATCTGGTTTTTCAGACTAGTGGAATAACTGGATTCCGGAACTCGGAAACTTGACGCACATGTCTCGAAAATGTCAGCGACTTAACCCCTTAACCTACACGTTGTCTCTCGATTGTTCGGGCCACAAAGTACCACGAGTCAGACTCGTGCTTAGCGTTTATGGTCCAAATTCCTTACCACGAGACACACTCGTCGTTGCAGACCAAAGGGTTAAAGCGACACGAGTGTCTGAAAAATTGAAGACTTAGTTTCCCCGTAATTGATGATCTCCGATCGCGACGGTCCACGTGCCGATCGCCTCGTTCCATTCGATTCATCGTGAATCGTCGCCACCCACCGATTCGCACCTCCTCGAGGAACCCTCTCGAACCAATCGAAACGAGGGTTCCGAGCGAGGTGCCAACGACGCCCGGTTATCCCAGCGCGGCATAAAGGAGAAATGTCCCCGGGTCTGGCGCGCTCCTTCCAAAAACGGGACGATTAATAACTTTTCAAATCTGTCCCCGGCAGGGTCGTGAGCCCGCCGGGACCGCTTCGGTAGCGAGCACGTTGGCAAATAAATAGCAGATAAATAAAAGCTCGCGTCTCTCCTACGTCGTGCATTCTGTCGTGCGCGCGGGGTTGCGTGTGCAGATGGCAACAATATGCCGTGAAATATTGCCCCCGACGGTCGTGCGCGAGGAGATGCACGCGTGTGCGTGCGAAGTCGTATAGGAAGAGGGCTCAATACACGCGCGACGCACAACCCTGAGCATCTACTTTTCTTGTGTACGCGACGGGATTCTTCTGCGAGGGAGACTTAACTGGAAGGAAGTTTCGATCCGCTCCAAGGATTCTGCGTGAATTTTAACGCGAGATGGTACAGACGCGTCTCATCGCACTTGTTTTACACGAGCGAGGGGGAATAACACCGATAATTTGTACAATTAAGAGGGCTCCCCATTAGGAAGACTACTTAGATAGCCGTCTGTTAATTTTTACAAATATCATTCGTAACGTCGAGCTTGGAAAGCGTAGTTGCACGCATACGCGTTCACGAAAGTGCATCGTTGCCAGGGGATAAGAAGGCGAACGCACACAGGCGCGTACATGAACTCGAGATTCATGGTGCACCGGGTTTAGGTATAGTGTAGCGCAGTCAGAAGGGAGCCTCGAGGAGCAGTTCCCGAAGGGCAGTGTAGGCACCGTGTTATGACTTTCAGAATGGGGAGGCACAATGGCCCAGATCCGCGCCGGATAAAATAGTTATTATAATCGTTTTGGCTACGGCTGGGATCGAAGAAGAGAGAGCGGCACATGTACGTGAACGCGTGTGCGTTTCAATATCTGTACATGGCGCATATTTAGAGATTCACGATACACACTCGTATCTCGAATTCGGATACTTTCCAATGAGAAGATTGACTCTATTAGAAAATGAAGATGCTAATCGAAGTGTAAATAGAACGGGGTAGAATAGTTCTGATCAATCTACAACCTCAAATGTCTGAAAATCCTCTGTTTCGTTCATTCGATTGAGTTCTGTTTCAACAATACCGTACTCCCAACGACAGTTTATCGTTTAGAATTATTTAAACCCGCATACCTAGGGTATTTTAAATAGCGTAAAGCACTAGGCACTTTCGCAATGTTCACGAGGCAGTTCGAGAACTCACCGTGGATATGAAAAGTTCACTTAAAAGAAATTCGCAGTTCGCTACAGACGCATAATATACAGCCGTGGAAGATTTATTATCGATACACTTCCGTCTTGGAGAAGTCTCGAACAGAAATTCTCGGTGGCACGGTTCGCACCCTGAACAGGCAGCATAGAAGCAATCTAGAATTCCATCTTTCCTTGAATGCTTCTTAGTTGGAGACTCATTGAGCTGCAGTTTTCGGAAAATCTTCGGAGTGATATATGGGCGTACACCATTGTGCCGGCTTTCAGACTCTCCTCCCTCTCTCTTCGTCCATCGAAGGATAATGGATGATTTTTCGCGACCATTATACTCGAGGACACCAGGTCCCGGGCCATCCGACATTGTTGCGAACCGTACCAGAAAACCAAACCCTCCCCGCTCCTTGGGAAACCTACCCGGGGGCAGCCTCTCTTCCGTTCGGTTCCCTTCCGTTTCGTTTCGTTCGACCCCTCCATTATCGACGGGTTCTCGTGTGGATAATTTTCTTGTTATACGTTCGGTATTAGTGAAAACCGAGAAATCATTCCTGTTGGCCGCGCGTCGATTCCCGCCGCCATCGATAAGATCCGAAAAGTCGGCGAGATCGATCTTGGCACGGATTAGGACCATGAGATATTGGATCTAGATAAGGCCGGGGAGGTTCGCGTTTTGTAAATTGATTGCACCGTCCTGTCGTCCTTCTTTCTCGGCGTCCCGTTTCCCCTTGCCCGCCGCCTCTAGGGTGATTTTTGTCCTCGTGGCAAAAGTCGAGATCGAGACGCAGATTGAGAAAGAGCGAGAGAGAAAGCTTCAAGATCGGACGATCGCGCGCCGCCGCTTATGATCGATGAGCTTTCCGTGGCGGGATAAAAGCGGGATCGAAACGTGAACGTCGCGATTTAATGAAAGCTGCACGAACATCGGACACCGGGGCTCGGCTGGAATTAGAATCGGTCGGCCCGGCAGATCGTGATTGGATAATCATCGCGTGGCCGAAAATGGAAGTGTCTGGTACGCGCAATTGATTGCATCACGATTCTTGCCTTTTGCAACAGGCCTCGGCGTTTGTATTTACGAACCCTTTTGTTCTTCTAAACTTCTCGAACCGCGGTGCACCGTGGCGTAATCTTTCGATTATAATTCTCTGAAAGTTACTAGCTCGAAATTTCGAACGAACGTTTTCCGTGTCGATCAGCTGACGTGTTAGAAGATTGAAAGGAACCCCTATCCATGTGTGTCGGTGATTCGTTGTTATTATTTTTTGTCAGGAAGAGTAGCAGCCGCCATGGGTGTCGTTTCCATGGTTCGCGGTGAGATCAATGCGGCTAGATTCCCGTTTACACGAATTCCTTTTCAGACGCCACGCGAACCTGCCTCGAAAAAGGCGAGGAATCAAGAATGTTTCAGCGGGCCTGGAAACGCTTCCGCCGCGGTGAATCGGCAAACAAGGAAGGGCGAAGCTCCGAGGAAAAGTCGAAGGCAGGGGAAAAGCACGAGGTTGGCGAAAAAAAGAACCGCAAATCCGTGGGTAAACGTAACTACCGGTTGATGCTCCGATCATTCCGCCATGTTAGCTCCGAAAGGGAGAGCGCCATCGGCAGATGTTTCTTTCCCGAGGTAATTCGAGTGTTTGTCCGTTCTCTCCCGTTTCTTCCATCGTCGATGCTACAGCTCCTACCTTCTGAGGAGAAACACCTCACGATGATATACTTCGCTGAGAATCTCTATTGTAAAGTCGTACCACCACCTACAGATCTTGTCGAGATAAGACAAAAGAATGGACCGAATGAAGTCTTGTTGAAGCTAAACGGGTCCCTCTTGTCCGATCGATCTCGAAAGAGTTTGGAAAATCGCGACGAGATCTAGATCTTTCGTATCGCGACGAGATGGAACAAAGATGTTGCTTGAGAGAAGTCGTAGCAACTGTGGAATGTTAGGAGATCGATCATGGAAGGTGACGCGGACGGTGATCTTAACCGAGAAGGGTATTCGGTTGTACGAATAGAAACTTTGCAAGCTGACGAAACTCGTGTCGAGAAACACGAGGACTCTTTCGATTATCTTTGACCGATGATGGCTCGGAGATAAAATCTTTCGTAGGTTAGAAAACGAGATTGCATAATTCCATTGATTGACGTATTCAGCCAAAGATCGCCGCCTCGTTCGCGGCTATCGAACGAAAGATAACATTTTCCCTTCCGACAGACTGTCCTCTGATCCGGTTCTCCGAGGTCGCGAGTTGTTCCAAAAACTCTCCGCGGAATCTAGATTTCTCGAAAATTCGGTAGCCCAGTGTCCTGCACGTAGGTGCAGTTTAGAGTCGTATATCCTTGGCCGTTATCTGAGTCGGGATGCTACCGTTGCGAGGCACTCGCACACGTTCGCGCGGACGATTGTCGAGGGACTCTACTCTCGCCCGTCGGTTTACACGACGTTTATACGTGTTTATGTAAACTCCGGGACCGCGGAGCACACGTGTTGCTGCTGCGGTTGCTGCTGTCGCTGGCAACTAATCTTTCTCTCCCTGCCCTCATCCACTCTCTCTTTCTCTCGCGAGAGTCCTCCGTCCTCCTTCTTCCAGCACGGAGTCAGATCAAACTCGGAGATTTTCAGAAACTGCTGGCATAAAAGATAGGGGCGCCATGGGCCACGGTATGTTGGTGCCCGTCTAGAGTTACCAGGGTCGGTGTACCAGGTCCTCCCCGTTGACCGCGCGAACACAGAAAAACCTTCGGACTAGGGTTTCACGGCGAGTCTGGTTCTGGAGCTGATTACACGGAAATTGATGCCTCGATCGGAATTTCGGGTCATAGAGGAACCACGTTTCCGACGACGAACGAGAAGCGTCGAAATGAGATTTTCGAGCGACCCGAGCCAATTCTTTTCCTCGCTACCGTACGGCCCTGCACGTAGGGAGGGACTCTCCCGTATGCAAAGCGCGCGTTATTTATTCGTGGAAGGTGGCATTTTTTTGGACACTGACCCGCGCGTATATAGTTGTCACGGTTTGCCACGTATCTTTGCACCGATCTACCATAATTGAATGTCTTCGCTGGGAAACAGGCACCACGGACTCTTCGTCGCGTTTCGCGCGGAGGGATCTCCCTGCGAGATGGAAATCGAGAAGTTTGCGTCGTCCGAAAATCGTATCGGTTCGAAATACGTTCTCTCGTTAGAATATTGTACGTTTGCCGACGAACTGTCCTATAGCATCGAAGCCCGAGTTGTATCCTTCGTGTATCGGATGGATTCATCTAACCGTAGATCCGATGGTAAACGGTTTCCAAACCAGTCCAACGCCAATATCGAAACGTGCCCCCTCCACGCGCAGGTACACAAACAGCGGCAGCGACACTCGAGAGCCCTCGAAGCTTGGCATTGAGAAGCACGGTATTAGGTGCGCGCCCTTATCCCCCTATTCAACAACCACTGAAAGTCTCGTCAACTTTTGCACGGGCCACAGAGAAAACAGCAAACAGATTTTGCCGGACTCGGTTCGCTGAGATTTCACCCCTCTGCCCCCCACACCCCATCCCCCCCACCCTTGAAGAGAAACGAAAGAGGGCTGCACGCCGGCAAAGTTCACCCGCTTTGTCGCATCTTTGTGCACCGGTGCTAAACGGCAGAAGAGCCAGCGAGAAGGTCGGAAGCGCGAGAGGGCTGTCCAAGCGAGAAAGAGACAGCCGGACTCGCTTGTTAGGACCACCATTGTCCGCGCTGAGGATTTTTCCGAAAGGAACTTTTCGGACTCGATTCGAGTCGGCGAAAAGGTTGCGTCGCCGATCGAGAGAACTTTTCACCGAGGGCGGGACAAGGGATGAACCAGAGAAAGAGAGCGAGAGTGGGAATAAGAGGGAGTAATCGGTCAAAGGAGAGCGTCGGCAGATTAGCATTTCAGGTTTCGAGAACTGGAACGAATTGTGCTTCTAGTGCTGGATGGACGCGTACGCGCATACGGCTACTTAGGTCCTCCGCTGTCGTTCTTACCCTGGACAGGGTTCGTTTAGCCGTTCTTTGTGTCGCTGTCCTCTTTGTGTTTTACTTTCAATTTGATATCACTGGTTCCTGGGTCTCTCGTCGCCTGCCGCGACTAACATACGAATTAGGAAATGCAACAATCTTCCTTTGGCTCGAAAAATTCACGATTTACCTCCCATTGTGGATACTCGTGGAAGAATTAAAAGATCACGAAGGAAGAACTAACGAGAGCAAGAGAACGGAACAAGACGCGTCGAGTTACCAGGTACCCGCGAATTAAATGCCTCCGCAGGCGATACCTCGTCGAATACTCGACGTAAATTGTAAATTTACCCGCTTTTTTTTTTTTTATCGCGGTGCTGATGTCCGATTTGGAGAGGATTAAATCGCCCGAGAGACGGAAAACACTGACGGGAATCGAGTGTCAGTCTTCGTTTAACCGGTGAGATTAGCGAGACCGCGGCACGCAATAATTCACGCTCGCTTTATAAATCATTCTTACAGACTCGACTTTGAAAAAATCCAGTTGAAAACGATGCACGGATCGGAACGCACAAGGGGGAGGGATCGCGAGCGGACGTTAATTCGAAAACACGAATTATCATCGACCGGTTTTGCCGCTCTCGAGCGAGGCTGTGCTATCAAAAACAATGCTGCCAGCGATCGTGGAACTCCGAATTAAACGCGCTTTAGTCACGGTTAATTTGGTTAGCCGACGTTTAGTCATTAATAGATGCTGGCGCAAGATCGATCGATATTTATTGACTGTCGATGATTCGACGGTTTCTCGCGCTGACCAGAGCCGTAGATCGTCGACGAACTTTCGTCTCCACCTCCTTTTCTCATTTCCCCCCTGTCTATCTTTGTCTTCCTCTTTTCACCGCACGTTCCTGCGTTTGGTTGCGAGATGCCTGAGAGTCCCAAGGAACCTCTCGCAGTTGACGCGCCACTCTCCCAGCTCCTTTTCGTGTGTGGGCCAGTTTTAGGTTTATTAATGAACAGACCCGGGCTGCTCTAACGATTAGACACAGGGCGTGGCGAGGAGATTGCTAAATCAGATCGCGTTCCACGCCGCACCGCGGCCGTATTATTGTCAGTCTATTAATCGGACGTGGTTCGACACTCAACCGTCGTATCCTTCCTTGATTTCCTATAGACCGCAACATATTTCAATATCGTCGAAATCGTTGATGTCGAGGTATAACAGTGATCGATTTTAGACACGAATCACGTTGCGAATCGCGCGATGCTCGCGTCTCGATAGGGGTGAGAGACACCGGACGGGCCCGACCCGGTCGTCCCGAGTGGAAAGGGGGCCAATCGGTGAACGACGGAGGAAGGATCGGACCGATGGGGATCGCGGCAGAGTGGGAGAGAACATAATGTTTCCCACAGTGCGAGGAGTTGTATATTTTACGATATGGCGAGCAATTTGACATCTCGCGCGAGGCATAATTCACGCCCGTGTGCAGACCGTGCGTGGCCTGGGCCCTCGCCACCCTCCTACGTTCGCAACGATAGGGCCGCGAAGGCAACGTGTGCGTGCATCGATGCGAAGAGAACACGCGAAAGCGTATGAAGGATAGCTGTGCACGCGTGCACAGTGCACACGCATTGGCGGACAGGTACGCGCGCGCGCGCGTCCAAGCGCATCGAAACCATTAGAGGTCCGAGACTCTTTGCGAATATATAACTGACTCTCGTTTTCCCTCCCCCTTTTATCTCTTTTTCGACCACTTTCCATATTTTTCGTCCAAGGTAACTCAGACCTAACTCAGAGCCGGGTATTATTTAGAGGAATCATTGTTTATCTATATAATTTATCATGTTTTTAAAAGCGCTAAAATAAAATTAAAACTCGGTCGCCTTTCGCTAGCGAATTAAGTAGCTACACGCAAATTAAGATATAATTGTCTTTTGCAACCGTCACGACAATGTGTATACAAAAGCTTCCTCGGAAATAAGAGAGTGAATTCAACAATTAGTCTCGGCAGTGACAAATGAATATAGATCGCTGATGTTGCAGTGGACATTAAAGTTGGTTGATCCTCGATCCTATCTACGTCACTGTTTCCGTCTGCTGATGTTGTCTCGCGAAACATCGTTTACTCGGAAAAGAATATAAACGCGGAAGCTTTGCCTCAAACTTCCCGCCGCGCCGGCTTCTCATTTATTCGCGTCGGTTCGACACGAGCCTTTCCGTCGTTGATACGCCGTTGGCGTGTTCGCGTGTCGTTTCACGCTGGAAATTTATTTATCGCGACTTTTCGCTGTCTGACGCGCGATAGTTCCCTTGAAACGTTTTTGCGATTTCAAGGTGATTTATGTGTCGCGTTTGGAGGTTCAGCTTCGCTCTAATCTCAGTCGTACAAACTTGCGCGTAGATCGAAAAATTTGAAATTAATTAACTCTAAAAGCTTTGAACAGCGTTGGAACGTTGCTCAAAATTCTTATGAACGAACCGAGGCCATTCTCTATCGTTCGTTCGCAGAGGAGTGGGTCGAGGTACCCAGCTCTTAATTAAATTCCCATACTATTCTTTCCGCGATGTTCCACGTTTCCCCCGCAAACTTCGCACGGACCAGCTGGCTGTTCGATCCCCATTCACGTTGCGCTACGCGTTTCACCGTTTCACCGGGTAAAGCATCCTAATTAGCCGCGAACAATGCGTAATCTGCGCGATCTATACGCGGCACCGACTGATTCTTACGCTTTGCTAACAACCCATTCTGCTCATTGTCCCGGCAACAGACCATAAATTCACGTAACGCGTACAGCGATTTTAACATGTGTACCAACTCGCTCGATCGTTATCTCTCGCTTGACACCGTAGTTTCCAGAAGCGAACCCTCGTCAACGAGGGATCTCTCGAACATTTGTCCAAGATCGAGCCGAGCCATGCGACTCTCCGAGTCCTGAGCCTGCCCTCGCTCCTGTATGGTTAATTAGCTACCCTGAATTTTTGTTCTAAAACTTAAACTTAAAAATGTTGCGAGCTTTTCGTAGAATTGAGACGAACCGTACCATTTGATTTCGAGGGTCGAATTTGAGATGATGGAACCAATTAACAGTGCGTTCACTTTGAAATGAAGAAAAGATAAAGGTCCTAAAACTACAACCGTTGCTCAGGTTTGTTCTTTTAATACGCCAAGAGGAATTGCAGTTGCGGCGATATGCTTCTGTGAACGCTCAAAACTCTTCGCACCGGAAACGGGTTATTATTTTATCGTTTGGACGTACGGACCGCGATCCGTTACATTTTCCCTGAAAAGCGGATTAAATCGGGCGTCCGAGGCACACGTAATATGTTATCGGGGGGGTTTTCACGGGCTGACGTAAATGCGTAGGTGCAACGGAGACGTCGAAACAACAGGGAACGGGGCGAGAGGGTGGAAAAAGAAATCAAACATTTCTGGTTATCTTCCGCGCGATGGGCCGTTCGACAAGAAAATAACTCCGGTCTCTCCCTTCCGCTCGAGATGAACTTTTTCTTGTCCCTCTTCTCTTCCATTTCCATCGTTCGACGCGGCAGCAGCGGTGGATTACGGTCGAGAACGACTGGCGGTGCTGGCAAAATAGTGGCGAGAAATTAAACGCTGCTAAGTGACCGCGTGTTATTCTGTTTGCAGAGAGATCGTTACCACTCTCGAAAAAGTCTGCTCGCCAGGGGTTACCGATAATCGCCGAGGCGTTTCCGTTAACGCGTGATATTTTCCTCTGGCCGTTTAAGCAAGAGAGAACTTGTTTTTCGCCGTACGTTAAAAATTCGAAACTTCGGAGTTCACGAATTAAGAACCAGAACTGGCGGAAGTATTAACAGGAAGGAAGTTCCAAATACATTTCATCATTTTGTGAATCATTTCAGCGGACAACGTTTTCCAAATTATTATTTCTATCGCTCCACTTATTCTTTTACGCTCTTAACCCACTAACACCGGGTTCGGTGTTAGAAAATTCGAATTTCAGAATCTCATATTCACGGAATGATCGAGATCTGAAACAGGAAGGTTCCCAAATTGTTTCCTAAGAAATTTGTTCCGCCTGCTCGGAAGCATTCCGAATCCGTCCAAGACGGAGGAAGGATTCGGTCATCGACGTCGCGACCATCTCTGAGAAGAGGTCCGTTTCCCTTTCCCGAGAGAAGCAACAATGAGACGAGCGGGTAACCGAAGACGGGGTAAATCATTCCGAAGTTGGTTCGGCGGTTGCCACCGCGAGTACGGTAGCCCCGATGGAATAATGCGTTTCGCCGCGCGCTAAAGACGACTACGGCACAATGACGATCATCGAGAAAATATCGAGTGTCCGTAACATTATACTTTTGTACCGTTTAAATGCCAACGGCGTCGTACGAGGGACAGAGCGACTCTCAGATCCGTGCACACGATTCCACTTGCTCCTAGGGGCGGAGACCTTGCACCACGCGCTTCTTTCGCGCGTTCCCCGATGCCACAGGACACCAAATATCCGGATCATCGCGCTCAGGTTCGCAAGAACTCTCCAACTGCTCCGGGAGGGGAAAGAATAGGCGTATCGTTTACGATACCCGGAACACGAGAGACCCAGTAGTTCCGTGGTTTTTGATGTGTTTCTGGATTCTCCTTTAATTTGCTCCGCCAAAGTCTCCTCCCTCGCACCTTGAAAGACGCGCGTGTGAAAAGTAGGTGAATCGATTCGTATCGATTAGTTCACTCTCGATGATTTAATGTCTCGTTGTTCAGAGTTTCCGGAGATAGTTCTGTTGCTTCCTTTGCTGACGGTTAACGTGTTCGTGGTTCTCGATAAAAGTCTCGTACGTTTCATTTGCCATCGTGATCTTGACGCGTCGAGGAGGTCAAGGGTCGGGCCAAACCGTGTCGTCGTTTCGGTTTGTCACTCGGTTCGGGTCAGGATGTGTTTTTCCCACAGTTCTCTTCGTCAAATCTCACCGAAGACGCAGAAGTAGAAGAAGCAGAAGAAGACGACGACGACGACAACAACGACGACGAAGGAGAAGAAGGGTCGAGCGGTTGTCTCCGTGGTCTGGTAGGAAAGGTCGAAAAAGGGGGAGAAATAAATAAAAAAAAGTGGGAGCGTAAAAAGAAGGAACGAGGAGAAGAGCGGAGAAAACAAAACGGAATTGCGGCCTAGCTGCGGTGGATGATTTAGGGGGCGAGGGTCGCGGGTCGAGACCGGGCTCTGGAATGCTGGACCCTCTTCTCTCTTCTTCGAGGCTCTCTCCTTTTCCATCCTCGACCTCCCTTCGATTTCCTGTCTCGCTTCCTCTTTCCCTCTTTTCCTCCGCGTTGGAATCACTGGCGGAGGAGGATAAAATGATAAGGGACAAGGATAACAGATAGAACATTTACATAGGTCGTTAGTGCAGGCACACGCAGGGACGCTTTCACGTGTACCAGCCTCCCGGGATGGTCGTCCTGACTTTTGGCACTGATTCTGACGATCGTGAGACCTCGCGGGACCACGATGATCCTCGTCCGCATCGTCACGCAAATTTTTCTTCGTGTTGTAATTCGATATATGAGCCGCGCAAATCGATTAACTCTACTTTCTGAAAAATCTTAAATTTAAGTGTCAAAGCACTTGGTATAGCGATAACTTTTCATATTAATCGATTTGTGCAACGAACGACTCATTTGTACATTAGGGTGGTCCTTAGTTTAATGATTTTTGAAATCACTCACTCAGTCACTCTGGTTCGCGTAAGAACTTCAAGACCCGTAAATGTGTTCCATATGCAAAATTATAGCAACGACGCTTACGAGATATTTCAAAATAAACCTTGTAGAAGAGAAATAACCCTCGATGCCTGAAATCGGTATGAATGCCATGAATACCGAAAAGGGGCATTCCAGGAATGCCATGAATCTAGTTCGTAAAGAACACGCTTATCTAGATCGAGGCGAAGCGAATTATTACCGGGGGCCAGGTCAATTATGTAAGTAGTCGATCGTAGGTATAATTTGTCGTTGAAGGAATCACGAGTTTGCCATTCAATTAATTCTACGATAGGATTAAAAAGTCCGCTCTCTCCGTTTCGAAGACAGTTGGAGGTTCCACGAACGTCCAATCGCAGGAACAAGACGAGCGACCAACTCCTTCCGTTCTCTGTCCCACGGGATTTTGGAGGACTGACCTGAGAAGGGCTCGTCAAAAACCGTAGGAATACTATGACGCCTCGTCCGAAGTCGGGGCCCCCACGGTCGCGTCGTATTATAATTTAATTTCGTAACTCGACGCCGTGTACCCTCGGACGGAGGAATTATCAGGTATAATTTTCTTATACGAAATTCTGACACGGTCTTGACACGAGTCACGAATATATTCGAAATATCTACGATCCAACGGGTTAAAATATTTGTGAACTTATAAAATTTAGATAGACATTCCATTTAAATAGACGAGTCAAACAGTAAAGTAGACTATGAATCAAACGGAAACTGGTTAGTACAACTTCGACCTAACGTTTCCAGGAAAACACTTTAATGTGCATAATTTCCTTTGTAAAAATGAACTCAGAATCAAAACTACCCGTCCAATCAGACGTCGATGCGTCAACGATGAATGGCAAAATAATAAAGCCCAACGTTTCCATATTAAATCACCCGACGATTCGCGTGTCCAGCGCGCAGCGATCGCAACGGAATCCCGATTCTGGTAGCCACATGTCGCGTTAGTTTACAATTAGTGTCGCGCGGTTTCGAAGTCTTCTCGTCAAACTGCAGAGCGTTAATGAGAAACCTGTTTGTCACGTCAACCGCTCCGCGGAGCGTTCATTCGGCCGGCCCTCGAAGAGCAGACCAGGCGCTTTCGAAGTCTACTTCAGCCATTATTCCCACGTGAACGATCAAACGATTCGCGTTAAAAATTACGAGTACTGGTAACGCGAAGCGTACGCTTTCTCTTGTTGAAGATTCACCTCGTCGCGAATTCAATCTTCGTCTCGGACAATTCTTATCCGATACTGAACTCAGAGGCAGTCTGTATACGAGCTTTTAATTTTACGTTTCCGACTCAATAAACACATAAGACATATCTATACATAAGATATAGAATTAGAGCCTTGTTTATAGATCCTTCCTGGCTATTTTTATTTACTTGTACCCGCGAGATGCTCGTCGAGTAGGAACAAGTGACGTTTGACCGCGAAAGGTGAGCGGAAATTTATAGAAGCGTAGGTGATACGCAGAAATAAACGACGAAGTATAAAAATACGTAGCACATCGACAAGACACCGGAAAGAAAACCATTCTGCCCACTGATCAATAAGTGAGGGGAGTGAAGCGAGCGCGTGGCCTCGTTATTTTTTCAGCTGACTGAGCGAGAGTGGCAAGCTGCGAACGCGACTCGGAAAGGGTGGATCGAGGCGATAATTAACCAGTTCTGTTTTTGTAGAAGCCAATCAAGCGAGCCGCGGTATCTATTATCGGGCTGCATCACGGGTTTCGCGTTCAACGATGTCGTCTCGTCGACCGCGTTCACGTCGCTTCCGTCGTTTCGATCGCCATTGCTTGTCTATCAAACTCGACACACACCATTAACTGTATCAACAGCCGCTTCCGGCTTCGATGGATGAGAGAGGACGACCTTCCTACTATGTAATTCGCGTTCATTAACGCGAATGAAACGTTCCTTAATCGTTTCCCCCAGTTTTCCTGGCCGTGAGTGGATGAAAAGATAGATATTTGATATATAATCTATGTAATAATATTCTAAATTTAATGATGATCGTCTGGGTTCATGAAATACAACCAACACGGCTCATTAAATGAAACGAATATTTCGGATCCGTTCTAACCGATGCCAAAACACATCACGTCTCTAAATATAGACAATTCTAGATCCCAACACGGACACAAGGTCTAAACTCAACGCAACACGTATAATTTATTTCTTAAATTTGAAATATACACAGGTTTCTAAGGTTTTCAAGAAGCGATCAATTTCACGAAACGTTGTACACGTCCAAACAAATTTCCCACGTCCATAGAGTTCTGATGGACATCCTGCTACCGCGATTCGTAGATTTATCTCGTTTCCACGAAGTCGCCCACGACGCGATAGAGTCGTCCGATTTTAAACCGCGATTCCAGCCAGGATCCATTGACAGGTTGAAGGCGTAACGTCTCGAGCGGACCGTATGGTCGGGAATGGCTAAGAGTTGGGACGGTTACGATGGTCCGAAACAGTGCCCCAGGGGTTGCAACCACGGCTCTGCCCACTCCCGGCAGCTTGCTTTTGCTACAAATCTTTCAGTCTAAATCAGTTTCAAATAATATACGTGGCCTCGGGCCTCGCGGTGCAACAAGAACACAGCCACTGATTTCGACGCACGAATTCTCTTTTAATGACCCTTCGGGCCACCATCTCCTGGCTACCGTACAATAAATTTTACGAGTTTCACCTTTCAATTATTTGATCTATTCATTACAAGCATGTTTTAAAATTCCAACATTTTACAATTGCTATCGATGGTCAGGGAAAATACGAAATGGTGTGGAACACGAACATGTTTCAACTTCCATTGGATGCTTAGAAGTATAGAGCAAAAATAAATTAAGGGAGCGGATCAGTCGAACCGTTATCGCGATTTCGTATCGACCATTTCTCGAGGAAGTCGTTAGCCGCGAGACGAGTGCGATTCCAAAGACGCGTTTCCTTCTCAACTCCTCGACGGAGCACATTTCCGGCACGCCGTATCCCGTTTCGCGTTCCGCGCTGTCGAAGATGAGAGAATACTCGGTTGTCGGCCGATCGATGAAGGTGTAGGCGGTGAAATAACAAAGCCACGGCATAAACAAGAAGCGGGGGTGGTTTTTTATTGGTGGCTCTTTTTCGAGGTGCAGGCGCGAAGGACTGTCTCGTCCTTATCGACCCGCAGGCTTATCCTTGAGCTTTTTCACCGCGTTCCCCGCGGTGACAATTCATACAGAAGTTCCCTCTTCTCGGATAAATAAAGAAGAAGCTATCTTCCGTTCTTTGATGGTGCGCCTCCTCTCGAAGTTAATTAAAAAGTGCAGAGAATAGTCTTCTCGTATATCAAGTTATTTGAAGTCCAACAGACGTAAATGAATTTCCTCGTTGATTCAAACTAAAGAAGTAAGCATTTGTAAAATATAAACTACACTTTGCAACTTACGCTAGATATCGGCTTAGCTCAAATAGGAATTCCTCCTCCACAGGCTTGCTTACCGTAATAAGTATTGAATATTTCTTTGCGCAAGCGATCACGAAGGAAGGGAAACTTTCAATCGTTCAGTTTCGTCACCAGAGAAGCCATTTACTCGCACGGTCCCCTTTCTCTGTACCTTCCTCGACACGCTCGCCCCTACTTAACGCTTATTCCACAACAACCCCCGTCGACTCATCCCGTATCATCCCCTTATTCCACGCGTCTATGACCCTCCGAAAATCCTAACCAATGGCGCGCAAGCCAGGGGAAACCATTGTCAATCCGACCAATCGTCACGGCTGGCACCACGCACATGCGAGATCGCCTCGACGTGTTACAACGCTATTCTTCTATTTTTTTTTTCTCTCATCTCTTCGCTCGTCTCATCCTTCTTTAGCCCGAAGGGGGAAGGGAGCGCGTTTCTGTATAATGCATATCAATTTATGCCTAATGGCTAACAACGTTCTACCGGGTCACATCTGCGGATTAATAGGAACGCTTCTTATTCGAAAAGTTTCGAACCCGCACCCGCACGATCGGCCTGCCCGCGATGGAGGAAACGAGACTTTCAATGCGGCGGGGATGATCAATGGAACTGTTTGGAACACGACAGTTCAAACAGAAATCGCTCCCCAATGAATTCTGGCGATATAAAAATTCTTTAAAAGTGAAATTTAAAATTCACAAATATTAACCGAACGTGACCATCCGATTCATAATGTTCCTTGTGCTGAAAAAGATCGATCGAATCGCGAATGAATAGAATACAATGTTAACTCGTGTTTCGATTGCAGTGAATCTGATGAAATTCGACGAATTCCTGTTTTACGAAGGAAAGAGCTCGATGATACGTATTTCTCGCTCGTGGAGGTTGTTTCATAACACCGGGTAATTTGCACGCACCAAAATATTTGTCCTGCGCGTTTGTGATTAAACAAAGAATTCCGGCTCGAGTTGGCTTTGTACGTCGCGAGAACGCCGAAAGAGGGAAGCAATAAAGGGGCAGCGTGATCATACATGCGCGTGAACGGGGAATGCTCGGAGACAAAGCGTGAAGTCGTGCGTGGAGCGTTTTTTGAAAATGCCAATTTATTCCGAAAGGGGTTGCTAGAGGGCTTTACTCGTTCACCGACACGCAGCTAAATGAATTTTAATTGATTTCTCCTCTGGTCAGATTCAACTACAAAATGTCGCCACAGAAATTCATTTCTCTTTTATTATAAACATATTCATACGTCGTCGAAAAATTATTAATATGGACGAGTGCTTTTGAAATAAAAGTAACCAAACGAATGTGTCGAAAGCGAATTCCTCGAGTTTTAATACAGTATTCAAAACGCTAAGAAAAAGAAAAGTTTCAAGATATTCGTTAAATTGCTGCCTAATTATGAACAATAACGACGGGACACTGGAAGCTCAACATCCAGTTTGATATGAAAACGACACTTGGTCGCGCGTGATATACAGTTCCTGATACAAAGGATGGCTAGATGACGCGCGCATAATTAAATCCCTGTGAACGGAAATACATACGTGCAATCTGAAAACGTTGGAGCGCTTGAATACGCGATTTCATCGTCCAAAGTCATTAACAAGACGATATTACGTTCCCGAGGTCTTTACTCGTGAAACATGTTGATGGCAGTCGCAAGTTTAATGCAAATTAATATTCTTTACAGAGAAAATGTAAAATTGTTGAGTCGAAAATGTTCTATCCGCCGCGAAGAAGGCTTGATCCACGTCTGTTTAAACAATATTTGAGATCTAGCCTATTCCGCAGTGATTAACTTGCGGTCAGATATTACGTAACATCTAGTTACGGTAGATCATCCATTATCTGAGCATTCCACTGTCTATTTCAATATCTTTACAACCGAGACATCAACAGAATCAATAGCAGCGTACATTATTATTTTAACGTCTTTATTACGCAAATATAAGGTAGTGTGCGTGTTATAAATCAGAGTCGCACAACGCGTAACGGTGAAACGTAATTAGAGGCTGGTTTTGAGCCTAACCTCGATTAGCATGTACCACAAATGTCAGGAGTGGTCAAAATAATTTATGGAAATAATAGTTCAACACGAGATACAGGTAATAACGTACGCTGCAAAATTCTTATTCGATCGGTAACAAATAAAGAAGGTTCTTATCTCCATATAAATTTTACCCATCTCTGAGGTATAGTAAAAAATGACATGAACAGAACGTGACTCGAAAAGGCACCTCGGCCAAGCAATAGGACGCGCGAATGCAAATTGGACCGCGACTGTCGCAAAACTAAAGATTGCCATTTACGTCGGGAGTTGCTCGAGCACCGCAGAAATACAAAAGAGCGACAGATGCACGTGTTAATGAATTCACGCGACCCTCGTTTTACGAGACGTTACAACTGAACCAAAACGAGCGATCCAAATTAAAATATGGCGCCCCCTACGACAATATCCCCCATCTTTCATCAATTTTTTTTTTTTTTTTTTTCAAAATTATAGTATCATCGAAAATCTGCACGCAGAAGCCACCGTATCAAATTTCAAGATTTTCGGATAAACCACTCCTCAGACACGAATAAAACAGAAGCTAAGACGAAGACGTAGATGCGCACATAGATAGTAATCGTTCTTTTTCATGTTTTAATTCGGAACGCATAAAAAACATCGAGAAATGCAAAAAAAATCGAATAGATCCAATTGTGACGAACACCTAGGACTGCTCCTTCTCGATAATATTTATTAACAATCAAAAAAGTAGAAAAGGACGCGCGCCACGATTCACGACAAACAATAAAACTACAAGCTGAAATTAGTAACGACTGTCCTGGGAGGAATCTCGTAACATTAGTTCGAAAAGGAACGCGTCTGTTGCCTCTGGTCGGACGCCTGGCGTCTGTCCGTCGGGTCCAGGCCAATGGCGATGGCCTGATCGTCGTTCGTATATATGTAAGTATGTAAATACATTGTCCAGGGACGCGGACATAAAACGGCACGATATATGGCCCGGTAATTTCTTAATTGCGCCCCGAAAAATTCTTGTCATCGTAAAGAGTCGGTTGATTATATTGAAACGACTCGAGGGCGCCGGGGGCGTTTCATGGATGAAAACGACGCGACCAAAACGAGACGGAAATACGGCGATAGTAACCTCTCGCGCGCCTTATTTATGCATCTGAGAAGCAACCCTTCCCTCGGTGGAAATCGACCGATTTCGCCTAAGATTATTGCCCTTCTTTGTTCATCCTACGGTGTAGGTGACCGTTCTCAAATTAATCGACCCCTCCGCCACCCCGTCCCGTTTAACGACGAGAATTCTGGCGTGATTCATAGCGTGGGATTCAACGCGCGTTACGTGGAGGCAATTTCGTCGAGCACGACCGTACCAAGGTGGATCGTGGTCTAGGAATGCTTCCACCAGATTTCTCGACATTACGGCCCATTCGTTCGTGGAAACGGTGGCTCCGGGGCTGATTTGGATCAGCCAGTGGCGGGATTTAAAGGGACCAAACGCGCATATCCCGGGGAATTCGAGGCATTCCTCGAGTTGTTTGGGCATGGGGTGGTCGGCCCAAAGAAGATATTGCGAGTTGGTGAAAAAAGAGGAGAACGACGAATGTTGAAGATTATGGGAGACGCGACAGACTCAGGATATTAAGAACATTTAACGTGTCTCTGATAAAGGACTTTATCGATCGCTGATTGCTAAACTACTCGAACAAGAAATACATTTAAATCTGAACTTGAACGTGCACAAAGTTTCCTCGAAGAATTACCCTCGCGATCAGAAAGAGCAGAGAATCAACGAACACTAAAACAAGAGACATGATCACTCACCGGTATGCGTCCGCTTGTGGATCTTCAGGTTCTCGGACCTGGCGAAAACCTTGCCGCAGCCAGGGAACGGGCATGGAAACGGTTTTTCGCCGGTGTGCACCCTTATGTGATTGACGAGCTTGTACTTGGCCTTGAAGGCCCTGCCGTTACGCGAACATCCCTGCCAGAAGCACGCGTGCGTCGTGCACTCGGGTCCGCCCACGTGCTCCACCGTGAGGTGCGTCACGATATCGTGGAGGGAGTTGAAGAGTTTGCCGCACAGCTTCCTTCCTGGTCCCGGCGCATCTTGGTCTACCCACATGCAGGACATCTCCTGACGTTGGCCGCCGGGTACGCCGCCGGGAACGCCGCCGCCGGTTCCGTTGCTCCTCATGTACCTCAGAAAAGCTCCATGGGGATGATGACTCGGGTGGCTGACAGCGGGATGCTGTTGGTGATGTATCGAGGCTGGCGTCAGATGAGGCGCGCCCAAGTACTGATGATGAGGAGGCAATCTCGAGTCCTGGGGATAATGACCGGGGTAGTGACTCGCTGCCAAGGGATGCTGACTCGGATGATGAGGAAACTGCTGCATCGTGGCTGGCGTACCGTCGTGATGCAACGGGGTGAAAAGGCCTAGGCCGCTTTCGGGAGTCGTTGGATTCGCGGTCGCGTTGAACTCGTGCTCTCGACGCAGCAGAAAGTCGCGAGCCGCGTATCCCGGATGGTGGCTCATGTGATGACCCATGTGGGGCGCCATGTGCGACGCCGGATGCGGATGGTGAGGTGGATAGCCTTGAGGGTGGAAGTGGTGATGTTGCTGAGACGGAGCCTCACCTGGAGACGGCTGCACACCTGCGCCAGGATCCGTGGATACCCCCGGGGATCCGCTACCACCGGGTGACAGTTTGATGCCCAGATTGGCTAGATGGTGAGGGTGCGAGGTCACGCCGTCCAAAAACGCGTTCATCATTATGATCGTCAGGACCCGCTGGTCGAGAATTTAACGACAAAGGAACGGGAGTACATTCACGTCGTGTGAAAACGCGTCATGGACCTCGCGGTTTCTCCCGTTGACCTCCACTATGAGTTTGACGGTTGCGGCACGGTGTTAACTTTACGTTTGAATTAACGAGAAGATCGCGCACTTGATTATCACTGACGAGTACACTGTCTATGTAAATACACTTTGTTTTGAGTTCACAGTTCGTTGCTTGTCGACGAATACGTTACATCGTTCGTCTGTTTGGACTCTGTGGAAGTATCCTTACTGTTTGGAACGTCGCGGGACGAGATTAACAAATCATCGCGATCTCCGATTCTCGACGCGTTCACCATACAACGACACGTACACTTCACGAATAAGACAGTCTTTCCTCGAGAGAATATTCTCAGTCCTTGAGGTGTTACTCTAACCCTCCGATACCTTTGAAAAAGAGTCGGTGTCACGGGCGTGTGACAGCCTATTGACGATCTGCATCGATCCCGCTCCAAAACGACTGACGATACCGATTGGTTCGGTCGCGGCCAACGGAAGACGACGACACGCTGACGATGACGGGGAGCACGAGTCACGTCAACGTCCTCCAACGCACCGATCTGGGAGGATGAAACATCCGTGGCGTTCCTTGCTGCGTTCACAGCGGGACTGAGAGTAAGGACTGGGCTCCCGCCGTGGAGCAACTCGGCCGATTTCGGCGTTTACGAACCATTCCCTCTCTCTTTGTCCTGCCTATAGCTCTCCTGCGCTCTCTCTCTCTCTCTCTCTCTCTCTCTCTCTCTCTCTTTCTAGCTCTTCGTCTACAGTGCCGTTCCACTCGATCTTTCTCGCTCCCTCTTCCGTACCTGAAGAGACTGTTCGGGCAACCTCGTGCGTCATTGCCAGCCCCTTTGCTGGAAACACCCTCTAACCCCACCATGACCTACCAGCAACACAGTAGAATCAGCCGCAAGCTCCACCACTGGCGGACGTTCCCAGGTGGATACCAGCGTCCCATTGGCGATGATGGCACTTGCAGACCTAACGCAGTCCTAGCAATTGGAGGCCTGCTCGCTCCCCAGGCCTCTCACCAATCTGGTCAGTTTTCAGAGGCTGGATACGCGTCAGAGCGCATGTCGCGGCTCCGCCTATCCGTAAACGCCTATCGTCGGAGGATGGCCACAGGGGCGTCGCGACGTCGACGCCCGACGACATTCCGCGTGGAGTCGCCGTGGCAACCTTCCAAGTCTCGCTCCTGATATGTATTTTCCAGGACCATCGAAAGATCTTACTTTCAGAACTCATCAGGTACGCCGTATACTAAAAAATTTCGGAGTATGCTGATTATTTTTAGAGGGGTGTTGTAAATTGGAGTAGATATAATACGTAAAACCGTTTCTGGGCGATCTTGTGAATACACGACAATTTATGAAGTGATTTCATATTTAAGAAATGTACAAGTTCGCTATTGTGCTCGAAAATTTCGGAGTTGAGAATTGTTGATTCGCGTATGAATTTTTTAGGAGATATTGAGAATTGGAGTAGAATCCCAAACATCGGTGTTTAAGCACTTATATTGAACGCAAAGGATATCCTTTTGAAGAAATTATTAATTGGAGCGATTGGAACTCGAGCCATTCCATTTGTTTCACTTAGGCTCCGCGACGATTGCTTAATTGGATTAAAGACTGGTGTCCTCTGCCTAATCGAAGAATCCTAGTAAACAAATTACTTTAATCTCCTGATTAAACTTTCGGAAAGTATAAGTCTTTGATAGACGGAATTGTTTCAATGAGTATTCCAATAGCAGACGTACAAAATTCATGTTGAGTCGCTCATCTATTTGTAGGTATTCCACGAATTAATCATCAGCTAGGATCGTAATATTTACCAACACGCATCGTAACATACCCTGTTCACGATTTACGACGCTTTTTCCGTAGAAACGTCGCAAACAGAGCCAACGATGCGACGCTAAAGCAAACTTCTCGAGTAACGGCGAGAAGGCTGGTTATTCCTGCAACGCGAATTTAAGTGCGCGATTAGCTGAAAAAATATTAAGCCGGCCAGAAAGTCTCTCGGAGTCACGCGAGCCACTCGTTTATAAATTACCGCGGGAAACGAGGTGGAAATTTCCCGGTTGATGTTTAACCCTACTTTAAAACTGGATGCACGCGCGTAATCACGCGAGCAGTTATTCGGAATTTGCTTATCCAATTAACCGAGTTTACTCACTTCCAGCGATTAATAATCGGCGACACGCGGCATCGACCTTTTCCAAGTTTCCTCGCCACTTCCGCGTGGAGATACGGCCCCGACTAGCGGAAAACCTCGATGTAGGAGTTAAAAGGACACAGAGAAGTTTAGAGATAACTGGTGAATTAAATACTTCGATATTTCACCGTCAAATTCTTATCTTTCGGCGATTCCCTACCTAGCAATATCCAGCTTCGCCAGACATTTGTCTTATAACTTCGAGGTATCGTATGATAACCTGTCTGGGGAAAATAGCAGTAAACATTACAGGTGTATCTATTTCTATTTGTGAGCCTTCTGTGATGTGATAGAATGTTCATGGAGTGTAATTTAGGACAAAATAAGACACGTATTGCATTTCCATTTGATATTTCTACCATGCTGTCTCCGATCACTCATGGAAAATTAATCGCAGCACGACCAGAGAAACCGGTGTCAACCTAAGCATCACACCTGTTGGTTTACTTTGCCGCAACATGGGATTGGTTGGCATTGTCAACAGGTAAACAGCCGTGAAAAGCTGTAAGAGCATCGTCTTGTTCCACAGGCCGCTTGGTGGGTTCTTGCGAATAACGAATATTAATGGCCCTAATCCCAACGACCTAGCGGTCGCACGGCTCATTGTAGGTCAATAAACAGATGAACTTGAAACCTGCGAACGAATCTACGAGGTAACCCCTTTTAGGGGAAAGCTGGCTTTTCCCGGACACAATTTCCTCAAATCACCTCAACCAATAGGTTTATACAACGGAACATATTTTCCTCGGAGCTTCTTGATTGACACAATAGGAAAATGGGGATGAAATCTTGAAAATTAAAAGCAACCGTCTAAATTTTCCAATCTTAGCTAAAAAATTAGGTACTTCGTTAGCTTCATACGGGGCAGGTTTTCGTTTATTAAAAGTTAACAGCTACCATACGTAGTTTCTTTATTGAATTCGCGTTATTTTCTCTTGGATAATAAAGTAAACAACGTTCATAAAGTTAGTAAAATGTAATCCCGTTAGAAACGTTAGCGACAATTGTTTCAAGTCGATGAAAACATTGTCTCGCTCAAAGTAGACTACCAGAGTATTGGCTCGCTGCCACTGTCTTAAGAGTAATAAAGATAGGATTGCTTATGCCATTGATCGTCGCTCTACCTGCTTCCGCGCAGCGCCCTTTGCTTGGCCTGCGTCGACAGGTTATTTACGGATCCTGTACACCGTAGGCCTAATAATCTCGACCAAGGAACAAAATCCCAATACTGGTTTAATGAAAATGAATGTGGTCAAACCGTAAACCGGTTAAGGAAATTAACTATTGAAACGTACCTGGCTGTACAGCCTTTTCCTGTAAATAGCACCAAAAGGGATCGATTTAAATTCGTTCGAAGCGAGGCGACTCCTTGGACGCACGACGAATCCTGAATAGTTGCTGCGATTTTTATCCAAGTTTAAAACAGTTTAAAGCTGCGAATCGAATCGATAAAAGGAGAATAAGTTTATTAACGGAAAGTTTCATATATCTAGGTTGAAAGATTAAGTAGTAAAGTTGAACGTTACTTTTCAAGATTCGCTGTGTTCGTAACATAATATACAATTTATGAAAGAGCTCAGGGGCTGTAGCTAGTTTCATGCTACAGTACGGGCTTAGCAATCCCGAGGTACCCGAGCTATAGAGACCAGCAGGCTTCAACAAACTACTGACATTCCTAATGAGGAAAACGCAACGTAGTGTAAAGCAAGAATTAAATGAATATAAAGAAGGAACAAATATATTCGTTCACGATGACCGTGGATTTTATTCGCCCTCGAATCGCCTTTGTTCCACGCATCGTCCTCTTATTTTACGTCCTGCCATTGGATATATTAACGAAGCTTAATCATCGACTTGAATAATGCAAACACATCGAGTGTTTAACGGGGTGCCTCATTGTCGCGGCAAAAAATGGCGTTCCATTATGTCCGTAATGGGCACGGTGGCTGACTATTTGATATTAATAACTATCATAAAGCCGGACTAGTGGCTCCTTCGTGCACTTAGGAGGTACATCTGAATGATGCTTTCCATCCACCTTCTGTCGCTTACTAACAGCACGACGCATTGGTCGCACACAATCTAACCGTGCGTGTGCGTACACATTAACCTGTGCACGAACGAGCACATCCGTCGTACGTTTTGAACTGAATTCAGGGACCATTTTTATCGAGTGACGGACCCGGTGCTTCTCCTAAGAGGAACGACATTTTATTTATACATTTTGTCGTGGCATTTTACGATCAGTCACGCGAGTCCACGTACACCCATCTTTTGTGACGTGAAAAACCAAAGGATACAGGCTGTAATGGGGTTATACGTATTTACACCCGTCGATCTTAAAAGTAAACCAACCATACCGCTTAAAATATTATTCTGGAATATGAATTGAACATTGTCCCAAATTTTTAAGACGTATGCATTCGAAGAACCATCGTGCAGTTATCACATTTAAGTACCAATAGAAATTCGATTTATTTAAACATTCGGGGAGCATGCAAGAGAAAAACTTGCGTGCCAGGGTGTGAAGTACACGTTATAAAATTTGTAGAGGCACATTGTACATTTGTATGCACGTTTCAACACGAGAAGAAATGGGTACGCATACCAAGGGACTCGCAACACAAACGAAGGAGAGAGGCGGTTCCGTTTCGGTCGGCGAACACGAAAACACGAGTCATCGATGGCCACCGGGATTCCTGCGCGAAAACCCACATAATTGGAAACGTCGACCGAATTTACGGGCTACTAAAGTCTTGTTACGATCCACTAAGAACGCGCGTTTCCACGATGGACGAGAAGTCGGGGGATCCAAAAAGGGAACCGGCACGCAAAAGTTTGTAGATCTCGCGGTTAGATGGAAAGACGGCGGGAAGACACGAGTTGGAACCGATCCCGAATCCTAGATCTTGTCTCGAAGTCATTAGGGACATGACGATCTCTGTCGGTCGGTCTCAATAGTCACCGGCTCCTCGAGAAACTCGATTCCTCTCGTGACACGACTTCTTCAGCATTTCTTCCCTGTGTTTTCTTACCTGCCGTACAAACACGAAGCCACAAACATCGTAACCTAAACAAATCTGTGGTTTAGGCTTATTAAAATTAATTAAAGACATCCCAGTACGAAGGGTTAAGTGCAATCTACGATAATCGAACAAGATGCAAAGTATCCGTGAAAAGAAATACTTATGCGGTTAATAAATTCATATCCCAAAATTACTCCAAAGTCAGGATCAAAGCATAATCCGGCGTAGGGATGACAGAGTTGGTGGGCGGTTCGATGGTGGCTAAAAGATAAGATTTCTATGATCGATGCAAAGTAAGATAAGGGATCTATGATTATCTGTAAAGGGAATCGCCGACAAAAATATTACAGAATGTCCCTGGCCCTTTAAACAGATCACGAAGGGGTCTCCGTGGAACATGAAAAATCTACGGGATATGATAATCAAATTTATTTATTTTTTCGTCCCTGCCTGTCGTGCCGCTGGTCATTCCAGTTTGAATAGCCGTGAAGAAGGTGGAGAAAAAGGGAACGGACAGTCTGCGAGCACACCGTCAGGAACAATGAAATATCTCCTCTCATTTTCCAGGAACACAGAAGAGAAATCGGACCTCGGGTGGAACATTTGTCGACATTCAGGCGTGGACACGTCGATAAATGTTCGATGATCGTCCTTCCGTAATTTTGTCGAAATTGCATCCTCGACCCCTGTCCTTTACGATTGGAGGAATTGTTAGCCACATACACCTCGCTGCATAAAACAACTCTCGCCTTCGAGATTAAACCTTCCACGCCTGGAAACAGTCCGGAGGGAATAATCGTACATCACTCTTTTTCGAACCACGTTGCTTGAATCGTTTTTACAGGAATTAATTTTATTCTCCCAAATTTAAATTTCGATTTTGTGAATGTATAATAGCGATGATCGAAGTCTTATATAAGTTAAATTTTTGTTAGCTCTTCGGATATTTTATATCAAGATTACCAAGGTCTGTGAGAATCGAATGGTATTTTTCTCGAATATATAGGTTGTGCTTCGTGAAAAATCGTAATGAACGAGAAGAGGGAACCCCAAAGTTCCTTCATCGATCGTCGAAGGTTCGAAAGAAGTCGTCGTTGCCGAGAGCAATGTTTCTCGGGATGCGAAAGGGGTTCTCTGGCATCTAAAACAAACTCTTACCCCCAGCCGCCTTTATCCGCCGTATTTTTCGCTGACAACCTCCTTCTAGCAGCTTGATTTACGACTCGCGTTCCCGGGGACGCCGGGAGGGGGTGAACGTGGACCGAGGTGAAAAAAGAGGACCGAAGGCAAAGAGGAAAACCGTTTTTGGGAAGCATTAATATTTATCGTTCAGCACGTCGTGCGGCATAATTTTACGAGAGAATTTACAGCTACGCTCTCTCGCGCGTGTTGTCACTCGCTAGACGTTTTATGGTATATTAGCACGGTCAGGAATCAAAACCTCGGCATGTCGTTGCAAAATCGATTCGAAAGGCAAATAAAAAAATTAGGAAATTCAGAACCCGTGGAAATAATAACATCTACGTTTGAAGCATTTATTTTATCGATACTTAACCATTTATGAGTCCGGCTAACTTTCATGTCACATACTAATATATCAACATTTCACCAAATAATTGTACTTTCTTCACAAAATCACGTATACGTCTTAATTATATAATTGTTTGATAACCACTAACAATAGCGACGACTATGATCAGCTGAATAGACGGCGAAGATAATTGGCGGTTGCAGCCAGGGTGATAAATTCTTATTAAAGGCTAAATGGACTAATTAATAAATACAGTATCAATAAAGTAGTAATTTCTTTGCTGGCCCTGATGAAAATATAGCCACCACGCACAATATAGGTAAATGCGAAACGAGGGGAAAAGACGACGTCTCCTGTCCGTTTTATTTTTATTTACGTCGATGTTTGTCCGGGCCGCGAACAAAACCGATTCGTTAGGCAACTCACCCTTACGATGGCGGTGTTACCCCTAAAAAATGATCGTGCACCCCCTAGTGAGCAGCAGATGCAACTTTCCTGGGCTATCCCTTGACCCAAACGCGTAGGTGTAGGTATATGTTTTCCCTCGTCATATTTTGTTATTTCCTTTGTCGTTATTTTCTTTCTATCGGACCTTCCTCGAAGATTTTCCGATTAGCTCACCCCTGCGAGAGGACGACGGCGGTACATAACATTTTTCATCTCACGTTTTTGTTAATTAATAAACGAGTCGTGAATATTTGGAGATCTGTCAAAATTCTCTGGCGATTTCCATACGTAACGAGGACAGCTTATCAATTACTGATAAAATTCGAGTGTCCCGGAGGGGTGGAGCACGGGACAAGCTCCCCGTCGCGTCGCGGGGCTCGTGGTCCCGTCGAAGCTCCGACACGAGTCTCGAAACCGGGGTAAAAAATGGAAATGACGATAATTACCAGGTTCCGCAGTCGAGATCTGGCTAAGACAAAGGGTGCGTCGTAACTCATCGGCGAGTGCCACGCCCTGTGTTCATTTTCGACATCTTGGTCACGTAGATCCACCTCGTGCACGCCCCTGTCGTCGGCAGGTTTCCTCGTCGAGATCTCTCGCGGAGACAAGACGACTGATCTTGTAACCGAACGCTCATTACGCTCGAAGATGCGAGATAAGTGCTCCTTCGGCATCGTTTCTTGCCGCGGTGCCAGCTACCCTCTAAAACTGGCGTCCTCTTCTGTAATTAACTCAATTATGCAAATCAAGCTCGTTTTTCCGTCCACGCGTCTTCTACCATTGTTCACCTAACTAACCATTGTACAAAGACAGTGGTTCTCTATAATTAGCTATAGTTCGTTGCTCAAGACTATACCTCGGACTAAAACTCGGATAGTATGTACTATCGACGCGATATGGAGACAAATTTCTAGACGTACGACACACAATGCGCTCGATGATTTTTAATAAAACGCCCGGTCGTTCGTTTGTTATCCCGTATCGTTGACGATCCATTGTGCCTGACAAATTAAGAACAAGAGTATTGGGTCGATTGGTACAACAAAGAAGAGTGCACTCAATCAGCTTAGAAGCACCAACCTACGTCCTACTGTAAAGAGGTCACGTCGCAACAGGAACGACCCGAATTGTCTGCGATCTTTCCTATCTTGCGCGACAACAAAGTTTACGATTAAACTCTGACGTCACTCCATCGTAAAAGACATTACGTGTCGTTACTGACGGTTCGTCGAATCAGTGTTTCCGATGAAGATTCGAAACTTTCAAGTTTCTAATCGATTCGGACATTACTCGATAACAGATGGTCACGAAAGTCTTCCTTCTTAGAGTCGTGATTGATCTTGGAAGTTTCCATTGGACTTGAAACTCCTAGTTAACTTTATAAACGTACAAAAGGCTCGTTAGAGACTGTCAAGCCGATCGACACCTTTAATACGTTTCGATATCGAATAATGTTTATCGACACTAGTCTTAAAGAAACACGACGAAATATTAGTTTGGCCAAAAAGTTGGTTCGGTTTGTCGCGATGGTTGTCTCTTTGTAATTCCGATGGTTAATAACTTCACGAGATTTTCTACAAACGAGGAATCATGAATTTGCCCAGAATTGTAATCGCGTCGTCGAGAACATGTGGAAACGGAGGCGTGTCCGTCGCGTTCCTCAGGATCCATTAAAGGACAATCGAATCTCCGCGATGCCCTTACCACCGGAGGACGGAAACGAGGGCTAATTTTCTTAGGAAGAATCTCATCGCGATCGGAGTCTCGGGGCCACCGGAAAGACTGCTAATGAGAGAACAGAGGAGGAAGGGTGGACTGCGAATCGGAGATGAAAATGAATTGAGTGAATGGACTTGAAGTGCTCCCGAGTGGCGGGAAGTGAGCAACTCCGACGAGAGAGGCCTGCCCCTCTTTCGTTCGTTGCTCGTTCCGGAACATCCGACGCAATCTAGCCGGCTAACTGGCTCATTTTCAGCGATTTCTTTCTGCGCGAGCAATCTCACTGGGGACTGGTATACTCGATGACGCTGTGCATCTATTTCTGAAAGCTGAGAGTCGTCCAGTTCCCCTCGTACGATGAAAATTGCCGTGCAACGTCCGAGCTAAGTAGGAAGTTGATTCTAAATCAACACCTGAAAGCTACCCCTCTCATTCCCTTGTGGTAAACGAAATACCACAACGTACGACCATTTTTAAAGGTAGGCAGTTTAGAGAGCAGACAGATCGTCGAGAGGAAATTCATTCGGTGCACCGTAATGTCTGCGTATCGTTTCGAACGCGTTTGCTCCACGAACGCATTAACATTCCACGGTGCACAGAAACGTGCGTCGCGATTGGTCGGCCACAATAACGCTGATCGGACGTACCTGTCTGCACCATCAACGACGAGAACGAGAGAGACACTCGATATCGTGTGGGTGATGACTAATAGATTTTGTGCTCTGGCCCATCCATCTCGCGCTCTCGAACTGCCTCGACACAAATCGATCTTGTCGAGGCGGTCGCGTCTACGAAACGTAGCCAGGATATCGGCTATCGATAGATCCTTCGACCCGTCTCGTTTCGTCCCCCCTCGATGCATTTATAACATTGGCCACGGCTTTGAACCGATCGTTCGCGAGAGACGGTTTGTCATTATGGATACTCTGGCCGATCGGCTGTCGGACGCGGAGGAAAGCCGATAGTTCTAGAGACTATGACGCCTCGATGGAACTAAGAACTGTCTCGATCCTTTTTCTACGAGTCAGATTGTTATAGACATAGTCGTGATACCGTCACTATAAAATTTCTGTAGTTTTGATTTTTTTTATTAAATATTGACACAATCTTCAGCACGAACTTATGGGACGACCTAACGTATATATTCTTCTTCGCGACATAGTCAGAATTTGGCCAACCTCTGCACTGAATAGAATCGGGTGACTCGCGTTTTAACAAAAATAGTTAAAAATCCTCGTGCTTCAAAATGAGATCAATCCGTACGACTCGATTTGTTTTTACCATCGAACAGTAACGATCCATTGATTTCTGTGACCCGACAGCATCGGTTGCACTTGGATCGAACGCGTTTTTGTCCATCGAACCCGCCTTAGTCTCAATTAGTAAATTCGTCCCGTCTCCCAGAATAATAAATTACACGTCGTTAGACCCACTCCACCACTGACGGTCTCGTCATGCACTCTCCGAGACGCAAGAAACACGGCTCGACAACGAACCGGGGAAACGGCCGATTAAAGAAACGATAAAAATGCCGAAGCAATTTACGGTCGGGTCCCCCTCTCGCGGAATAATTGTCATCGACGATGTCCCGTGGCACCGTGGCGCCACTCAGAGCCAATTAGCCGATGCAATTAAAGAATTACGTCCCGGGGTCTGTCTTCCTCTAATCCTGAATTCCGCGATCGTGGTTCAAGGCAGGGCATCGAAAAGCCGCGAAGGCCGCCCTTTCTCTGCCCGCGAACAGAGGAATTCCGAACCGAAGGGAACGTCGCGCCCGTAAAATCAACCCTTTACGAGTCCATCCAGCGCGTAATGTCCTAGACGTCTCCATGGTTCGTGGTCGACGCAACGATTCCAACTGCCTGCCCTCCGCTCGATACGCCTTCTTTTCGTCTCGCTGAACTTTTGCGCGACTTTGGAACATTATTATTATTATTAATATTATTATTATTATTATTATTAAGAGTTGTAAGGAATATTTGTGTGGACTAACAAACACAGAGAGTAATTCAAAAGGAAGAGTTCAAACTTGCTTACAGAGTAATGCAAGGGTGCTCAGATCAGAAACACCGAGCTTTTGCTATTGTGTCCTTCATCCCTCCAGTTAATCCTCTGAGATGATCGTGACTCCCAGCTTATCACAATAGGCTACTATATTTTCCACACTCACCTCGTACACGAAGCTCGACGAAAATTGGAACATGGACATCGTTCCTTTGCCGTTTCGTCATCAACCTCGAAAGACAGCTAAACACAGCTTCCGTGGTAGAGACGACGTTGTAGAAGAAATTACATAGATCCAGACTTGCCAGTTCTCTCCGCGAGTAGCTGGTTCGCAAGATTTACGTACTTCAGCTTCGCGGATACCAACGAATAGACGATTCGGCAAGCGAGGGAACAATGCCTGGGCTGCTTTCCTCGCAGAAATGTCTGGCACGACGATCCGGCGAGATGGTACCTCGTTTTGAAATATAGCCTCGTCGTAAATACTTTCGGATGGAAATATTTTGTCACATTTATTGCCGCGAGCTTTTTGTTTGATCGTAAATTCAGTGGCTCGGTGAGAGAGGGAGAGAGAGAGAGAGAGAGCACAGACTCTTCTGCGCGCCGTCATCGTTCGAAACGATGACTTTTGGTCGGATAATTGGGTGGTCGCTATTCGAGACCTTGCTCCCTATCCTGCTTTTTCTTATTCTTCCAATGCAGGAATTTCGTTAATTCGGTGATTCGATGTTCTTCATTCGATGCATAATATTAAATACCCACGACGGATGCGTTCTCGAGTCGCAAACACAGTGTTTATTCGTTAAGAGCTCACGCAGAACCCGAAGGGATCCTTCAAGGACATCTTCAAACTGTCGCTCAAGGAGTCTTTAAGGAAGGAAATAAAAGAGTTACCTACATAAAACAATAAATTTTAAAAACTTGCCGACTGACACATGCTCGACTCAGCGTAAGAAGCATAACGTTCGAAAAAGCACGAGGAAGTCTTTTATCGAATGGAATCGAAGGAATTAACGAACAAGAAAGAAAAACAGGAGATGACGTTGAAGAAGCTGTTTGCTACGTTGCGTAGAATATTAGAATGTAGTGACTGTGATAAAACTGATGTAATGGAATGTCTTTGCACATGTCATGCGCATGAATCGTACGCGAACTGAAACAGTAAACGAAAGTGATGATGAAGTTGTGACTTTTCACGCCGAAGCATCCGAGGCGTTTGAAAAAGCACTCGATGGTTTGATGTACGAGAAGGATGTAACTCCGGATTTATATTCGTGTGATTTTTATGTCATTTTACGTTCCGTTCTAAATGTTACAATATCCTCGCGACGATTAAAGAAGAGGATTAGATCTGTTAATTGTACCGCATTATTATCTCACCAGCAATTTATCGTCGATGATAATATTCGAGCAAATACTAAAAATACCTGGCGGAGAGGTTGTAAATAATGCATCCTCGAAAAGCAAGGTTCAGAGAGAGAGAGAACATCAGTTTCGACAACGTTTACGAGGGGATCGCAAGCTAAATGGTCGAAAGTGAATTCCAGGTGTATACTTTCCAAAAGTTTATGGCTGGGACAAAGGAAAGTCAGAATGCCTAAGTGTCTCTGTCCAGGGTCTTGACTTCTGCTTGGAAGTTAATTGGTCGTGATCAATATTTTATACGTGCTTTAAACTACTAGCTTTGAATGGAGAATAGGCATAGAGTGGAACGCGTCGCATTTACGAAGTTAATTAAAATACGACCATGTTTTGTCTCGGACGCCAGGCGTCTTTATACAAACCCCCATAAATACCACCTGCACCGGTAACTGTTACGTTTAACTGCACGAGAAACAATATCGAAATCGAGCACAAAATGTCGATCATCGTCCAACCATTCATTCTTAGTGTTCGTGTATACTACGAATATTACCTCTGTTAACAGATGTCAACAAGGAAAACTTATAACAGAGGTAATATATTTTTCGATACTTTCAGTCGCTGTTATTCGAATAAAAATTTTGTTCATCACTGCCCCCAAACTATCTCGCGGTTCACGCAGGATCGAGAGATACTGAAGGGTTGCAAACAGGACGGAGAACCGAGGAAGGAAGGTTCGGACTCACGCCGAGTGGGAGTGGCGTGGGTGTGTCCAACATACTAGCTCACACGATCTCCTATAAACCTTACAAACACGATGTAACGACTGCCGTTCGCACGTTTTATAGGGACAGAAGGGGGTGATCTCGGGCGAAGTTTGGCAGACCGCGAATAATGTCCTCGTCCCCACACCCCTTGGCTCCTGAAGGGAAACTAGACATCGACACCCCTTAAAATCTACTCGACGAATGATTCTCCACGTTTCCTGCGAAATAACAGGAATCGAGTGTGATGAATCAAGAATGAATATATTTTCACATAAAACTCTTCGGTAAAGTCCTGAAAGGCCCCTCGTAATCCTAGATCCGCCACTGAAACGGAAGCGTACTTTTCTGTACGTGGTTAACGGAATGCCCAGCTAAAGGAACCCTTATTTTTTGCATTGCGACCGTCATCGTCTTTGACTTTGTGGATCGTGGAAAACGAAAAGCTCGAATTCGAGCCGTTATGTCGCATTCGACTATTTCGAGGTTCGTCCTCGAAACGGCGACATAAATCTTGCCCGTGTCCGCGTTCGAACGACAGGACCAGCTTCCCGAAAGTGCCATTTGCGGAATCCCGACCGCCACAGATTTCACGACGTCTGTTTACGTTTCTCGTGAAAAATCGGTTTCCCATTTGCCCTGCGCGTATGTTGGGCACATGGCGGAAACGGTGCACAATGAACGAGGACAACCGAGTCCTCGTACGGAGGTCCTAGCCGCTAAAAAGACACGGAATGCCTTTTTTTTCACGCTTACAAAGTGAAAGAACAGACACGAAGAGAGTAGCCTGGTATCGTAACCCTCCGATCGGGAGCTGAGGGTCGCTGAAATATTTGTGACCGAAGAAAAAACAAGAGGAGAGAAACAGAAGACACGTGTCTACGGTTACACCCTCTTACATCGACAGTGGTGAAAACTGACCTAGGAGGTCTTCTCTTTGAAACGAGACCTATCTCCTTATAATACTTGTCATTATATCCAACAAGAACTTGGAAAAATCGACATTTTTTACGCGTTCTCAAGAATCGAGCTCGCACCAAGGTCGTAGATAAAACAAGATACCTCCGTCCCCGTCGACCATTCACGAATAAAGCGATCGCAATAAACGACAGAGGCCAGGCCCGAAAATCTCGCAGCGTTCGGTGAAAGGCGACGAGCCTCCGGGGATGAAAATATTTGTTCCCTCGGAAACCGAGACGTTTTCTTCGCTGGACAATGGCGTTTCTCTAATTTATAACTCTTCCATCAAGTGAACAGATTCTTCTATACCGATCCGAGGCATCTGCTCGCCAAACGTCGAACGCTGAAGACGCGGTCCCATGGAGGAGTCGGGAAATCGTTTCAGCAGCTTCCGTCAGAGAGACGGAGATGTAGAGGAAAAGGAAGAGAAACCGTGGCGGTTGTTCTCGAGACGCTGCTCGAAGGAGCCCGTAGCCCCGGAATAAGAGGCCGTGTCGAAAAAGCGTGGCGAATTCCTGTCGACCTAAACGAATCCGTCAAAAGCTGCAGGGGGCTGCGAGCGGGGGGAGGGGGGGGGGCGGGGTGTTCACGTTCCGGGCGACGTCGCTGCGAATAAATGCGTCGCGTCCGTTGGCGTGCCGATGGAAATTCGGAAAAAGGCTGGTACGGGACCGAGGGCACCGGTTTGCACGCAGAGCGCAGGGATTCGTGAAGAGACGTTTTTCGTCGTTATCGAGGCCGTGAACGAGGGGGGTCGACGGCGCACGCCCGGGGTTCCGCTCTAAATGGCCATAAATGGCAAACAAATACTGCCGTGGGTTCCGCTTCGACGGAAGTTAAGATGTCACGCGCGTCTACGAGGACCTTCGGGACTCATGGTTTCTTGCTTTAACCTTTTTCAACCCTCCCCCTCCCCATTCGAGATTTTCGCAGCTGGAGGGAAACGCTCGTATTTGAAGCTCGTGAATGTAGTTTCGGCGGAAGCGAGTTTGGGCGTCTCGAATGGCGACCGAAAACCCTTCGTTCTCGTAATTCGTTTTAAGGAGATATTTGAATCTGTAACTTTGGAAAAATCGACTTGTTTTAAATTTTATATTCTTAAAGTATATGTCTTGAAAGATGCAAAAGGATGTACCGATATTCGTAAAAGTAACAAAGTTATAGATGTTTGAAGGACACCGTTCCGCAATTAGTAGATACGTGCAGTCGGTACGGACAGTGTTAAAATAGGTAGTCTCACAAGCAGCAAGCAGTAAATCAACTCGTAAATTCTATTTCTATAAAAATAATTATTCGTAATTGTCCGTAATGAAATGAACTTAAAAAACGATCGTCCATCAGGAAGATACCTCGGCGAACAGAAGGATGAACCGTTAAATTGAGTTCGAAGCTTCTTGCGGTAATATTTCAAAAGAAACGTCCCGCGTTCGAGCTTCGATAAACCGTTGGAGAGACGACCGGTAGCCTCGTTGCCCCAATAAACGCAGTTCCTCCAGCGACGAGGGTGTCCACGTTTTGCAAGCCCGACCGCACAACCGAGGAACAATTAGAGGACAGAATACAATGACTACTTTGCATTTCGATGCCTCTTTCCCTCTCTGCCAAAAAACGCACGTCTATCCAGGCGGATAAATGAAGAGATACAAACGCATAAGTTTCCCCGAGAAAAAAGACGACGATCCGCCTTTGATTTAAGAACGTAATCGACCGCGATCGATTAATAAATCTCGTGTTCTTCTCCGGTTGCCTGGTTCGGTGCTCGCTATTAATCGTGATTAATTATCAGACCACGGGGAGGGAGAAGGCGCGTAATTGTGTACGTTATGGTACGCACCTGCTAGTCGTTGCTCTGCACGTCGTCATCGCTCACGTCGCAAATGTGAGGCACGTAGTAACGGGGACAGAGGATGGACGAAGAAAACGGACGAAGAAAAGCCGATGCTCGGCGAATGCTCGCGCAACTCGCGGAATTTGTAAAGAGGAAGAAGTCGTTAAAGTATCGTTCGGAGACGAGCATAATTTTTATCTAAAAGTTTCGAGAAATTTGCTCTTCTCGACTCCAACAGAGACAAAGAAAAATATCTTTGATAGTTCCGAAGCTAAACAATCATTTCTAGAGGCGGTTTTCCTGAAAATTGATGAAATCTACAAACCTTGAGTACGTGTGGTTTTTGAATAATCATGAACATAAGAAAGTGATGACTTAAACTCTTTCTATCTTCACGTGGACTGTGGCGTAATTCAATACCAGCGAAGCTCCAATACCAGGAACACATCAAAGTAGAAAAATGATCGATTTGTCTAAACGTATCTATCTAGGTATATCGTGTCTGTTTCTTGTATATTTATTTATTATAATGCTACCCATTTTCAGTGTGACGTTACTTTTCTCTGTTTCTCCGCGCAAAAAGGGTATAATTCCCGTAAACAAATAAATAAGAATCGCGTCGTTAATTTCATGATCGTCGACGTAGGTAAACGCTGCCCGTCGAAGGAGATATTTACGCGACCGAGGGACAGGCTTCTTGCTCGTCGGCGTCTTTTTCCATAAGGCAGCAGCAGCAGCACAGTGATCTCCTCCGCATCTCGCGATGACGTAGAGGACGAGCTTTAGATGCACCGGTTCGGGACATAAGTCAGCCGGTATTCAATGAGTTCGAGGAAGTTCATCCCCGGTTCTTCGCACGCGAACCGCCGTATCGACGCGAGACGACAATCGTACGCCCCATGAACATGCTTGCCGCCCGAAAAACTCGACTCCCGGGACACGCCAAGAGACAACGAACGCGGAGAATCCTGAAACGCCGGTTTTCTTGTAAAAAGCGATATCGCCGCGCACCAAAATCGTTAAGGTCGACTCGCGATCGTTTTTCCCCCTATTCGTGAGATGCCATTTTGCACCGGAGGGAGCGGGATTACGATCGCTGGATCGTGAACGCATGCGTGAAATCGCATGGGATGCGTGGCAACTAATTGATTTTGATAATTAACGCCGTTTTGCGCACCGCTTAACCTTCTATGAGCCACCCGATCAGCGATGTTTCTATTAGGAAGACTTAATGTAAAGTTAACGAAACTTAATGAAAAGTAATGTCGTTTCTTTTACATTGAATTCAAACGAATACATTTTTAATAAGTTTCCATTCTTAATCAATTATGTAATCAACAGCCTTTTGATATCTAGTGTGCAAATTTTCAATGTCTGATAAAAATCATTGAGCTTGTGAATGATAAACAAGTATTGAAAATTTTAATCGATTCAGGCAAAGAACAGTTTCAACCATTCAGAAACCTGTGTTATACAATATTTTGTTCGAAACGACACTTTCAAAGACAGCAGTATTTCACATGCTTACTACTTTTAAACCTCGAGTCATTGGCTGCTTGACAATTCCTAGAGAACAAACGCCAACGTTTCCATCGAGACCAGTTTGCATAACGCGTTGCAGTGACCGCTGGAAAATCAATGTTATCACTCCTCTGATCGAGTTTTTTGTTGTCGCAGCGATTGTCGCAACCGTTAACGCGGTCGAGTAAATGCACCGACCTGTGCCTCTCCGATAATAATGACCTCTATAAAGATCGGTATCGTGTTAGGGGAAGGGCGAACAAGTGAATGGCATTAGTTGCATGTTATCGATACGGTGTACTATAGAAAATCACTTATGCCTCACGGCGCCAGATCTCGTCGCAGCCAACTCCCACTGCGGCGACACAGAAAATATCTCAGACTCGTGCACGGCTCGCGTACTTGTCCTGCATCCAGGCCACCGTTGAATCGATTCCCGTGAATTGGATATCGAGGTAACGCGATTAATCGAGGACAAAGGGTTCCTGTGCGCGAAGTGCTCGATCGTGGCTTTCGTTAAGAGGATTCGTTAAAAGAAACGACATTACTTTCCAATAAGTTCCATTCAATTACAACGGAGTAGGTTGAAAGTTAGAAACATTGTATATATACAAAGAAGTAGGAACTTGAAGTAGGAAATAACAAAAAGGAGTAAAGGTGTCGTCGTTACGCGACAGCCAATCGAACTGCCTCGCCAATTACCGAGCAACGAACTATACACACGTAGTAAAATCTACGTGCCCCATCAACGCCATTGGTTTTCGATACACGAATACATTAGGTGTGTAAAGTAGAGGAATTATGCTGTTGTTCATGGTGCTCCTCTGTTGCTAATGTATATAAAAAAGACCGAGAGAACTTCTTATTGCATGGGTTGGTAGAATCCCAATTAGTAGAATGTGCACCGTTAATGATATTCTACGTGCAGCGTCAAGGTAGTTACGCACCAGCTATTGAACATTATTGCTCGAGAAAAACATTCGTTTGCTTAATTATGTATGACCCGTGTGTTGTTTAAAGAAGGCGTGAGGTGAGGTTAGATATTTTCGAAAAAAGTTAACAAAATTAGAGAATCCTTTCTACGTTAATCTCACGCCATACTGCCGCGTTGCCATTGATAATCCGAAAATTGATGAGGTCAGGAAATTATTCCAGGATCGGATTCAAGCCACCGTCGCGTCGGGCGCCCCGAAAGTGATCTACGATCTGTTTATATTTCTCATGATCGCGATAGAAAGGGAGAAAGTTCCCGGAGGCAGGTGCCCAATCCCTGGGCCCTATTTTCCATCTAGGTTAACAGATTATGAAGACGTCCGCGGGATAAATACACACGTATATACCCCACCTTGTGTGCGAGCCGTTTTCCCATACGCCCTCGCTGCACCTCTTTTCAGGGCGTGACTCTGAAAACCACCGGGACCGAAACAGGCAATTTTTGCCGTGTAAAAGGAGAACGGAGAGGAAGATGAAACGGGTGGGGGAGGGACAGAAGACGACCTCCTCTCTATATAGACTCGTATAGTCTCCGTGCGGGGACCGAGTCTACCTGACTTATGGGGGCCCAACATTTGGTATTATTTATGGCCGAGAGGGCCCGAATACTCTCAAAAGAACTTCTCTCGATCTCTTTGTCCCTCTCCCCCGTTCACTGCATCTCCGTCGTTCACTCGAAGCTCGCGAAACCTCGATTACCACGGCGTTTTGCCGAAATACGGAGTCGAGGACGGTCGACGTGACGAATTCGTCGATGGCCACACTTCCATCGTTTCGAGCGGAAATAGTTTCGATGCCTCACCGTTTGACGGTATCCTCAATCGATTGACAAATAATTACTATTCTCGATTATGGATCCTAAACATCAATGAATTATTATTTGCTCGTTAAGACGAACATATTAATTTTCAATTCAACTATGAAATCATTACGAAATTAAAGGAAGCATCGTCCCGAGATTCGTATTCGCGACGTCCATCAGAGTACTCAACAAACGATTGTTGAAAAGCGCGCCCCGTTAACTTGATATGTATATTTATCATTTTAAACCGACCCGATAACAATCACGCGCGGCGTTAGCCAATCAATTTCTCAATGAAAGCACAGCGTACCATAATTCTCGAGTCTGGCTGTCGTTTAACGCCGATTCAATATCTAAAAGATGAAGCAACGTCGAATGTAAATTGCGCCCGAAGAATCTGCAGACGCATCGTCAAGCGACACCCGGTGTCTCGTCATCGCGATCGGAATTCATCATCGGCTCGAGCACTATCGATCCAGTCAATTGCCGGGACAATTATTGCCGCGTGTCGGTCGCGTCTCATCACCGCTCGTTCCGTTCATCTTCGCGATAAAGGCGGCCGCTTTATCGTCCGATCTGGACAACGCAGCGCCGGGTGACATGGTGACGCGCCTCCTGGGGCGCGTTTTCTCGCGCGTAGGCGCGAACAATGTTAACGAGAGGACTCGCGGTAAAAAAATTTACGCGAGCCACGCGGCGATCCCTCACGCGTCCTGGCAAATTAATTTCGCACCGCTTCTCGTTTCCATTAAGAGAGTATTCTAGTCTGGAGCGTCAATTGTTACTTCTATTTGAGGACTTTTTTTTTTGTTTAATCTTCAATGAATATTTATATAGGGTTGTGCTGAAGAACATACACAATTTATTGCAGGTAAAAATAATCAAAATTAAACGTAGTAAAAGTGATCTTATACAGTGCCTCCCGAGAAAGATATGTTAGTGGTCGGCACGATTCCAGACGTTCTGCTTATCTGACATGAAATAATTAAGGAACATGTTCGTTAATATTAGGATCGCTGACCCGAACCAGAATCGGCAAAGGGTTAACTTCCAGCGACCGAATATTCAAGTGACGCTCGAAGAGAAGGAAAACTCTTTGCTCTCGTCGAATCTTGGAGCGCTATAAATTCCTGGCGGGCGGAGCTATGCGCGCGTCCAGGAGGTGTAAGTTCCCGAAAATTGATCACGAAAGCATCCGAAGAGGGCAGGCGACCCTGACCGAGTGCCTTCGGACGCAGAATCCCAAAACTGAGCGCTTCCGAACGAACGACCAGGATCTTTTGGGTCAGGTAGGTATATAACGATCTTCGGGCCTCATCCTCCGGTCGGAATATAAACTGTTTCTGGGAACAGAGAGTCGTATATCTTGCCGGACGACAATGCCAGAGTCAGTCACCCACTCGCCCGGTTGGACCCACCTCGATATAGACGCGTCCGTCGAAATCTGCCTCAGGTGGAGGCTGGATTGACGTTCCCTCGGTCGTTTTTAAATTTCTCATCCGCGAACGAGGCTGCCAATCCAGAACTGCATCCATCTATTAAAGGAGACTTTGAAGATCGTTAAGTATGTACGTATAATATATACAGTTGAATAAAAGTGATTAGCTGAATAAATCGGATGTATTCTTATATCTATTTAATATAACCTCAACAGGATACCGTAACTAAATCCCTTTTCAATGTACATTTCAGGGACCATCATCGTCTCTCCACAAATTCGTGGGACGTGCAGGTGAGAAAGCATCGCGAGATGAATGCTGTCACAGCATCGGGGATGAGTGGTCGAACTTCCCGGCATTTTATCTGGTAGTAAGTATCTTGTCGTTTGATATTAGTGTACCAACCAGTCAGCCAGTGACAGATTCTTATCTGGAGCTGAGGAGACACGCTGTCTCACCCGTGCTCGTTCTCGGTCACACCTAGTCGGAGATCCATGGACCGTGTTATCCCCTCCCCTCCTGATCCCTCCGCACTGATCCACTCTTTTTCTTGCACCTTTTCTACGGTGGCCGTTGCACAGGAATCGCAGGTAGTCGAATGGTTAACTAAAACTATGCCTCCGAATGACCATGTCTCGTTTCATTGGATAGCGATCAATCTGCCACCAAACACGCGGAAGACGATCAAAATCCTGTGTACCGGATTTACGAGTTTATACGCCAGATACGTTTATAATTGTACATTAACAATTTTTAGTTGTTCTTTATAAAAAGTCATTGTGTCGTTCTCTGCATATTCTATTACACTAACTTTAACTTTTTCTCGTGATATTAATGAACGCGTCGATGGAAATATCTGAACTGTACCTTAATTATTTCATTGATCTCCCGTTGCAAACGTAGACAGTTCCAGCACAACTTGCATTATTGATTTTTCGTTGCATACTATTTTAATATGAACATTAAATGGACACACGTGAATTCGAGTAACTAACTGTAGTGCACAATTGCTATCACAGTAGAAAGCGAGAGCCCCGATAAATTGATACTTTACGCACTATTGTGATTTCTTCAGCGGCGAGCATGCGTCTAGATGACGAGCCACGATAACCAACGGTTATCAACAATGGAGCGCTAATCAGAAAGAAAAGGGCAACTCGTAACATCCTCGCGATATGAACGATCGATTCGAGCCGTCAGAGAAATTAGACGAGATCGGCGTAATTACCGGCCGAGAAGACGACGGGATTCGATTACAATTAACTCGAACAAGCCCGGACACATTGTACGGTAACACACCCTCAGTCTTGGTCACAATGATTCGTACGAATCGGGGGAGTAGAAAAGATCGAGAATACGATCAGCGAGATCTTAATGACCGGCGAGAAGCAATCGTACCTCCGATGCGTCGAGAGCCAGCAGCCGACCATTTGAATGGAATAATTAGATGATTATCTTTTATTTATCCGCGGCTTTGATCAGCCGCCCCTCTGGTATAAAAGGACGCCATTTGCAATTATCCGAGGGAAGAGGAAGCGTATCGTTCACTGGAATGATACCTCTATTATAATCAAGCCACCCATTGCGTCAGTTTCTTTCGATTTCCTCTCTCCTTGCCTGTCTCTTTCTATCGGAAGAGTATCCTCCGATTCTGAAATCAAGTCTGTTCTTCTCTACGTAACCGAACAGAGAATAAGAAACACATTTTACCAAACTAGCATGTAGCATCTGGTAATCGGTCACATAACGAGCGATCTTCTCGTACTTGGAAAATGCAAGACGAAAAGAACTTCATCGTCAACGAGGGCTGACAAAGTAGACCCCAAAAACATCAACACTCCACCCCTCGGACTGCAAGACACGGATTCAGCGAACATCTTCCTCTTTCCTAGGAACATCTAAATTGCGAAACGACGAGACCATAGAATCCCATGGGACGGAATCACGGGGCGCGGGGGGGGGGGGGGGCACGGCTATTCCATTATGCGGCTGTTAGAACGAGAAATTGAGCGGCTTTCGGCGCGATTCACTGGAACCCCCAGTGTGGTCCCAAACACGTAGACAAACTCGTGGCAGAGGTCTGCTCGGTGAAGTACGATGGGCCGTACGATGTCCTGCTCGCGCAAAGGACGAGTCAAGCGAATAAAGGAAGTCGGAGGGGGTTAGAAAAATGGTGAAAACGGGGCCCAGACAACCGAACCCAAAACACGGCGTCATGCGTCGTCCGTGAAAAGAGGTGCAGAGTCTACGGGCCAGGTAAGAATCGGTCCAATCGGTGAAAAAGGCGCACCAGGATTATTGTACGGGCGAGAAGTTCGTCCAGCCCTTCGCGATCGAAAGAAACCAAGCCACCCAGGATGCTGGCCAACAATGATCTCCACGAAGTCATTCGACACCGCCGTGGAATGACCGTTAATGGCCCGTGCAAAGGAGGACGATCCTTTTGTCGGTTTATTGCGAGTTCCTCGTTCCTCGCACCGAGACACCTCACTCCCTGGAGACACGCGTGAGACCTGCCTGGCAGCTTGTTCTGTTTAGCAGTTTAGCTGAAACGACTTTCGAGATATTCGACGTCATGATATACTTGTGTACCATCGAGCCAGCATACTCGCGAATTATTGTGAACAACGCGTGGATCGTACCCCGAGCCACGAGACGGTCAAGAAGGTTATCGGTCGACCGGTGTAAACACGACAGTCAATTACGCAACAGGCAATCTACACACGTTCAATGCCATAGAATCTTAAATCAATTAACTGAAATCAACAGGCTGTGTTTTTAATCGGTACAATCGTACAGAATGAGAGAAAACGAATACTCGGCACCTCCACGGCACCTTGTAAAACGATTTAACAATATTGACTTGTTGGAAAATAGACGAACTACCAAAGCGATTAACAACCATTCACGGCGTCGTCTTAGTTTCACCATGACGGTTAAATGGTACGATTAAATGAGGAGTGTTCGCGCCCTCGATAGCGGATAAAATATCGCTCGGTCGACGCATATCGATGTAATGAGGCCGAGATACCGTGAAGTAAATCGTAGCAGAAGTGCGCGTGCGGGAATAATGCCATTAAATCGCAGCATGAAATTCTATGTAATTACGAGCGTACAACCGGTGTAACGGCAATCGCATCAGAACGCGAGGTAAACTTATTCGACGGCAAGAAGTTCATCACCCAACCGCAGAGAACCTTTAGTTTCGAAAAAAGGAGATCTTCCGACGTGGATACCTTTGATTTCCGCGTTGGTTCTCTACGCGGTGTCCGCAGACTCTAAGAATAGCCCCCCAAAAAAAAGCGACTCTGAACTTTCCGGTACTCGACGTTGGAACGTTAACAAGTCAAAGGGTTCCTCGACGTTTCGAAACTGTTTCGTTTAGAAGGAAACTGTGCGGTAACGAGAGAGCAAGCGACAGAGTTCGAAGAGAAAAAGATATAACGTCGGAGGAAGGACACTTTCGCGGCAGAATTTTCATGCCGCTCGAAATGAGCTGGCGTGAGACCATAAATCATACGAAGGGAAATCCAGCGAAACCACTACTGGCTATAAAAGTTTATGGTGTTTGGCCCTTACGGCCGCCAACGGAGACCTGTGCGCGCCGTATATCTCGACGGAAGTGAAACTCTCGGAGCACCGTGGCCTTTTGCGGACAGAAGACGAAGGGAGGTCAACGAGGACCCCTTCGACTTGGGAGGAGGGCGAAAGTGGTGCCCTTCGATCAGTGTTTCAACAATATTGGTCGTCCGCATTGTTCAAACCGGAGGACGACTTTGCGCCGCGATCCGCTGGAAAACGTTGCAGAAGGGAAAACGGTGATATACGACTTATTACGAGGCTGTGATTTACTGCCGACTCGGAGATGGAGATCTGTGTCACGTGGTGGTTGAAAGTCGTACTCGTTTTTTGTCTCTTGGTGGCCTTCGGAGGATCTTCCGTTTCGTACCAAACGCTGGTCGAACTGCGACTCTGTTAAGTCAATTTTAATTTCGAAAGACATTTCAGATACGGTCCCACTTTTGAAACTGAGAACACTCTTAAACGATGTAGTTATTCTTAAAAAATCAACGTTTTAACAACTGGTAACCTATCATTCGCGACTGCTGACGCGAATTCACGTCACTTCATATTCTATTCCTGGTTGTCTATTATCTGCCTTAAAATCTTTTTATTTTAGACAACAAATACTTAAAGCATCGATATTGTCGCCATATGCTTGCGTCGCAAATCAGGTCTTTCTGTCTTTCATTTATAAACAATCCTTTATGAAAAAACTACAGGAAAGAGGTCCCTCCGGGCTAAAGATTCCAATGGCTCTTTTCCGAAGAAACTATTTCTTTCCTCTGCGAAGCTCGAGCGAGAAACCGAAGAAAAAACGGAAAAGCGCAAGTTGCAGAATCGCGTTATTTTTTCGGCAGAGCGGACGTAAATTACTCCCGATAAGGAAGAAATTTACGTCCTCGAAGGGAAAAAAAAGGGAGCTCGCCGCGTGTTGCTGACGATTTACGGCGAGTGTTGTGCACGTGAAGAATTTACGTCGAACGTGCGTGCCTGCGTCCACATGTACAATTATTTTCCTCCGTGATGCATTGACGTGAGTCACGTACACTTGAGCGGACATTGCCGAGCCTCTTTCGTTTTTGCAATGTCGAGCTATTACGAATTTTCTCTTTCCTCTCGTCGAGAGGTTATGGCACCTGTCTGGCGAAAAGAAGTCTAGATCATGTTTTAAAAATCATATTAGGCTGAAATGTAACATTTTGAGTGGTAGTCTGAATGTAAATGTCAATGCACATTCGTTGAATTATTTGTTTGAATTTAATGTGAAAGAAATGACATTACTTTCTGGTCTCCCTAATATCAAATCTCACCCGTACATTACGGTATTAAGGTCAATGAAAAACCCAATAATATTAAATTGTATCAGAAATTTCAATTTCACGGCGATCATTCGTCAGCGAGGCTCCCATTTCGAAGAGCAGTCGTATCGTTCTGGCCGCGTCATGAAGAAATCGTTAACCGGTCCCAAATCGATTTTTGCCCCGACACCATTCTCCATCCACGAGCCAATCGTTTGACGTAGTCACGCCCCCGCGTAGAACGCGCGATTTTTGCGAGGGGTCGTCGCGACGCGGGGTCAGAAACCTCGTATCAAGCGTCTCGATCCCTTCGATCGCGGGTTCGCCGTCGTCGCAGCCCACACGCGATCGCGATCGCGCGCATTTGTACACTCGAAATCGCGTGTAAATCTCAATGCTCCGTTTGAAGCTCGTCGACGTGCACTGAGCTTGCTCACGCGACGCCACGAACCTGGATACTAATAACATTTTTCATGGAAATTTACCTTTCGCGGGGCTCGGTAAAGGCTTTATTATCCATGTTATACAAGGGTGTAAGTAAACTGCAGTCGGGGGCTTTGAGAATTGATGAAGCACACGGATACAGAGAAAACAATTTTAATGCGCACGCTGGAATCAAACGATGGCCATGATATTATATTAGGTGTGGAATATAATTCTGTGCCTTTCTAAAGCGAACTTACCATCTCTTTGTAGTAAATATTTCTATTTAATTTACAGTTATAAATGATCGAATGTAAAAACACAAATATGATTTCTGCACCTAATACATAGAAGAAGAAATTCGGTATAGACGTGTATAGTATAAATACAGAATTGACTACCTAAATCTATTAAATTACAAATCGTAATTAATTTGTTAAAAGACGATATCGAATGTTGGCTATTAATCCTGGGAACAGCACCTAATTTTGTACCCAACGCGATCGATTGCCCACTAACGATAACGTCCAACACCACGGTTTTTGACGACGAAAATAACCCACAAGTTTATGCGACGCCCCGGTACAACGTCGATGACATCTTATCACGAGATTGAAACGCGTTTACATGCGCGTAACCGCATTCCCTTAGCGCATACCCGTTTCGTCGCGGGCGCAACCATAAAGCACCGCGGAAGTTCCGTGGGGAATGATTGGCGATCTTGTTGTTCCGATACACGATCGTGCTATGTTCATGAATTCGAGGATAATCCATGGATCGAGTGGCGATCGGAAAAGATCGCCGAGACACGCCTGACTATCGAAGCGTGCCTAATCGAGTGGCTCGTTAATCGATCATGAAAGTCATGACAAACGTTCGCAAAAAAAAAAAATAAACACGAAAAAGAAGTATTCAGTAACAGGATCCCTTAAAGTAATTGTAATGCATTACTTTTACATTACAATTTTCACATGTCTGCATGGAATGACTACTCGTGTAACAGAATGTGCATCACCCAACCTTCGAACTATACCCAGTCAAAAATCGTGCCGTAATCGAACCAATAACTCGATACACGATTTGTGACACGCAACGGACCGTCCTGCTCCTAAATCCCGGGGCACCGTTGCGATCAAGTCCCGGTTCGCCGGTCGCCTAGGTGAAATGAATGACGGCCAGGCTCAAAATCGAGTTCGCGATCGTTCCACCGGCACCAGAATAACCGCCAGCATCAGCACCGGCACCACCACCACCAGTACATAGCGTATCAACGGTGCTAGCACCACCGGCGCGTCGTTGCACCGGCTAAATCATTAGACGCTCGAAAGCACGCGCCCCCCGCGGTTTCGAGCATTAGTTCATCTGTCTCTGGTTCGCTTCGCAGCCGTCCTCTCTCCCGACGGAGGCTTCTCCACCGGGTCCTCCTGCCGCCTCCATCTCCGTCTCCGTCTTTCCCCTTTCTTGCCCGCGTCTTTCGGCCCTTTCTTATCCTTCTGCTCGCATCGCCAGGTTTCGGGCCGGTGCCTCGCGCTTAATATATGAATCCCACGCATCGAACCCCGTGGCACCGCGGGGTACAGCGAACGACATGTGTTCCTCTCCTCTTGGTTTCTTCTGTCTCGTCGTTCGACCTCTCTCCTTCGTGCCTTCTGGCCGTCCCGTTTCGTACACCTCGGCCCAGGACCGTCGAGGTGTTCTTGTTTCGTCTCGCGACCGTTTTTTTCGAAAATTGGCGCCCCGACGCGACCACTGCCGATCGATATGGAAGGTATCAACAACTGGGAGGAAGTAGTTCTACGCGACAAATGTTGAAATAATCGGAAAACGCGTCGAAGAAGCGCTGGTTGCGAAGAAGAACGACTTCAGGGGCACCTGGAAATAGCGAACGCGTGTGGAACATTCGGCTGGCACGAGTTCTCTCACCGCCAGACGTTCTGTTTCGTTCCGGTTGTCGAGGAGCGATCGGAGACAATGGCGAACACGTGGGAAAAGGAAAATCCAATTCGACCCGTTTGCCTCGGGTTGAGTTTCTCTCTAGAGAAAAATTACACTTTCTCCAAGACGTGTTGTCGACGTAAGATGTAGAGTTGTGGACCAACGGTTGAACACAAACCACCCCTCGCGGTCGAGAATGTTTTGAAGAAAGTTACGCGGTTATCATTAGATTACTGCGGAACTTTATGCAAAATAAAATCTTTACCTATGTACCTACAAAAATTGAACCTACATAGGAAGCGAACTATAGCATCCATAGCCGGGAAAGCGATAAGTTGTGACAGCCATGACAGAAAATAGAGGAGCTCCTCTGGGAGTGGGAGAACAGCGATCGTCGGGATACGCTTAATCCTATTCTCCGCGCGATTTAGTAAACATCGCATTAGGCTACGGAACACGTCAGGTGTGCGAGCTGGTAGACGCATATCGATGGCAAATGCGAGGCGATATAAAATAATAAGCCTATTAGTCACGGGTCACAGAGGATTTAACTTCATGGGGTGAACCCAGAGCACGCGTGACCGTCTTGCATCTATCATCGTGGCTGAATATTTACGACGCATATATTTATGAATCATCTCGAAGGAATTCTCCCAAAATAGTACAGATGAGCACTTAAAATTTATTTCGTGTTTATCTTGAGACTGTTATCGCGATATTGTCAATATTGCAATATTTGAAAAGACCAAGGGCCACGGTAAGCATCCCTGTTTATTCGAAATTTAATTTTCCTGTTACTTCTTGCATTTATAGCAAGCATAAGAATTTCTCTACCTTCTCCTTAACTAATTATAAATTCAAAAGCAATCAAGGGGGCGAACCTTCCCCGTCTCCGGAAGATCTGCCTGATGAACAGCCAGGTCCGCGCTGTTCCTCGATTCCGTTTCACAAATTCCATCTCTTCGATTATCGTTCCATTGTTTGTCATCCCGTTACACGCTCGATCCAGGAGGATTTAATCCTTTGGCATCAATAAACGGTATGCATCCTTCTCTCTGGCTCTCTCTCTCTCTCTCCATCTCGCTTGCCTCATCCGAGTGTGCGTGAATGTGCGTTGTGTGGCTGCGTGCACGGGCATCCTTATGCCGGTCCCACAGTATTCACGCGGGGATTTATGGCGCGTCCACTCATTCATAAAAATATTATTCAAATTTAGAATGTCTAGACGGCGGCGATGAGGGACGGGGGAGGGAGTTAGCTGGACCTCGGGACTCTCCGACTCTCTGTGTCTCCGAGGCCTCATCGACGATGCTTATCTCGTTCATTGATAACTCGAGCCCTCGTCCCGTGAACTTGTACTTTTTATTTCCTCGCTGGAGGATCTCGTTCGAAGAGGGAATCCAAAGGTGTGGCGCGCGCAGCCACAGGAATGTCGTCGATTAAATCCTTCTCTCCGTCTTCGATTGTTTTCACTTCCTGTTTCTTTTCTGTTGACTGTTTACTCGATTTACAGTGGCGGATCATGACGGTTTTCGTGAGAATAGGACGAGTGAAATAGATAGATAGATACATAAATCGATTTGTTTATTGCATGTATTCATGCTTGAACCCATTAAGCCAGAAATACCGAGTTACTACAAAGTATAGAGCAAACGTAGATAGTAAAGTCATAAAACAAACAATTTTATCCCGTAACTTCGCTTAGGGAAAAGTTAGACGAACAGCCACCTAACGTTAACAATAGAAGATAATTCTATGTGTGGAGATAGATCCTATCTCTCCTTAGTTTTCAAAGTACTAAAGTTCGTTTCGAGTTCGCAACAGAAATTAAAGGATACGACATTGGTGTCCGGTCCACGACATCGTCTCGATATCCCGGCATTCTTGCCGACGTTATATTTCTCGTTAGATAATTTATGTGTCGTTCAGACGGGCTTGATTATTTCGCGAGATAAGGGCGTGGGACGTGAAAATTATGAACTGCTGCGCCGGCTGCAGCCAAACTCCCCGGAACGACCGAATGGCGCCAGGAACATGTCCGTATTACCGCGACGATGTTCCCCTCTTATGAATTTCGACGATTTCTTCCATCCTTTGGCATTCTCGATTCCGCGTGATTCCTTTCCTCGTCTGCCCGATTAGCGACATTGTTCCGAATTTCACACTTCGCCGTTGACAACATTTTATGGATACTTTATCTGCGACTTCGTGAAACGTAAAAGAATTTATAGTGCACAGGTAGGAAAAAAAATAATAATGAATAAAAACTTGTGTGACTTCGGCGTTGCTCTCGAGGGCAAACATTCGAAAAATGTCCAACTCTTACTCTTGCTGTATAAAGAACCTCGTCTTAAAGAACCATCTTAATTTTATTCATCGAGTGTTCCTTCATCTTGGCGTCGAAACGTCGTCGACGCGTTCCAGAAAAAATTCAGAAAGGTTAACGAGGCTTGGGTATAGGCGCGATTATCAGCGTTTATGGCGATGCTCTTTTAACGAACGTATAAAAAGTCACGAGCTCACTCTCATCCGGGACATTTTTCGGTCCCCTTTCGAACGACGGTGTCTCGTCGTATCGCCCACGCTTACATCTTGATTCGCGGGTCCATGCGCTGTAAATAATAACTGTCGCCTCTCTCTTTTTTTCGCGAAATTTTATGATCGACCCGTGTATTATGTGGGGCGAAAATTTAATGGCTAGGCACCGCGTACGTTTCTCGGGAAGTAATGGCTGGCCCCTCGAGAAGGAATGACCAAACCAACGCCAGAAACATCGGCGACACTCTACACGCGGTTCGTCGAAAACAGTTTGAACAAACGGAACTCGTAGGATTCGTAGAAAACGGTAGGGAGAACGACATTACATAGTCGTTCGAGGTTAAGGATTTCTTTGAAAGACCTTTGCCTGTTCGAGTGAATTATCGCACGAGATGTTTCATGAAGTATAAGCTCAACTTCAAAATGAAAGTTAGTACACATTGAAATTTTGGGTCCTGTACTAAAATAGTTCGCAAAGAGTTCCGAATGTTTCACACTCTGGTTCTGAGGTTTTTATTGTTTAAATGTATAATTTGAATTCGCGGTCGAAGCGAATTTAAGGCGTTTTATTCGTGAGATGTTTGAACGAAAGAGAAATTCGGCGAAGAAAGGGGTTGAGGGGGAGTGGAGATAGAAGGGGGGAGTCAGATTGCTGGTGAAGAAGGGTGAGGAAGGGACGGAAGAGACAGGCCCTGGATGGAATCATGGTGAGCGGGCGTGTGCGATCTCTTCTGTAAAACCCCACGGGTCACTAACTAAACCAATGAGTCCGTGCCGAGATTAAATAATTCATGCTGGGAGTGTAATCCGCAAATTTGTTTGGGATTACGAGTGCTCCGCGTTTGCGCCGCGTGCGGTCAAACAATGGCTATCTTTCACCCCGAACGTGTGTCCCATCCTTTTTTAATCTCTCAATTAAAAAACTCCGACCGTGGCGTAACTTTGTTGGACCTCTTCGTTCTCTTTTCTCGTCGTCCCGTTTGTCACATAAACCGTAAACTTTTTATGTAATTCTCCATTACTTTCTGAAATTGAAAAGAAAAATTCGCTTCTCATATATCCCTGTAAGATAGATTAAAAGTACCACTACAGTAAAGTACAATTGAGCCGTTCATTGGACAAATCGATTAACTCCTTAAAAGAAAACGTTGAGAAACGCGATGAAATAATGTAGACTGTTTTCTAAAATTCCTTTTATAATATAAATATTGCAAAAAGGTCTTTCCTCATTAGGAAAGTTATAAAGTTACGACTATGATACTTAAATTTAAGATTTTTCAAAAAGTGGAGTCGATCGATTCGTGGAGTGAACAGCTCAATTAAAACAGTCGAAAATCCCACAGGAAAGAACAACCCGAACCATCGTCGATGCCCGGTAGCTTCGATCCGCTTTACTTCCCTCTCGATCGACGGCACGCGATAGCTACTTATTTTCGCTTAGACGAGTGAGAGTTCGTCGATTCGACGGGGAGGGCCAACGATGTGGAGAGAGAAAGAGGGGCCGAGGGTAAGTTACGGAATCGAGCACGTGGGGGGTACGCCGGACGACATACGGAGAACACGGTGTCCCACATACACTCTCTGTGCGTCCCATTGCACAGCACCCGACACCGGGTGCCCCCATTGGTTCTCCATCGTGTATAAAGGCGAGATGGGGGGTCCTTTGGCTCCCTTACTTTATTTCAGCCGCTCTAGGGGGCGCCGCAGACTCTGGGCGGAAACACGAGTGCTAAACGCGTAATGATCGCTAAACGAAACCTCCCTGACTCCCTAAGCCACGATTCTCGAGTTGAAGAAACGAGCTTCTAGCCAATACTATCGCTTTATACGAGTAACCCCTAATTAATTGGCAGCCGAGCGAGGGTGGAGTCGCGAGGGCTGCCAGGAGACGCGCCATTTTGTCGGTAACTCGGTTCTTCGGAACTACGGCGCTCGTCCTGGACGATTAGGTGAATGTTAGACGTCGATTCCTGTTTCTCAGAAATTCTCAGACCTTCTCAAAAATGTCAAAAAATTCACGATTCAAATCCGCTAAAAAAAAATTGTCGCTTCAAAGAAAGTTTACCGTTGAAAAGGTTTGCTTGGACCAACACGACTGCGAAGTATTAATGATGCGAAAGCTTCGGGAGATTAACAATCGCGAACGCCCTTAGGGTTTCCTTGTCCTATAGTCATCTGCTCCATTACATCGATCTTTGATTCGTTATATCTGGCTTTCCAGATCTGCTAACTCGCAGCACCGACGATCGCGTTTCAATGTCGTTCGTGCGGTGGAAAATCCGTTGACATTTGGTTACCAGCCGCGACTAATTTCGGATACTCTGGGTGGCTGATGGGTGGTGACCAAGAAACACCAAGAGATTTTCTGTTCGATCGGCTTGGAACAACCAGGTGGCCTGACGGCAGTTGTTTGCGAGCAACGGTGCCCGTTTGCAAAGCGAAAAAAGGGGGGCGAAGTAAAAAAAAAAATAGCGCGGAGAGACGAAATCATCGACTCGGCTGTTAAAATTATAGAGCGAAAACGGGCGTCGCGGTGCCTCCCAGGGCGACAGGGTATTCAATCGCGAGGAACCCCCGCGAGGAACCGCGACAATGGCACCCGCCACGAGCCCCCTTCCTCCTCCACGGCCACCGTGTACCCCCTTCGCGGGGGGTCTCTCAGTCAGCTACTGGTCATTTGATTGACGCGGCCGTTTCTCTTTCCGTTTCAGGCGCAAGCACGCTTGGCAATTTTTACAACAAGCGAAAAACTACATTCGACGCGTTCACGACGTGTCCAGCGCGACGAACTCCCGATAGAGTCTCGCGAAACTTCTGAAAATAAAAATGTTCACCTACCTTACGCTCAAAGGGGTATCACGCACGACGACATCACGTGATCTCAGTTTAATTTAACAGAAATCCGTTGTTTGCCAAGAATTCCATTCGAAACGAAACGAAATTCCCTGCCACCCCTTACCGGATCGCCGACGAAATTACAGGCAACAGGGAGAGGCACGTTCGAGACGACATGGCAGACGTATTCAACGGCGCGAACCCCCGTAAGTAACCGCGACAATGAACGCCCATTCGCGGGGGGTCTCTTCTGTACTCTATTGGGATTCACTTGGCATTGGCACACGCGTACGTGCGAAACTCGACTTCGTCTACACTCTAGACGCGCGTGCCACCCCGAAAAACGTCGCATGCGATAATCGTACGGATCGACGTGAGCTCGATTTCTCCTATTCCTGTTTTGCGTCTCTTCTTAAGGTGATAAAAATTGTCTAAAGTTGTTTGCGAGCAACGGTCTGACAACTCAGTAATTAAGATACTTTTATTATTATTGTTTTAAAAACAACGAGAAACATTTATTAGACATCTCCAAAATTGACGAAACGAAACGAAACGTACGCTCGTTGTACGACGGGCAACGTCGAACAACGAAGCCCGATGAATCCACTTTTCGACTTTGCTTTTCCGCACCGTCAGTTTCGCGCAGAAGCTCAAAAGCGCGGAAACGCTTTATTTCGACGACTCGCTCGCGCCGAATGCCACTTCTCTCGAGTTCCACTCGACGTTGGCTGAAGTACGAGGCCAGATGTTTCCAAGTCCTTAGAGCTCCTTCAAGCGCGCGCGTACAGCACGCGCTATGTCGCGCGTGCAAGCCGAGAAAAGCTCCGTAAACTGGTGTCAACACTCTCGTGCCATGTCTCGAGTCCTTTAGAAATTGCTACGCGTTCGTTACGTTCTCGAGTGTTCGTACTAGTTAAATATTTTGAGCGATGTATGGTTTAAAAATGTTGTGGATCTTCAAGTTACTGTAAAACGGGGAAGTTTGTAATTTTGGTCAGATGAACTCGGTTTAAATTAATGTTCGTCAATTTTTTATTTTATTCAAAAATTCCTTATACTTAACGAATACAGATTTCTCGAGGACGTATATATACGGCAAAGGGTTTGGCTTCGTGGTCAAAGGGTTAATGACCGGTAGAGTTTTTCTACCGAAAGTCCAAAGCGCAACCGATCGAAAAGCGAACGATCTTCGCCTTGATGCGCGCGAGTATCTGTATCTAACGCCGAATTCATCGAGTTCGGATCCATTTCGAGGACCATAGTCGCGCCACAATGACTAAAAGCATCTCTGAAGTAGAACTCATCTGCTCCTCCATCGAGCAACAATGCATCGATACAATTGATACCGCTCTCTTTCTTTTTCCTCGTCTCCGCTCCAAGGAATCTCGCGCGTAAACCCATCGAGGCAGTCTTCCTCGACTAATGAGGATCACAAACGCACCGCCCATTGAACGATTCTAATGTCCAGAATCGATTCTGGGATTACGTTCCGGCTAAGATTGATTTCTGGAAAAAAGTCGCGAACTAGAATTTCAACTTTAATTTCAATTGTTTCGTAAAGGAACAGTAACGATTACTGGTGTTTTTCTTTCCGAATAATTAATCAACAATCTTTATATTTAGAAGATGTTCGATCGAAGGACGGATGCGACTGCCACGGGATTACTAGTTTGATACATACGGGCAAACAACGTGACAATTTCTTATTTACGGCGTCGTACATCTCGCGTTATTGTTGCAAAGAAGACAGAGTGCTCTAGGTTCGATGATAATTTACCGTTTTGCCTCGTTCCACCCACGTACGTCTTGTCGAGGAGGAAACGCCACCGGGAGGCAATAAAGCGGATCGTAAATTCTTCGCTACTTTTTGCGGATACGGTACAAAAAGGAGCTCGCGGTGTAAATCTTCCGGTACAGGGATATTCGCTAATATCGTGGCGATTATCGTGTCGTGAGATTTCCTAAGAAGTTCTCGTAGACGATCGTTGATGTCCATCCGAATGAACATCGCGTCAATCTTTGCTATGATGCAATTAATTTCATATTTTATTTCTCACCAGACATATTAAATATTAGTTTGTCTGGAAAGTCTATGGCAATTCTTGGTATGTGATACAGGTCTGAATATATCGGAATGTTTAAATACAAATAACATGTGTACATCCCATAAAAGGGGCAGAGGTTGTGGAACAAAATGGTACCCATATAATTCAATAAATGTATATCAAAGTTCAAATGTGCCTTTGAATTTTTTTGAATGTTCTAGATATACTGTAGCCCTAATAAAAAATAACCTCATTTTTTTTCGTCGCCAACTTTTCACCGATCCTGGTATCTTTGAGCGATACCATTGACGTCCGGGGTTCACGATGATACGTTTCACATTTGTGGGACACGTACTGAAGTCAGCAACCTATTACGCAAGATTCCGTCATGGCCCCAGCATCTTGAACCGTCCACGCGCTGTCCCATTTCGTTTCTTCGTGGCCTGTCGACAAGTCCGTATTAAAGAATCGGCCGCGTCCTCGCCATGCCAAGTCACGCCTCCCGTGGCGCTTGTTGTCATTGTCGGTACCCGTAATCACGCAATGATCATGCACACGCAAGGACCAGATCGCGCAGGTACAGGGAACACCGTCGAATCGATCCTTTTCGAGCACCCCGCCCCAACCAGGACATCAAAGACGCCGAAAGAGGATCGACGGTCCAGCGAATCGTCACGACGAATCGTCCTCGTCGATGACGTGTTCGCTTCTTACCAACTCTGTTTCGACGATCACGTTTTTCCCATTTCTTTTCCTTCGGCGTTGACAGTTTATTCCGCAACGTGGAGTCGCAGTCCGATTTCCGGGGTTGTTTTTGGAGCATTGGTTCGGTGAAAGGGTAACGTCACTCTAGACGTTGAAAAAGAGGCCCAACTTTAATAATTAATTTCGCAATTAAAATCGCAAAAAGTATAGGCTTTATTTTTACAGGGTTTAATTTAACACATCTTGGAGAATGACAAAAAATTGTTGTATTATAATTTTGTATAATTATACACTTCTTTACGTCGAGTATGTCTATAGAGCCGCTCCAATTTCATCCGCTCCGAAGGAATAGAGCGAAAAAAGTCAGGGCCCTCGTTTAGGTGGAATGTATTGCCGCGGGATCCAGTTATGTTCATCCTTGCAGTGATCCTTGGTCCACGGGTGAAAGAGCAAGAGACTGTAAAAGTCGATTGTCGAGTTCCCGCCCAGTGGTGAGCCAGCCAATCGGAAGCCCAGCTGCTCCCAGTCGCTTCCTTTTTTCCTCTTTAACGGTCGTTACACCGAGTAGTTTTCTTGTCTCAACGCCATCTTAGCCGGCCGGACATTATCGTCCAGCCTCATTGATTATCCTTCAGCATCTTTGGCTGGAACCAGCAGAACCTTTATCCTCTTTTTCTCGTGCATTTTTCTGCCACTGAAACGATTTACTCGCAAATTTGGTTAAAATTTCAAGGTTTCACTCGTTTAAATTTCCAATCGATTCACCTGTCTGTGTAGTGTATCAGCATTTTTCATCTGCAAACTCATCAAAAATATTTTTGCAAATATCGTACAGTGAACGAGAACACTCAAAGTACGATAAAGGGCAGCTGCTTTACTAAATTTCAATAGAAATTGGTCTCGCAGAGCTTTAGGACAATGGAAATCAAAGGAGCGAAGTGTTGTTCATTCGAGCACCAGTCAGGGTATAAATACTTCATCGTAAATAATTGTTCCCTTTCGCGATCGTATCCGACACGTGATAATATGTAAGGAATGTTGAAGTAACCCAAGAAATCGTCACGAATCTTTTCGTATCCACAGGTGGAAACGGCCGTGTTTACCGCTACTGTTTTACACCTGCTGCGTCTCGCACGTGAGATCATCTTTCACGCCTCGAACAAACAAGAATTTTATCGCTCTCGTATATAAAACCTTGAATTTCAAACCCCGAAGCGCTCAGTACCTTCTCAAAAATATGAACAAATTCACGATCTAAACCCCCTAAAAAAATTATTGCTTCAAAGAAAGCTTACTCCATGGCGACATGTATGCGGTAGATAAGAAACTCGAAAACTCAATTAATACCATGCTCATGTGACACTCCAGCGGAGATCGACTCGTCACTTAGACCGATGGACAAAAACTCGAACCTCCCAGCCTCGAGGCTTCTTAATACGCTCTTTTAATGGTACCCTGGATCACCTTTGATTCCGTTCACGTGCGTTCGTCGGTTTCTTAACGTCCAACGGTGACGAGCTGAATCGCTCCTCGCGATCTCCAACCGTTTCCTGGCCCCGTACTTGTTAACCGTCGTCGCCGTCGACAGAAATCATCCCGCGTCCGAATATTCGCTCTTAAACGCGGTGCAGTTCCATTCATCCGTCGGCCTTTTCTCTTTCCTCGTGACGACGAGGCAACAACAGGCAACGCGTAGCTGTCCCGCGGCGTCGTTGGATCGTGAGAAAAATCTCTGTCGCGGAGCCTATAATTTGCACTTCCGTTCTCATACGAGCGTCACAATGCCGCGGCGAAGACGCGATAGGGGAGGGCTGGTTCGGTCCAGCGTGCCCCCAGCGAACATTTTCTCAGGTGTTCGACTTCTAGGCCCGGGACGCGCAAAAAGGGGAGTAATTCGATGCCTCGCGCAGGTGCCTTCGTTTGTTCCAGCCGGGAACAATCGGAAGAAAGACCTTTTAAGAGTCGCGGAATGGGGCCCGGCCGACGACGAGCCGACTTTTACGAAATTGCTCGTAGTCGTATTGATGAGGAGTCGAGGGGACAGTCCCCCCTTCTAAAGAGTCTTTCACTCGTGATTCGTTCTTTCATTCATTGTCGTGCGCGAGCCTGCCCGCGGAGAGACCGACTCCTTGCACCGACTCCGGGACGTCGAGATCTCAACGACTGTTTTCGCCACTCCAACGTACTTCTGCGCGCGTGCTCGTTCGAGGACTTTCCTTCGACCCTTCTCGTTGCTCGTATGGTTTTTTTTCTTCGGACGAAAGAACGATAATGTTTGGCAAACAATTAATCCACTTGGACTAAAAGCGTGTATATTACGATATGTCGCGTGTGGCAAAATGATAGTCGATCTCCTGCTTTCTAGCGCATTTTCGACCGGTCACGAACAGAACAAACCCCGCGAATTCTCAACAGCGTCATCGTGAATAGGGAAACGATAACATTGCTTCCCTGACGGCAATGCCGTTCTCCCCTCCAGCCCGAAGAATTCGTCGGTAGCTTTTGTTGGACCCGCGTATTTCTCTTTTGGCGACTACCTTTTGACCGAGCTGACTATATTAAATTCCACGATATACATGTTAAGACGTGGTGGTGGCCCCATCGTGCTGAAAATCCCTTGGGGACACCAATGCCACACACCATGGGACACCATCCTTTACGTTCACCCCTTCTCGATCTTCCATTCGCTGCCTCCTACTGCTACCGTTTCCCTCCTCTCGTCTTCGTTGATCCCGTGCCACTCTTCAGCTTACGGGGTGCAAAACAGACGTTCGCAACGCGCAGCGCCTAATAACTGCGTATTACCTTTTGTCGGCGTCGCTTTCAAAGAGATCCTGCATAACAGACCTTCCTGGGACGCTTTTTGCGCGCCTTCGAGTACCGTACTCGCACGTGGTTGATTAAAACGTCTCGCACCGATGGCAGGACGGTTTTTCCGCCGGAAGAAAACGTGTACAACGAACATCGTTGACAGGCAAAATCGTACAATTAGTGCAGGATATTGAATCTACAATCGGCCACTTTTCCTACACGACCAGTTCCTCACACTACGATTCGCGTTGTCCTTATTCGCGTTTGACTTCCTATTCTTGGGGACGCGATACTTGGTTAGGTTTTACGAAATATGTACGAAATTGTACGAGAAAGTGTAAGCGAACCCTCAGGGGCTGTAGCTATGCTTTGTGTCCAAGTACAGCTGCAGTACGGGCTTGGCGAACCCGACGTACCTGAGCTCTTTGTAGACACTCTGGACCTCACCGTGCTACTGGCATCCCAGAGAATATAAAGTGATAAGAATGTAACATGTAAAAGCGACAAAAAGTATATACATAAATATTTTAAATTTAAACTTCCCCCTTTCGGGTATATTATTCATCCTCCGTCACTATTTACGTTTTTCTCCGTTCGTTCATTCTCCCTGTCGCGTGACTATTGCGAGCTCCACCGTTTCTTGTTCTTCTCCTGTAAAATTCACCGAGAGAACCACAATTCATACAACCACAGAATGCTACTGCAACGTGGTTCCAGTACTACAATTATTACAATTAGTAAGAATGTTTCATTCCCCTGCTTTGTGGGCGTCTACTACGTCTAACAGATCCTCGCCAAAAGGGTTAATTACCCAAAACCACGATGACACGCCGGAATTCAACCGACGCACAATCGAGGTCCGATATCTTTACGAGCCCCAAGGGGGTGGTCCGTGAATAAGTAACGCAACCCTCTCGAGAATTTTCGAAACTCCAACGGACCAGTTCGCGGGCGTGGTCGACAATCGAACGACATTCCTCCCCGTCGTCGAGGAACCGGTAACGAGTTTAACGTTTACTCGAGAGACTCTGCGCACAATCGGCGCAATTTGTGCACGGATTGTCCGAGGAACGAAAAAATTTGTCGTCGAGCGTGTTCCGTGCAGAGGCGTGGCCGAGACTCTTCCTCCTTCGCTGCCTCCCTCGTTTTGCATCCGATGAAAAGTAGAGATTCGCCCGGGGATTCAGCAACAGGTAGCCAACTGTCGATGTTGCTCCGTTGCGGGGTCCTTCGCGAAGTGATTTATGAATCGTAGCGATGCAGATTTTCTACCACGAACGTCCCATCATGACCCTTCAGACTTTTCTCGAGAAGTTCCAAGGTGATCCTGCAATTTTTCTATGTCGACGTGTTATTTCCAAGTTTCTCGGTGAAATTTTTGCCGTTTAAAAACTTCATCAACGCTAGGTTTAGAAGTTCAAGTATGTTATTCAAATTCGTTTTCTTTAACAGTTTCGAAATTAATTTTCTCAGTTCTTCAATGAAAAGCACACGCTCGTATATGGGTGATGTGGCGATCAACGTGTCAATAAAAATCATCTTCGAAAAATCTCCGTAAACCTAATGCTAATATGGTCACAATACCCAAGGCAGGAACACGAGTAAACAATGATAATGGTAACAAAGGGATCGAAATTTGTAAAATTATAATTTCACGATCTCGAAACAAAAAGTTTGATCACGCTCGAAGGAATCCTCCGTACAGCGAACACTAATTCATAGTTCGTAACTGGGTCGTCAGTTCCAAAGGAACAAGTAGTCGCAGGAAAAAACGAGTGTAGCACACCGGGCACGAAATTCTTTCGATGTCCCAGCACCCAGGTCCTCATCCATTCTCGGCGTTCAAAAACGGAACATCCCCGAAACCCAGGAACAAAACCGTGCTATAGAAAGAAAGGCCCGAGGAACATTCGGAGAGCCAAGTCGACGGAACGAACGCAACAAAACCAACAACCCGTAAGATATGCGAGTAATAAAACTGGACAATGGAGGGGTAAATTAATATTAAGGTGATACCGGGTGCTCGGCGGCGCCTGGACATCGGAGAGGAACTCTTGAATCAAGAGAACTCGCACGAGGAGTGGGAGGGAGGACGAGTAGGGACAGTAATTTATCAAGCCCAAGATAGGAATCTCCACGGTCGCGTGTACCAAACTGGTAAAGTATCGTCCAACCTTTTTCCATCGGGAATCCGCCATCGATCCGACAATTTCCCGATCAGAGGATCTCCCTTCCAAGACCTTCCGCTTCAGAGACGATCTGTTCCAGGCGAAGAAACGCCGCGACAGCAAAGACAGGCCGCTCGGTGATCGCGTGTATTACAAGCCGACATGGTAGGAGGACAACTGTTTCTCTGTGGTCGACGATGCCCAACGAAAATACCAGACATACCAGCGGACGCGCGTCCAGACGCCGCCTAGATCCCTTGGAAAAATAATAGGAAGCGGGTGGAAGGGAGAAAGAAGCATCGACCGTTCAAGGGGTTGAAACTCGCTACTCCACTCGTTGATCTGTTACGTTTGGAATTGTTTGGAATTGTTCCTCTTGTTTCTTTCAATGGTTTTGGACTACGGTAGAACATCATTTCTTTTTTTTTTTTATATTAATATCACTTTTTATTATCAAAATATACGTCTGTATTCAATCTTGCGCCCAAGGCAAAACTTTATCATCGGAACTGCTCGGCATACCTTGTCTCCCGACGATGCGTCACTATACTTGGTTCACCAGGGTTTTTGGATGAGTAGTGCTCGACACTTCTGGACAAATCCAAGATGCCCTGGTTAGACCGGAAGCGAGCGACTGGCGGGAGACGATACGAGCGTAAAAGTAATTTCTGGAAAGCACGACCGAGAAACGAGTGGCAGAAAGAGGAAGATAGAGTCGGGGTTGCGATGGGAGGCAGAGACGTAGCTAGAGTTCGACCCCTGGTGCTCGCGGTGGGACGCCATCTTATTTATTGTTTTAATTATATCAGAATATATCGTTAGAGGCCGTCACGGCGTGCCACGCCGCCGAATACGTGAGATTTATGCGATCGAACCAAACCGCCATCCTCCACCCTCGGCCGTCTCTTCCAGCTTCTTCTGCCTTCTACGGGCGCCTTCTGTGTTGACGCGCGTAATTTGTTGGTCTGCGCGTTGAATGAATTATAAATTTATTAGCGACGGACTCGGGGGCCCCGTGGTACAGTTTCGGGGAACCCTGTTTCGCGCCTATTGCAGTGGAACCGTCATCGTTCTGTTTTGATCGTTGTATGTACGTTTTATTATTTATCTTTCTTCTTGCTAGGCAAAATGTGTGATTGCTGCTCCGAGAGTATTCGCACAAATCGATTAACCATCGGTCACATAAAAATTGTAACATTACCGACGATTATTTTTTGGCTATCCTTTCTTATTCATTTTATGTACCGTTAGATGAAAGCTACATCTGTATTAATATATTCTACAATATTTCTTTGAATTTATATTATAAAGGGATTTTTAAAATCAATGTACATTATTTCACCAGATTTCTCAACATTTTGTTTTATGGAGTTAATCGATTTGTGCGATGAACGGCTCGTATCACACCTGGTAGTTGCAACTGTATGGACAGGGAGATAACTGAAAAATTCAGAAATGACATAAAATGAGAATTGTATTAGGTACCGGACAAAATTCGGGCTTTTTAAAACAGAATATAGCATTTCCTGAAATCGAATTGCGGACAGAGTCGATTCGACGCTCGAGTTTCGAGTTTCCTGATAATTTACGAGTGGAGGTCCCGACCAGTTTCGCGGGTTAGAAGAAGCGTGACCGAGGGCGTGGCGTGGCTTAATTACTGCTTAAACGGGAGTCCTCTCCGCCTACTAAAGTATAACCCATGATAATCCTCGAAGCCTCCTTCGCTCTCGACCCATTACCTTTCGAGGTATTATAGTTACGGAGGATGGCCCTCGGTGAAGCTGGTTAGCCACTGGTAAATTACACGTTTGTTTTAAGGCTGACCCTTGCCTCGCACCCGTGCATCGATACGCTCTTAATTTATCGTTCCATCGTATATTATTGTGGCGAAACAATCCACGGGGACCCAGCATTAATTTCGAATTATGCTACTTCGGGGATTTCTTATTGATACTTTGTTAAGAGGTTACACCACTTTGCCTACCTGAATTTTCAAGATTTTTCAAGAATTTTTATTAAAGCGATAACAAAATTGTATTTACATCGAAGTACATTAATTTACTGTACAAGTATTCAACTAGAAAATCATTTTCTTTTTTCATTTTTATGAAATTAGTAGACGATTTAGTTGAGGGTTCCAAAAATAAATCATTTCTCGTACAGAATTTTCTTTGTCGTTTGAGAATTTTGATTTGTTGTTTTCCTTTGCTGGGGCTGATTGCCGTGCGAAGCGTAGGCCTTCAGGTGCGTCATGGAAAAACAATGAAGGCAAACGAGGCGAAACGGTGTCTCCTCGTTTCTCCGTGAAATGGCCGGACATAACGCGAGGCGGAAAATTACTCCAAAGGAGAAATCACGGTGATTCCACGGTGAAAACGGAGGCCAGGGACGTCGAAGCCGTTAACTAGCCGAAGAAATCGCGCGTAATTCTCAAGACCTCGTTACGTGACAGTCATTCTTGGAGAAAATCGAGGAGGAGATTGCGGACGATTACGCTTGGCTTCCTCGAAGATACATTCTAAATCTAATTGGATTAGGAAAATTAAAAATATCGAGACAAGTCTGTTCGAATGGGATAATTTTCAAATAATATTGCGTCTACGCAGACGAAAATTTGATGTTCTGCTATATAAAATTCCATTGGTTAAATGTCAGTATGCTTGACTAAAGTTGAATGAGTTATTCGATCTCGACAAACGTTTTGCGTTTGAATAGAGGAAAGTTACAATTATAATAACAATTATAATATTATAAATTCTCAGAGTTTATATTTATCGACTCGTGTCACCTATTACTTGCAGCGAAATTTGTCACGAAATTTTCAACAGTATATCTCGGGTTCGCTCGCGAATAACGCGTACTTAGTCTATAAGAACACTCTCGCTAACCCCGTGATTTCTCAATTGCCTACCCATTGTTGGTCGTAAAATAAAAAAAAAAAAACATTGAATAATTCATAACCAGCTTAATCGTGGCCGTTCGATAATTCTGTTTCCAAAACAGAGTTTTCTCATAACGAAAACTTCGTGAACCGACATGCGGGTTCCTTCGTTCCCCATGTCCCGGAGAAATCACCCCTCAGGCGTATCAAGCGAAGAGCGCAGGGCTGGATAAAGTGATCGCGCCAATTGACTAGTAATCGAGTACACCCCCGGCAAACTCGATCATCCTGCATAACAGCCTTATCTAGATGTCGGGAATTAGGTGGATTGTAACGAAACTCGTTACGACGGCCATTGAGGTCGAAACAATTAGCCTTTGCGCGCGGGGGCGAGGCCATTAAATAAAATCGAACCGCAACGAACGTCTCCTCGTCGTCTAATTGTCGCATCGACGGGATCGCGAGCGTTGCTTTGCAACCCTTTCGCGCAATTTGCTGGAATTATTCTATGAAAGGTCGCGATATGTAATTGAATTTTCGTTGCTGTGAGTCACCAGCTTAAATTATTATTGTTGAGGTTATATCGAATAGATGTGAGGACATAAGGAGGATAATAGGATATAAAAGGATAATAAACGAAATAAAAACAAAAGAGATAGAACAAAATGTAATCTGCTCGGAGCCACGGAAAAGAAAAACTTCTCTGAAAATGAAGCTTTTGCAGCCACGTGCTTGTATATTGCTTTATGTTTTTATTGTAAAAAAACGGTTGTATTCGTTCGCATAAAGCTTTCCGGAAGCTTCCTATCTTTACTCAAACGGTAACCACTATTATTGCCATACAACTGCTAAATATCATTATCTTGTGAGCCTCTCGAAGCTCGTACATGAAGAAAAGCCGACAATCAAGTCTAAGGAACAGATGTTCGACACCTTAATTCGGTTTATCCGTCGGGAGCCTCTTAAACCGATTAGCCAAATTCGCGTCGTGCGAAATGAAGTGTCCGCACAAAGGGAAAGAGTAGACCCACGAAGAGTCGGTGGTATGACGCTTAGGTAGGGAGGGAAACGGGGAAGCGACGCTTAATCCCGTGGAACTCGGCAGTCGGCTGAAACGTTGGATTTTTAATTAACGAATAATTAAAAGGAGCAACTTTCCTTCCGGCGTTTTTCGTCCCGAGCGTGCGGGCGAGCTCGCAACGATAAATTAATAAACCGCGTTACCGGTGTTGTTCATTTCGCGTGATCTATACGCGGACGAAGTTCGTCCGACGATAATAAGTTTGTAATTAAAACGCGCCGCGTTTTTATGAAGGCGCGCCTCGCGGATGTTTCTTGTTCGCAAATGGATGAAATAATATTAAAATTGTCGAACATCGCTTTCGTGAGGTGGATTTTTCTGGTGGTTAGTGATTATATAGTGATTACGATTGTGTCAGTGGTTACGATTGAGTGAAATAAAAATTTGTCGAAAGTACCGCGTGGAAAGAGAGTAACGCGCTATTCGAATAAAATGTTCGTCGAGGATTCATCGGGACACGCGATTGGAGGAGAAGATACACACGTGGATGCAGCCAAGTGCACCGAGGACCCTTACTGCATGCAAGCGAGTCTAAATCCGGATTAGGCGGATCACCCAGCGGGTGCCTAAACATCGATATAATCGTAGGATCGTTCCTGGCCTCGGTAGCAGCTTCGCTGATATCCAGACCGCATTCTCCGTCCATTAGACCTTATAAAAATATTGTAATTCACCAGCGTAGGATAATTTTCTTTGACTGCGATCTCGGGGACTAAAGAAATCAGATCGAAGAAGGAGGTAACTCTTATCTAGATAAATATTTCGTATTAACCGTTCACTGCACAAATTGATTAACTCCAAAAATCTGAAATTTAGGTGTCAAAGCACTTGATATAGTCGACTTCGTTCGGACTTCCTACATTCCTGTTTACTATTGGCCGACCAATCGGGAGGTAACGTCTAGGTCAAGGGGTTTGAGTAAGATCATCGTTATAAAGTCAGATTCCCTTCATTTGGCATATTATGAAGATATATCTTTCATCGAAGATATATATTAAAGGAGTATTTATCGACAAGATATCGAAGAAATATGCATATCTTTTATTCATTTTGGAATACACATTGGTTGCGCATGCTGGAAAGAAATACATTCCGGTTAATTTGAGGCTATCTCGCATATTAAATTAGCGAGTATACGAAGTTTTATACATATATTATTTATATATAAAAATTTCAAGCTTGCTTCGACCGTTCCCATTTCGGATTACTCAACCCTGTTGCAATGTTTCCGACCACTCGATGCCACCGGATGTTTCGAACCCACGATGGAAAATTTATCGGGCTCCGACGCAAGAAATACAAGCGTTAGGCGCTATGAAATTGCAGTTATATTTGCGTCGGCGATAGAGAGCTCGCGTAATTGAGTCGTCGCTGCAATGGTGGCCTATCGCGTGCGGATAAATATCTTGGTTAATTGGTCGACCAGGAATTTTCTACACCCGACATTATTGCATCGCGAGCCCTTCCGCGATTCTGGGACTCGTTCCAATTGAGTGCACTCGTATTTGTAAACTATGAGCGCTGGTTGACTCGCGGTACAATATATGCGAGCAAAATATTTGTTCTCGCGAAGATGGGAAAGACTGGTCGAAGCAGGAGCGAACGATACTCGATGCAAGACAGAGAAGAACACGTTTTGGGTGAAACAAAGATCAGCGATAAATTAAGTGATCAAAACACTGTGAGCCAGTAAATTCCACGGTGTCCCGGCCCCTCAAGACTCTTAGCTATTATTTAAACGAAAAAGAAATTTAAACAAATTCCACAATCTCCTAGCTCCGCAAGTTTGAATTTCTGCGACCATCCTCACTTTTGCCAAATCAGGAGTGAAATTCTACCGAAGTCGAAGCCTGAATCGGTAGCGACGAGCACTGGATGTCGCAGAAAACGAAGCTCTCTGTCGGCACGAACTCGTTAAAAGACAGAGGGGTGGGACGCGGGGTTGGTCGTGCGGCAAGCGCGATTATAAATTCAAGCTGAAACTTATAATCGTGTTTGTTTTAATTAGAACCGCAGCGTGCGGCTGGGTTCATTTAAGACTCGGAGTTCGCGGGCCCTCGTTTCGCTTCGCTCGTCGCCCCCCAAAAGCCTCCTGGCTCCGCAAAATCCCGAGTCGAGTCGAGTCGAGTCGAGTCGAGTCGCGACTCGACTCCCGTTAATTTCACGCGAGGCATTAGTACGTTAATAAACCGTTATTTATTGGCACGCTCCTTAAGAACATTTATTTCACCGTTCCGACGCATTTTCCGCCGCGCCTTTACCGCACACTAAATCAACCACCGATCTCGCTTCGGGGAAGCGAACAGGCACGAATAAATCTAAAGATCTTCTCTACCTCTTTCGTTGCGATTCCTCTGCGAGTATTTTGGCCGCTCTGCCACTTTTCTGTTCTTTCCACTCGCTGTTCAGAAGCAGTGGCTCACAATATGGCGCAAGTTTTCACGATCAGCGATAAGTGTGCCTTAAATGGAATTTTTGGAATCGTTTCTAAAATTTGGTCATTTCTCCACGGGCTGTTCTGAAATTGTAGCTTCCCATTCTTCCTTATTCACCCTCAGGGGCTGTAGCTATGTTTAATTCTAGCTATAGCACGGGCTAAGCGAACCCGAGGTACCCGAGCTATAGTAGGCCGTAAGAGACGTGTAAAGGATACAATCTAAGAAGTTTAGGATTGATGTAAAACAATGCAAATGTGATACTGTGCAAGACTGGTGAATCGTAACAAGCAAGCCTGGACCAATAGGTGCAATGATCAATATAAAATAGATTATGTACCCTTAAAAAATAAAGAAACAAACTATTCTGGCTTTAATGCTTGTTTCTTTGCTTCACCCGGCCGCTTTTTGGCTCAGCGACGTATGCGTTCTAGATCATGCGAACTGAGACAGATTTCACGCGGATAGATTTCAAATCGCGACAAATCCGATCTCTCGCATCGTTCGGCCCGGATTTTCGCCCCATTATCCTGGCCCACGAAGGACTTCACGCTCGTTCCTCGATGAAAGGAACCCTTTATACAGCCACCCTGGATACACTCAGCTCTACGTCATGTCGAATACGAAGGCAAAACGGTGTGTAATCACCGTCGTCGGATTAAAGTGATACTGTTTTTAAAAGAATGACAGTTGCTCCTTGGGAGTCCTTGCTCCCGCTCTTCCGCTTCGTAGAGGATTAACGAGACTCGGAGTGACATTGATACGCCGGGCTTGGGTTTCCTTCGATTCGAATCCGGTGTTTGCGATTTTCCAAGTATTAAAGTGTTAGAGATATATAAATATAGACAATTTCATGTTTCGTATTCGTTCGGTTAAATTATACGCTTCGTAACGTCTTGATACAGAAAGAATAGTTTGTTTTTTTATCTTTATCTTAAAGGTCATATGGAATATAGACATTCTACAAATTTGTTATGAATTTACGAATTTTAGAAATAGTTTTATTTAAAGTAGAGTCGTTTAATATTCAATGATATTAATTTAAATCTTCCCACGGGGCCATCTAGCGGTGAACAAGTCGAACTAATATTCTGAACTTTGACGTGAGCGCCATCGGCGGAAAAACGCCCAAGTTTCTCGAGAAATAGTTTACATTTTTAGACGCTAGGTGACGCCACAGATGCTATTTTCTTTATCGACATCGCAATTATCGCATATTCTGTATTTTTTTACATAGTTTTGCATCATGCTAACCATAACAAGTAACGATTTAAACTTGTAATCATGTAGCTTTGATTTATATATTAAAAGTAATCAAAAATTAATGTTTCTAAAGAAAAGTTTCTATACAAAGTTGTCTATAGTTACCGAATATCGATGCTGTCTTACGACAAACTTGGACATTTTATTGTAGATGGCGGAACGTCCTGAATGCAGGATGTCCGTCTAAAAAGCTACGTTTGAATATATTTTGAATCAGAATAACGATAAGAGGAATAACGAAAAGTTCGAACGACCATACTGTCAATACATCATTTATTTTTCAACACGAATTTTCCATAAATATATATCAATATTCGTCATACATAGTTTTTGCTTGCGTATAATAATATTTTCTTACAGCACATACATATTTTCTCTTTTAATATAGTTCTTTGTACCGATCTGAGTTGCGCTCCCGAACTCACAGCACACGTTTCTCCCACCATTCCCCTAAGAATGAAATATATATTTTTGCAGATTGCTATCGAATCACCGATTAAGTAATACTTCCAGGTCCTCCCTAACAGGGGTATCATTTCGTATCGATTTTCCCAAGTCTTTTTTCCACGATATGCCCGGATATGTCTCGTAGAATTCGTTCTTTTTATTGCCATCTATTAATAATTATATTAATTATTAATATAATTATTAGTTGATTTTTGTCTAGCAATCGACCTGCAAAAATATATTCCTTTTTTTTTTTTTTTTTAAAGCAAAGTACAATGTTCCTTAAATTCTATCAGAGTATGGTGTAGAGACAGTATATTCATACTTAACTAGACAGAACGGACATACTTTCGGGAACGTACAAATATTTAAAATTGCAGTGAAATGTATGAGTTCACAGCACAATGAGGAGTCAAACTAATCAGCCTGAAACCATCGCGCAAATCGCACCTATTGCATAGCAAATTATTCCAGAAATTACCGTCTTAAGAATATATAGGTATGCGCGATGAAATTCAAATTCCATTTTTTTTTTTTTCCATTTACACGTAATACTGAGTGGGACCAGTCACCATCTTTATTTCGTCGTAACTTCCTCAATTTTAAACAGATTAAAATCGAGTATGTTTAAGCGGAGGCTTTCCATGAAAAAAATTAAATCGCTTTAACGTCTCTTCAGAAACATCCCATGCGCAAACAATTAATAACAATTAACATTCAACATTCTTATAGTCTAGTGAAGTTAAAGCTGAAGAAGTTATGGCGAAGACAAGGGTAGGGAAAGAAAAACAGCCGCAGCCTGTATTTCTCGACGTTGAAATGTTTTGGAAGATAGAATGTTACAAAGTGCGAATGTATTCGTTCATATTATAAATTCTGTTGTGCAACACACGCTGCGAAGTCTCAACCCCCATAACTTCTTCTTCATTCTTTGTTTTTGTACGCGAAACCACGCGGATAGATATACTTTTATATATTTAGATACACTACTAATCGACATGCTACAACTCTCGGCCAGCAAGAGCAAGTTCATTTTACTTAATTTCCTCTTCGTAATTTGCTACCATACATATACATATTTGTTGTTGTTAATTATCAACGGATATTTAACAGCGATATATGCGTATATATGCAACGACATCGTTTGTTATCTTTGTCTTCTTTGTAGCATCCGCGCCAGAGCCCTGTGATAGTTATTTTTAATATTACAACAACGAATGGGAAAGGCAGTGCAAGCGTCGAATCTACCGAGTTGTTTTGAGGTCGATTTTCGTAAAAAGTTTCATCGCTGGTATTCCAGAAGTTCGAAAGAAATCTTTGAAATACTTGTGTAATACATACAGCAATCGTCACGAAGAAACAAACGATTAAAATTACTAAATCGTCTTCTAATTAGTAGAATCAATGATTTTATCTTTTAATAAATTGACTTCAAAACAACGCTCACTATCCCTTACAGTACACACTTTAGCTATGGATATTGCTCGCGTAGAAAAATCAGTAGTGAAACATAATCCCTCTAAGCTCCTTGAGCACTAAAGTGGTGTCACCTTAATTGACCGTGAGTTCAATTCGATTACCAACTAATTACAAAACCTCGCCAGTATCTCGAGCAACGACTGATCCTTCGATTCTTCAGTCTACGCGGAACTCCTTCCTACCTCTATCTCCAGTGAAAAAAGTTGTGTTCCAGAAATCAATAAATGGGTCTAGTGCTCCAAGTAGATCTATCATTCCTCTAACACCACTCGCATCGAGTTCAGAAACGAAATTAGAACGCTAAACAGTTCGGATTCCCTTCATCCCTTAAGTGAACACAACACTCATTTTGAAACCAGTTACAGTGTCGTGTCCTCTTGAAAATTCAACGCAAATTAGAAGATCACGAACGCGGTCACCTCTAATCTCTGAAAAACTCCTCGACTATTTTCAAAAGCAAACTTCTGATTAACTTGTACGCTTGACTATGCGTTTGGAAAACGATGAAACGCGTTCAGGCTATCGGCACGACTGTTCCTGTCTCTTTCTTCAACGTTAATTACAATTCTAAGGTACAACGCTATCTAAGTCTATGTACCAATCACAGCGACACAGAACATGTGGAACGTACCTACGTATATACCTACATAGCCAACATTAATCTATATGTGTATGCAATGTATGCATATTACAAATATGTATATACATATACATAACATATACAACATACAAACGTCGGCTTACAATTACTCGACACACACTATGCGCTGAGAGTGTCCTCGGTTAAAAAGATATTTCGTTAGATTAGTTTGTCATCGTTTTGCAAACATTAGCAATTTCTTTTAAATATACATTTATATTTATACGTATATTTGTATATATGTATATGTATATACGATACAGTATATCGACCACTGATTGTACGATTAGGATTTGTGCAGGGCACAACAAGCAATCACATTTAGTATCCCCGCGTTGTATTCGCCAGTGATATTGTTCTATGTTCGCTACAGGTGCGCTAAATGCATCTTACAAAAATTATTTCTTAATTTCCTCGGCTTTGATTGTTCTTTCGTATCGTTGTTAATGTTTCTCAGGGAGCGTGACGTTGGTAAGTCTTGATCGAATAGAACGCGGAGCGAAACACGCAGCGTATAAATGCGGTTATCAGCACGCCACTAATCGTGATATATGTATATATACGCGATTAGAAAGTTAGTAGCTGTACACTTCTGACAACAGTTATCTTTTATTTTTGCACGGGAAAGGTGATGATTAATTCTGAAACTTGGCTGAATTATGCATTATGAGCAAGAACGAAGAACGAATCATATTTGTTCGTCGAAAAAAATAATTTTCGTTTCGGATACTTGTCAGATTTGTATTATATTTTTGTTGAACCACCGAGTAGATACCCATAAATGGCATTAGTTCGTTAATCGCGAACCGTTTATTTTTATTTTAATTCCCCTATCTTTATATAAAATACTCTTACTTCATTCCTTGCGAAGAGGAACGAGGCAATTTAATCTAATTTGATCTCTGAATTGACGCGCATATTTGTCGGCTCTGGATCTAGTTCGACTGTCGATTCCACAAATATTTAATATAGTGACGTATATCGTCCTTCAAGCTCATTGACGATTGTATAGATGCGCTGGCAACGTTTCTTACATTTTCGTAACTTAGTTCGTAGGTTAACAGCTTCTCGTGTCCCGACCGTTTACTTACTATTCTTTTAAACATTCTTGATAATTCGATTTCTTTTCCGTTAGGATAAAACCTTTTTATTCGTAGTTGATACCAACTGAGGCTTCTTTTGAATAAAATACTATGTTTCGCCAGCGTCGTAACAAGCATCTTCAGGGGTCAAATGGCATAATTATGGATGAACTTTGACATAAACTCTTCGATTGGCAGCCAATGAATTATGGCACGAGCTGAGGTACCTTGATACTTCATGTACCAGAAATCTATCTATAGACTTGAAATTTTTTAAACTCGACCTTTTATATAGTATCTCTAAGTTTTTATTTTTTTAATCTATTTCTATTGGAAATTCTATTTCTATTGTCCAGTGATAATATTGACGAACCAGTGCTATTAAAAAGTAACGAAAACAAATTAAAAATTTGTCTCTCTTTCTTAAATTTTTAAAAATTTTTAATTCGTTTTCAGTACTTACCAATAGCACCGATTCGTCGATATTATCGCTGGAAATTTCCAATAGAAATAGATTTAAAGAGGTAAAATCTTAGAAATACAATATAAAAGCTCGAATTAAAACTTAAAAAGTCGAATATAGAGAACTAAAAAATAGAAGTATTACAAATATAACCGTAGAATATATTTCTCACTTCTATAAAAGTATGAATTTTGATTATATTTTTGCGAACACCCTTTGGATGGATCCAAGGCCTGCTGGTACTCGCGACAGGACAAAGCTTTGAAAATGTAACCGTGTTTCTGAGAATTTTGTATAGCACGGGAACTAATCTCTATTTTGAATTTAACGAGTTACGGCTTCTTGGAATCTCCTTAGACGTTCTCCAGTTTTTGTACTGTTAGGGTAAACACGACGGTTGCCGTACCTTGCTTCGCTATCACAACATAGCGGCGAGCAACAATAAATGTCACGGTTTTCCAGAAGGAAGGGGAATGACCTGAGTGAGGCAGGTCAGAAATCTCCGCATTCGAAATCCGTCCGTCGAGTAATAAGATTGAATCAACGAGTGCGTTATATGCGAACGGGGAATAGGTCGGTTAATTTAGAAACTCTTCTTCGAACTTGACTATTTCTAAATCGGTAGTTAAAGTGTGAACAAGACCCAAGCTGCATCCCACGCCAACATTGGTCTGCCACTTCTATCCTGCGCTGTTCAGTTTGGCACCCTTCGACAACTTGCGATCTCTGCATAGTATTCTACCCTAAAAACACGTCCTTCGCTCCATAAGCCTCGGTAAGTACCAAAACCGTACCGTGAAAGTCTAAAACGTCTTTCTTTCCATTTTTTTGTACCATTCACGTTTCGATATCAGACGGCTCGTATATAAATCGTACACGATTGGAATACAAATGTGTATGCAGTATATATGTGTACAAGTATACTACGCTCTTAAACAATTTAGAGTAATAATCTTATCGACAGTTTTAATGAATACGCGGAGCTTATTACGGAATCGCGCTAATCGACATTGACTTCACAGGAGTAGTTATACAGTTTCGTGTAGTATCTTTCGCAAAAGAGTACCTTCCTTAGGTGACACCATTATTTTGTGCGCAGTATTTCACGTCACTCTCGAGTAAAATTAATCATAAGAGATTTTTCGTTCGATTCATAGGTGGCATAAGGTAATTCTATCGTTTAAATCGTTTGAAGTTAATAAATACGGTTTCTGTTATCGAAAGCACGACTATAGAAAATACTATACAATTTATGGGTAAAAAAATGTTGAAATCGGCGAAAGTGTGAGATACTGAATACTTACTCGAACGTTTCGTGGACTTACATGTACAATTTTTACAGACCTCGACCCTAGACGTGAAAACACGATATTCCTACTTCTAAATTGACTACAAGTATTGACTCGTAACGTTCTCGGTAAAAGAACTTCTAAAATCATTCGTGAAATAAGGATTCGCGATTCTTATTCTATAAATACTCGTCATGACCGATGCGTCCTTACTCGTTACGGCTTCGTGAACCATCGCGTAAAGAAATATATAAACATTCATTATACGAGACGTTTGTAAAGAAAAGATACGATTTCTTTTTTAATACACTGAAACATCGATGAAACCGGCTACTATCATATGCTTGTCTTTTCTGTAAATTATATATACAATCGTTTATATATATATATATACTTTAGTAATAGCTGCTTACATCACATTATGCGGTTATTATTGTATATATGTATACTTTATATAATCGGAAATATAAAATTACGTACGAGTGCATATACGTATAGATTTCATGTATCAGATACAATCGACTCCGTTATCGCAATCGTTTGGATCAAAGTTCTATGTTGAAAAGCGATCGCGATGGGTAAATCAATTCAAAACGAAGTGAGGAATAAGTAGCTACTCAGAGTTCAAAGTTAGAGCGTATTATACAGGGTAGTTTCAGTTGACTATTCTGCAAAGTCTCTCTTCGTAACTAGCCTAAGCGAAATTATGCGGTGGAATTAAATTCTCTATCTGGTTTAAAAAAATATCTTCATCGAAAACATTCGAACTTTCCTGATTGTCCGATTTGATTTTCATTTTCATCTATCGTTCTCTGTGAACTAGCCTCGTTCGAGCTAACCGAAGTTATTAAAATATCATACAAATCGAACTGCATTCGATAGTTAGGCAGAAGCTTACGTTACTTTACATCTTATTTATCATAGACGGATATCGGATTTCCGGGATGAGAATACAAATTTAACGAAACATTTTTCTTTAACTTTTGACAGAGAAACAAACTCGAACGTTCGATAAAACTAATATTTTGATCATTATTAGACGACGAAACTTCTAAAAGAAAAACAGGGTTTCTTAAAGGTCCATGGGACCTAAACGTATGATCGAATTTAGATTCACTATTCTGTAAATTACGACTCTAATAGATAGCTATAACAACCTGCGGTTACATCGAAACACAATATAGACGAGAACTATATAACAATCAGCATATCACTGATCTTACCCCTAATCATTTTATATCCTAATCTTACGCGCTAGTTTATTGTCCGTTTTGGAACATTTCCTAAAATTATTTATTGTCTGCTCACACAGTATTGTTGGTTATTATTAATTACATTACTCCTCGATTACAACTATTTGTTGTCTGGATACTAAGGAAGACATTTGTCATTTAGCATCTTCAATCGGAGAAGAATTAAGCATTTCAATTAACGAAATATTTAAATGAAAAGGGAACAACTATTTAGGACGAATTGAAAAGCCTAGAACCTCCAAAAACATCAAAGACAGGAAGTAAACGCGATATCTTTATCCTACATATACTGACAAATTTTCCAACTAACGTAGGCCTTCTGAAACAATTAGATGATTTCATCGTACCCTCTATAGAGAAAACCTGTATCGAAAGTATTCTCGAAAAAGATATAGATTATTGTCCTGACCAACAATACCGCTTTTCTTATCGCTTAGAAAAAGTCTAAGTCAATTAGTAAGGCTCCTAGTTTTCATAAACAATATACATTGTATAAAGTAGACTCATTTAAAAACTATTTCCATTTGAGTGCGGATCAAAAAAGTGCTGGTGCAGAGTATTGTCCCTAGAATTCAGTCAACATGATCTCTAATCCTAAGCTAGGTTTATAGTGCGCTATAGAAAAACTACAAGCAGCACCGAGTGCCTCATTAAAACGTTACTGTTCGTGTTTCGAATATTCCTGTTATAAATAAGCATATTCGAACCATGAACACACGGATTAGAATATTACTACATACATATGTTTAAGCTATCGTATAAATACGAGATTGAGCAACATCTTGATTTGCAAATAAATTCAATTCTCAGCAATTAAGATATATTTGAAAAAAAATTTTAGCTGTGCCAACGTTGGCTCAATGCCAACATCTTTCCATACCTTTAACCTTCTATGAGCCCGTGTAACTTTTAGATCACCTGCTAGTACATCGAGATTCAAATGGTATTATTTTACCAAATAATTTTAGTTTTTTCACAAAATGTCCTATACGTCTTAATTATATAATGTCTCTGATAACGAATAACAATAGTGATAGCTAATCACTTGCAAGTTGTTTGTAGAAAAAACAATTCGGCTCATAGAAGCTTAAAGTTCAAGATCAGAAAGCTTTGAATTTGTAAGCTTGATAGCACAAATAACCCACAATTAAATTTTAGATACTTCATTGCAATCAAATAATTGGATCAACAATTTTAATACTGAAATCAACTTTTCGATCTGACATTCTTTAATCGAAAACAAGTAGTAATGATGTTGCTCAGCTCTGACATTAACATACTTGTAATACTTCTATTACATACGCATTTATATATATATATATATATATATATATATGTTTCCCTGCTTATGCATAAACATGTGCTTCATATCAATACGCTATTAATACACCCTACGCTAAACATATATTACGATTTATACTTACATTAACAAACATACACTTCAATTATATTTGCATCGTAGATTTCTATACTTACAATTACACGAAATTTTTATTGTCGATACACACACGCGTCTCGTGCAGTACACGCATGACGTTTCACCAACCGCCAGGTGTGCGTTTGAGAATTTCGTACAAAAGTGTCATTTATTGTCTGCGAAATAACACTCGGTTCATTGATGTTGGCTACATTTACATCGCGCATAAAAAAGTCATCGAAACATCAGCGTTTCATGAGAAACAGCACACCGATTCGTATGTCAAAAAGTAGATTTACTAAATTCATCCGAGGCTGACCGTTGAGATGAAAATTCGTTAGAAATAAACAATCAATCGGAGATCTTCGCTGACACTCGGCAAGAACACGATTATTGAGTCGTGTACCGAAGTAATAAACGCACACCCTATTTTTAAATATTATTTTCAACCACCTGGTGGTGAGTAGGAGGCTCTTCAAAAAACCGACAGCGATACAAAATTTTTTTTTAAATTTTTGTTTCGTTTGCGAAACTATTATTAGTTTTGCTCACTTTTAATCTCGGTACTAAATATACGCCAGTCGTCTGACTTATTGATTTCTTTTTTTTTTTTTTTTTTAAATTACTTCCTTGCGCTGATGAAAGTTGACTTTCTAGAAAATTACGACGAGGGGGCCGTTGTTCGAAGATTCTCGTCCGACTTACGGACCCGACGTTCGTGGAACAGTTTTTGAATATGTTTCCTCTTATTTCATCTTTGCTTGTACGCCCCTAACTAAGTACCTTATCGTTAACACGAGTAAGAGACTTTCGGAAGTCGATCGACGTAGACTGCAATCATTAAGAATCAACCATTTTTATTTCGATCGAGTGCTTCATTTTTGATACTCTGACGATTCCAAGTTACGTGTAAATTAAATAAAAAATGATGAAAAGACGTACTGTACCGTAATTCGAAAAATAATTATACAATTTCAGCAATCTACGTCGACCAACCTGTGTTCGTATCATATGAGTCATTTCAATAAATACAAGAATTAGCCTCGCTATAGATTGATCACATTTTTAGCAACGATTAGACTAAACTACTCTGTATATCGTCACAATTATTGTCGTTGCCAGAAATATTTGGGAATTTACAGTAAGAACGGTAAAAACCTGCATTGAGAATTTGATTTCTTGTTAAAAATGAATGTTCCTTAATTATCTAAATTAAACAAGAATAAAAATAAGCTGAAAATATACGTGATAAGAAAAGTTTCTCGTAGTCTGTCTTAAAAATAGGTTTCCTCTATTCCACGAGGTTTATAGCAACTTAAGCAAATTAACAAATATATCTGTAGTCGTTCTACCTACCTATATAGTACCAACACACTTAAAACAGCATGTAACGCACTCTTCGTAATAGAATGACTTTTAACAAGGAATCTTAGTGTCTCGAATCAGAAGTGTGCACGCACGTTATTATCGTCAAAATTATTGTCTGAACTTAGTACTCGCATAGATATACCTCTTACCAGTTGTATGAAGTTGTACGGAATCATTATTTTCGTTTTTAGATTAACCCATACCTACGTCGGAGTACTTGGCCATTTCATTACGAATCCACGGAACGTATTTCGGCACGTAGGCGTAAACACCAGGTAATTTCGGGTGAGCACACTTTATTCCCCAACTAACGATACCGCCGACAAACCACTTCTCTTTAACGTGTTCGTCCTGACACAACAAAGGACCCCCGGAGTCCCCCTGTTAATTAAATCATAAGTAAGAATGACCAACTACTTAAACTGACAAACATTTTGTTTTAGATATCGGAGACATTTTGATCTACGAATTTACCTGACACGCGTCCTTTCCCCCATCTGGATAACCGGCACAGATCATTCCATCGGTGACGTTCAATTCTTTGTACGCGAGCCACAAATTGCAAATCTCCCTGTTCAGAACTGGAACCTGCACTTCGTTCACGGCTGGTTCGTACTCGGATGCTGCAAAAATCGATCACGTAAGCAATCCTTTCAAATCGAACACGTTCGATATTTACCTGTTTACTACTGAACATACCGAGGTTTCACTACTACATATTTCTACTGGAATCGAACAAATGTCTAGTCTTAAAGATACATTTTTCAACTGAAACAACTTTTTTCTTAGCGATAATGTTGTCCGAGGCTTCGTTAAGGAGATATTAACAGAAAACCCCGAGCAATAAACCGTAGGCTACGCGCTAGGCGACCGCGCTCGTACGCGAAATTGCAAAGTCGTTATCAATGATCCAGTAATTTCAGAATAAAGTCTAAAATACACGAGTCAAATTGATAGGCTTGGTAGTGGTAATGTTGATCCGTGATACTCACAATCGGAGTCATTTTTCTTGCCCCAACCGATGACGGTGCATAGAGTCCCGGGGATGAGATGAGTGTCAGCCTTGGGCAAACAGACTGGTCTCACATGTTCGTGGAATTGAACTCGTCTTTCCAACTGATAAGAATGACGAGAAAAGATAAAATCATTGCCAAAAACAACGTCTCGTCGACTGAACTAGAAAACGGTCTACCTGAAATAGGGCGACGTCGTTGTCGTGAGCGATACCCAGATTGTACATCGGATGAGGCACTACTCTCTTCACTTTCAGTTTCTGTCCAAGATACGTGTGAGAGTGTCGTCTGGTAATACCTAGCTGAATCGCCCATCCAGTTACGTCGGAGTAACTGGTATCGGAGAAAAATATTTTGTTAAAAACGTGGTAACTAGACTGCGTCGATGTTTACGCGATTCCGTATTTTCGCAGATGCAGAAAAAGAAATTAAGTTTAAGGGGATATTTATGAAATGTTTATAGAGTTTTGTGAAGCTTGTAGGTAGACATACTTCCTAAAATGAAGGTATTATCATACCTGCATTTACCATAAACAATAGTATACGAGACTCACTTTCCTACGCAATGAGACGCTGTCAGAACCCACTGATCGGCTATCAGAACTCCAGCACAATAAAAAATCTGTTCAGGTCCCCCAAGAAGAGCTGCCAAGAATGGCCAATCACCGGGTGCCGATTCCACGCCACCCACGATTCTAGTCTTCACCTTTGCGTTCCCATACACCGTCTTTCTTCGTCCGCAAGCTGCGCAATCGACGTCACAACAAGTGACTCACAAGAAACCAATGTTTCCCGATTGATAACACATATCCTTATAAATAAGTTACCGTATTCCGTACACGTGAGCTCCACCTTTGGATAGATCTCCTGATCCGTGATGCATTCCTGAAATTCCTTCAGATGGTTCGTCTTAGGGCTACTGAAATTCCTCTGGGTGATGTTCATATCCTGGGCCAGCAACCTCGACGAAAGCGCCACTCTGAAACAAATTACAAAATCCAAATCAAGTAGCTTCGATCTCGAAAGCACGACATCAAACGTGCACCGACAAAGCGACTGAAAGGGCCGCAAAACTGTACTCTTACGTGTATCCAAGCATAGAGCAAATCGTGTTAGCAGAGTTCGGTTCCCAATGAGAGATGCAGGCTGGCATAAACTTGCCCATTTCGGCGTGGTAAACCTCCAATCTTCCCTCGCCAACGTCCCCGTTTCTTTGGCTCAGCTTCACTGTGAAGACACCGCATAAGAAACGTGAGATAGAAAACGTAAAAGAGGCGAGCAGAGGCTGAAGATACCAAAAAAAAAAATAAAAAAATAATAAAAAAAAAAAGACAGAGAATGAATATAGTTCGAGTTGAACGCTTAAGTAAGATCAAACCTTTTAAGGGACAAACAACGTTTCCACATTAATATTCTGCTTACAGCAGTAACGTTCGTCCTGGCCCCAAGGACAGTCCATGACACCGTCGCAGATGTGAGTGGCGGACATGCACCTCCTCTCGCCGCAGTGCAAGGGGGATTTCGAGACGGTGGTCTTCGCTAGAATGGGCTTCTTCACGATCTTCGTGTTGAAAACGGACGCGGTGGGCGAGGAAGAGGAACTGCATTCACCGCATCCAATCTCGTCGGTGTGATCGGCACAGTCCAAGTGACCGTCGCATCGCCAGTCGACCGGAATGCATCTGGTGCCGTCGCATTGAAAGCCGCTGGTGCATACTGCGCAATGCATTCGCAAAAGAACAGGTGAGATACCCTTGTTTTTAGTTAGCAAGCCTTTTCTTTTATCGAGTACTGGACGCCGTCACAAAAGGTTGCGACGGGGCAGACTTTTTCTGTCTGTCACGAGAACACCCTGACCCTCGGACCATGGTCGCGAGGTACCGGGAATTCCGCGCCGCGTTTCCTTTTCGGCGCGTAGTCGCCATACCTCTTTTTCCCCAACGGTGTGTGTACCGCGTAATTCCCCGCGTAGATTTCGCATAAATAAAGATTCGTTGAAACGTACGCGGATTAAAGTTTATTTCCTTTTTTTCGACCTCCCCTGAGTTTCGCTCTACTCTAGAGCAGCCGGAAGGACGAAGGTAACGGACGCGTGCACTCGGCACTGGCGCTCAAATTTTTATAAACAAATTCGTCCGTGGAAATTGTGCGACCGAGCGTGTCGAATAGCGGCTTTCCCGGCCGCTCATGCGAGGCCCGTCACAAGGTCCAAAGTTGTTTTTCTAATTTTTGAAGAGTTTTCTAGGTAATGCAATTTTAGAAGGAGGCTATACAACGAAGGCACGATTACGATTTACTTTTTTACCCCCTGTTTCTTCATCGAGTAATGGCACCATCAAAGGAAGTTGAAAGACGTTTCACTAATTTTTGAAGAGTTTTCTAGTTTAATGCAATTTTAGAAAAAAGCTGAGATGAAAGCACGATTACAATTTCCATGGCGCAGCGATTTGTATATATAGTTACGATGGTATGTATATATGGTTTATGTATATTTTCGATATTATTGTTATAATATCGTCATAAATGCATAAAATCCGCAATCTAGTTATGACGATGTATTACGGAATATAAACAAGCTTCACAGTCAAAGACAAAAAGTCCCAAAGGAAGGTCATCGTCTCTCTGTCAAATAAGTCTAACTTCTGAACTAAATATGGTAGATATATAATCGTGATTTGCATCATTGTGTTTCTAATAAATTATATTAAATAAAAACATGGTCAAATCGCGGCGCCACGGAAATCATAATCTCCCCGAGGTGAATATTCATGTTTACGTCACATTTTAACTACGTCACTTTTTTATTTCTAGCATCGAGGAGTACTGTTGGGGCCGCAGTGAAACGCGACAGATTTCGAGTCCCTCTTTGTGCTGCTTCTATTCCATAACATAATTAAGAATGATTGGATTTTCCAATTAATTCTGTCCCCTTCGCGATTGAGATAAAGTGAACAATTACAGTTCAATCTAATAACAAACAATAACGCTAATCGAATCAACCAACGTTTGATCCCTCCCGATTTCACTGTTGCCCTATCTACCCAAGTTCGACCTCAACCCGATCAACCGAGAGAACGGTGACCAAAAGACAAGGACAATTAAGAAATCGGTATTAGATCTCCCCAAAGTGGTCCAGGAAATCAAGTCACGACTCGAGGCAGTTGACAATGGTGAACATTCCGTTTCGAGAAACGAACAAATGAACGGAACAAAAGAGTCGTAAACGCCAATGGGAGGGCAAACAATGGATATCGGTTTAGAAGGTTAGCTCGGCAATTAGTTCCGTTTGCTTCGGTGCATATGTGCATCGGTACAGCTGACGGAGGTGTTGGTAGGTAAAACAAAAGATGAGCAGCGAATTCACGTAAATATTTCCGGTTCCCATTGTTCCTCTCGCCGAGGCGTTGATGGATCGTTTAGAACGCCCTGGTAGTTTTCTTTTTTCCGAATTTTCGTGACGATCGTTTTTCGCTGGGTCAATTTTACTACCCTCGTTTAAAATTGAACTGACCTATACTACAGAATGAATTTATTAATGAGCGGTATAATAGCTCTACAAATTAGCATGTGAATTTGAAATAGTCTCCCTAGCAACTCTTTCATTGCCTTCCAATTCGAAGAGATTATACAAAAATCGCTCGCAGTCTAGTAATAATGTTGTTCATTTTTTCGAATACCAAAACAAAATTCCGCAAACCAGAGGTATTAAAAAGCCACGCGAATCCCGTTAATTCCGAATCGCCGCAGACCGCGAAACAGTTTTCGTAATTCGCAACCGGAAGCAGAGTTTCAGTCAGCAAGGGAAAAGAAAGAAATCCTGCGTCTTTGGAGAGTTTTATCGCGACTCGCGTGTATTCTAGCCGTCGCCCGGCTGTCCCGGTGAGATTATTTTAATCCCACGATTATCTACCTCTTTATCAAATGCCGGGACTTTATCCAATGGGCTTATCCCCACCGAAGGAGCTGAATAAATGGCTGCCGAGGCCTTGCACGAAAATGACGAAGTGCCCGTGACCGTCGGACAAAAAGGATCCTCTCGATTCGAGTCAATCACGCGTCCATAACGACTAATTCTCGTCTCATCGTGGCCGTCCAATTTTAACGTGTTCACTCGAAAGCAACGTTTCTCATTTCCCGTAGCGACCACAAAGACACTTCGCGCTTGTTCTTTTCTCGTCCTTTCCAAAGTAGACATTGTTTACATCAACGTGTGCCGAAGTTTTCGCTCTTTAAAAATTAGTTCTTACGCTTTGCTCGTAAGAAACGATAAATAATTTCTTACAGGGACGAATAAGAAGCTTTAAAAGGGATACAGTCTACCGGAGTAGTATATTACATCGCTTGAATGCTATTGAAAAGATGTCAAACTTGGAAGTTTCAGAACTTTATTCAAATTAATCAAAAGCTCTCGCGAGGGAAACGAAATTAAAGTTCGAATTTCCTACTTGTTGACTCCTTTGATTCGTTTCGTTTAAGCTGCTGCCCAGGAGGTAGCATCTCCTTTGAAGAGAGGCTTAGCAGATCATATCAATTTCTCGATGTTCAAGTGCCGAGGCGGTATAAACAATAATTTCTCCAATTTCATTTTTCCATAAGGTTCAATAATTTTCAAGTGATTCAAAAAGTTGTATCGGTACTGTATACCATTCGTAAGATTTGAAAGTTACTTTTGACGACTATTTTACAACATATCGAAAATATCAGATCTAAAAGACCGAATCGAGGCTATCTTTGCATGACTTACCGGGTTTCTCCGCTCTCCGACCTGCCTCCAACACTTCCTGGTGTCCCACGCACTCGTCCGGATTAGAGTTCTCCGGGAACAGCTCGCACTCCAGGTAGTCTGGCAGCGTCAGACCAAACACGTCCAAGAAGAACCCGCAACGTCTCTTAGTCTCTGAGCAAAGATTATAGTTTTCAAAATATAGTACATCGATTGTTAAAACGACCCTAGCTAATGGTGGCAATACTGAAATTTTAGGAAATATTTCTTCCACCAAGCGTTGCTCGGGCCAGAGTGGCTTTACTTACGAAAGCAGAGACTGCGACAGGGTCGCACCAGGTGACCCCGAGATCCACATTTCGGCACAAAAACGCTGCACAGGAAGAGGGCGGCTAATTCATAGCATCTGACATCGATCACGGAGTCGTAAAGCTCGAGCTCGTGCTGGGCATCGCGCTGCCCGAAATTGCCCATGTAATTCGGGAAGACGGTGAAATTATACGGAATCTGTCGGAACCGACAACGAACGGCACACGTAAATGCGTTTGACATTTAATTAAAGAACGTCTGATTATTCAACGTTTATCGTCGCGATTCGCAATCGTGGAGGACAGTGATTACATTCTTGAAAATATGGCGCAAAGTAATTGGTGATCTCGATTAGTATAAAACTGTGTCTCGATCAAATTCCATTGAACAAGACATCAGTCTTCCGTATCTATTAGAATTTATTCTTTTTCGCTTTTGATACAAGAACAAAATAGAAGACTCGAAATTGTCTTAACCGACCAAAAAATGACTAGACAATCTCGACAATCTCGAGATTGATGAGACGGGAACTGTTTTAATTCGCTTCGAAGAAAGTGGATCGACTCGAAAACGTATTCCACCGTCGCGACGTCCGTGGAAAGCTTACCTTGTGGTTTTGGCAGAAAGTTACTATTATGGGTAGACATACTCCCGGTGCTGGATTCTTCTCTTCGATCATTGCTACTGCCTGTTCCGTCAACGGGAGTACGTTAGTGTAGATCGTCTTATTCTCCAAGCGTATGACAGTCTCGGGATAGGCTGCTCGGAGAAAACAATTATATTTCAAGTATGATCATTTAGCAAGTCTAATAGTTGGACCTTGTCCGTGGTAAAAATTCAAATAGTATAGTATATTAGGTGAACTGGAAAATAATGTCATTTCTGCGAATCTCAATACTTATTTATCATTCATTAGCTTATTGATTTTTATCCGACATTGAAAATTTGCACACTAGATTGCACAAAGGCTGTTGATAACAAGAGCGATCATACAATTGATTAAAAATGGAAACTTATTAAAAATGTATCTGTTTGAATTTAATATAAAAGAAACGACATTACTTTACAGTCTCGCTAATATTCAATTATACGTACATAGAAATATTATCAATGGACATTTTTATCGGTCCGTAATTAAATTAAAAGCTATACGAGTACCGTCATCGAACGAAACCTTACGTACGCAATCCAAAGGTATAAGTTACGTTTTCGACTCAATATTAACCGGTTTATTTTACGTTCCATGGGTTTAAAAGAATTCGCAGATGCAACTTCAATTGATCGTTTGAAATACGAAATCTCTTGGTATTCACGGTGGCCCATTTAAATGTTAAACGTTAGTTTAAACATGGGAATAACGCTGCAACAAGGTAACAAGGGACGGCTTGGAAAATTTCTCGTCTCCAATTTGTGGTCCACTTGTAACTGCAGCCCCATTACGCGAACTATAAACTAGCATGCAACAATGTGACATAGGCACATATCGCGGTCCGAAAATTAGTCCACAGATAATCCTATTATTCTGCAGGTCAGCGTCAAATGAAAATTATTCGCTAACGTTAAACTAACTTATCGTGTCATATTTTCGCTGTTAACGATGGCTCGGGATTGCATCGCGACAATTTCACGTAATGTTTCATCAAAACGTCTGCCTTTATTCTCATAGAGGACATCTTAATTTTTTGTGCGCGTTCAGCATCCCTTATGTTCAGAGTAAAACGTCCGGCACTATTTTTGTTTATTCACTACCATGCAATTAATCAATGTACCAAAAATTAGTCGTTTTAAAATATTTTATTTTCGTTTAAAAATGACGTAAGTAAAATCGTCACGGGCTCTCCGAGTATATGTTCCATTGCGCAAGTTTCTTTTGCTTTTCATCCATGTTTTTTTTTTTTTTTTTTATAAAAAAACCACTGCAAGGCTTTGGAACACTTGGTTACGTTTACAAAGATTTTTCGCTTTCCTGTCTCCTGATATTTCCTATCGTTTAAAACAGTTAACGTTACGGGGTCGTTGGGAGCAACGATGCAGGGGGTCGGTAATGCGATGGAAAAGCTAATTACGCATCACTATATTACCAATAGAAACGGAGTCAAAGCGCGTTCAGCGAAGTCGGTGTTGATGTTTGAAAGCAAGTAGCACACGGGAACTGGGAGCTCTATTGATCTTTCGGTACCACGAAGCTCCTCGTTCTACGTGCTCAGTGTATTACATCGCCTAACGTCGCGAGCATTTACGTTTGTCACCGACGAGTGCCTTTCGGGTAATGACGTTTCCCTCGCGCGCTATTGCCCCAAAAATAATTGCATCAACTACGCGAAGAATCAAGCACAATCACGATTCTCTGCCGAGGGATTCGTCTACTCACATTTGAAGTACACGGCCAAACCGCCTGCGATGATAAGGAGCGCGACAGCGTTGAAGAACACCTGCACGAATCTGAAGCGTAGCCTTCCGGTGGTCACGTAGTGGCTGCTGGTCATGTCTCCGATGATCTGAAGTTTCGATCGAACAATTAATAATCCGTTGCCTACAACCGTATCGTGGGTTATGAGGCTTACGGAGAGAAGGAATCGTCGACGACCTGGATAGCTTAACGGTTTAGGCAGTCGCCAGGCAAGCAAAGGATTCGGTTTCGAATCCCGGTCCAGCAATCCGATCGGGCCGATTCTTTTTCTCCTATAAATTATTCGTCTTGAATTAATAAATGTAACTGCACGTAGTTTATCGATGAATAAGTAACGACGCAGCGACTTCGTTCGTTTAAAACCACGTTGAAAATTGACAATGTTTCGCGAGTTGTTTCGTCTGGTCCAAGTTATATATATATATCTGAAAAATAACGCGCTTAGCTTGTTAGCTAAATGCAGGCATACTTATCGGATCGAAAATCAAGCTTTGTATGGAAAAATAACTTGATCCGCTATTTCGATGCATTCCTCGCACGAAGAATCATCGTACACGCGTTTGTGCCGGGATTATCACCGCACCTTGTGTACTCCCCATCCTCTCTATCGCTGTTGGAAACGTATAAACTCCATGTGTTCATTTTCAGCGTAAAATATCCGTTTGACCAGCGATAGAGAGTGTCGTTGCATAAACGCTACCGATTCTATATAATCCCACCCCTCCAATTCACGCAACCAGTCCACGAATTGATGCAAATATTAATCCTCGATGTAATTCGCGTGTGCTAGATGGCGACAGACCCGGTGTTTTGGAGGAGTCAATGCACCTTGAATGTGTGTTAGTGCGCGTCATCCGATCCACCGCCAGACCGTCGATACCGATTATGATTTCCTCGCGGTCGCGTTGTGCCGTCAAAGGACAAATTACGTCCCTACGCACACCGATAGACTCCTGCCTAACGAATTTCGAGCACTAATAGGGCGTCGCGGTTGCGTTACCAAACTATACAACTTCGTTTTCGCGAAATGTTCGTCCAACTACGTCGAGAACGTAACGTAGACGATGACTTACAATATCATTTCGATTTGCACTAAGCACTTCGTATATTGCAACCTATGTGAAATGTTTTGAATTCTACTGGACTTGTAAGGAACATGTTGTCTGCAAAGATTTTATTTTGCATAACGATCCGCAGTCTAGTTATAGTAATTTCAATTAGAACCAATTTCTCAATCGTCGTGAAACCACGCTCCTTGTACATCACGAGATCGAGTAAGTTCTCCGTTCGCAGTAGAATTGGACGTTCTTGGTCAGACGCTTGATAGAATACTTTCTCGTTTGCAACTTTTTCATTACACATCCCCAGGCAACGATAATTAGCGATATCGCGCGGTAGTAGTCGGTTCCAATAATGCCAATGTTAATCGAATAGATGTAAAAAACAAGGGAATTGAATTGACGGGAGGAAATAACCGTTGCATTCGCTCGTGCCTGGGATTTCGCGTCGGGTCGCGTTCATTATCGGCGGTCTCTTTTTCGCGTTAATAATGAGAACGTTCGCGTAAAATTACATCTGTATCTGGCTCGATAAGGGTTTCGGTTTTCGCGATATCGAGCGCGTAATTCAGGAAACGCGCGCGCTTCTCCCCAATTGGCAAACGAAAGGATTAAATGACACCGAATTATCGATTCGCGTTGAATCGCAGTTGTACATTCGTCGAACCAGTTTCGCGTGTTCCGTCATATTGTATTCGTGCCGTGATTATCGCAAGCTCATCGTACGCGTTACTCGAAACGTATTAACCTCTTGACTGCGAAGGACGTATACGTATGTACGCCCTGGAGAAATTGGCTCAGAGAAATGTTTGTATTCGTTGAATCAATTTAAAAAAAAATATCAGCTTATAGGGGATGACGAGACGAAACTTTTTTATATTTTCAGTTCATTCATGGGATGCTTAGTTTTAAAAATAAAAATTGAAAAGTTAGAAGTTCGTTTAAGAAATTGAATTTTAGGAAAAAGGTCTTCCGAGTTTTCCATTTTTTTAAATTGATATTTTGGATATTGATATTTTTTTTAAAATTCACATCTTTACGCTTCTTAGTATTTCCAGCGAAAATCATCTCGCGGTCAAAAGTTTCACGTAAACACGCGAGAGAGCCAGGTCATTTTCCAACGTCGAGTCGATATTTATCGCGGTGAACGAAACGTCTGAACACTGGGAATCGTCGTACCCAAATTAAAATTTAATTCGAACGTTCACCACGTCCAGGCGACCACGGCCTTTTAATTCGTCAAGAACGAAACGGACGCTTCGTCGAATTCGATATCGGTTTCAATCGGTCCTGGTTTGCCAGGACGTGTCAACAAGCTTTGTAGCCGACGTTGGCTTCCGAAATTGTTTCCGCTAGGCCGAGCGTGCGAGCCTTCAGGATTCGCTTGATCCTTAATACACGTAACGCGTCTGCGAGTTAAAGCCATCGTTACAGTGCAACCGATGTCGGTCGAAATCGCGTGACATCGACCGAATACATGGATAGTTTTTGCTCCAGCGAACACCAGCACGTTGAAAATCGCTTGCCTCGAAAACAACAATCCCAACTCGGTCCGCGTGTCAAAATCGTTGCACGGAGAGCTCACCTTATGATGTAAAGAACCGTTGTTTCCACCATGAACCCTGACGATGGTCTGTAGACTGGCTGGGGTGCTGGTCGACTTAGTAATGGTCCTACCCGACGAGCTGTCGGGCTCGGACACCAGTGCCCTGTCTGGAAATTGAATCGAAAAATGTTGCCACAATTTTTTATCACAAATGAGACTTTAAATGAAACGCGAGAGAAAAGTATGAAGAAATTAAACCGAATAGGCTATGGAAATGATTTATCGAAACCTTGACGTGCTAATTTCTCACGAAAGGTTTAATCTCCGCGCGTTGCAAATCTATTTTTCCAAAAATATATATTCTTGCTGTGTCAGAGCTACTCAAATTAAATCTGAAACATTTTGGAGTATCGTCGAAAGTACGAGGGTCATTCAAATATGTATTTTCTTTCTGTCTGATAGAAAAAAAATGTATTTCTATTGAAGAAAAGTACGTAGAAAAATAAGGCGCTCCATTTGTATTTGTAACTATCAGCGATGTAGTTGTGTACAAAGAGTCCGGTTTATATGTATTTCTTTTGTATGAGACGATTAGATACTGTAGATTCAGATGAGGGTGTTAGAAACGCATTCATGGTAAGGTCGATATATCTACCTGGAACCTTGCCGTGTTTATGAGGCAGAAGAGGAGCTTCCATTGTCTTGCTGGTGTAGCTCGGTGAGCTCGTCTGACTAAAACTGTCCGAAGAGACGTTACTGTCCTGTCTGACGCTGATGGGCTTCGGTACTGGGCTCTGAGAAATGGCGCACAGAGGCGGCGGAAGATTCGTCTGCGTAGCCTTCGGCAATTTCTCCAATTTCTCGCCGCAGCATCTCTCCTTTTTGAGATTTTGCTGCAGAATACACCTGGCCTTGTCCATCTCTGCCTCGTATTTCCCGCGAGGACTAGGTTCCGAGGATCTTTCATCGGCATGCAGGCGTCTCTCGAGATCCTGCGAGGCTCTTTGCAACTCTTCGTACCTATCATTTGAAAAGTGTCTCAGAACAGACATTAACGGACAATTCACCGAATCTTTCCTGTATAACAGTTAACAGCGATGATGAATTAAACTCGACAGAGAATCGACAGGGAAATTAATTGAGTAGCATTACACGAATATTTAACTACACGATGATTAATTGTTGCACGAACGGATAAAATGAAACGTTTGCTTTCAAGCTTAAAATGGAAAGGACCGAAAGGATAATAATAAGAATCTGAGTTTTCCACATGGTGTGTTCTCTTCAGAGGTTCGCTTACGAGAACTTAATGATTCTTGCAGGCCATGTAGGTATGTCCTCAGGGGCTGTAGCTATGTCTGATTGTAGCTACAGTACGAGCTTAGCGATCTCGAGGTACCCGAGCTGTAGGGAGACCAGTGAGCCCCGGCAGATATACAAATGAATGTAAGAGATACTGTAAACAGTATTAAAACTATGGAGCAACGAAAAGAAGAAGACTGACAGCGGCTACATAGTACCGTGATTAAGAAAAATGCGTCAGTGTAATAACTATGGCTGTATAGTTGAAACACTTAAAGCAAATACTGATACCGAATGTAGAGGTACAACCCCGGAATAAACTACTTCGGAGACCCAACGCCGACGGTCATGCTACGCGACATCCTGTAGGTGGAAAGTTCGGATATGACTGAAATCATTGACCCTGCTTATAATCGCAATCGCTCGAGAGAAGTTGCCGTGCGAAAGTTTGCTGGACTACTCGACCTACTAAAAAACCGTCTACCTGGTGGCTGGCCTCTCTTTAATCGTGCGGAGATTGTCGTCCTCCTCGCGCAGACGTCTCTCGAGCTTCATCGAGGCAGCCTGAAGCTCTTCGAACTTGCATCTCTTGGCTGCCTCGCGACGCGATCTCAACAGCGCCGCGAACTTCGTATCGTCCTCCTGGAGTGGCTCCCGTCGAGACGGAGCTAATTTTTCTTGAGTCTTTCCGTCGGCGGCCTGCTCGTAGCTCCCCAGCTCGCTCTCTTTCCCCAACTTCGACGACTGAAGCCTGTCGAACGAGGACGAGTGTCGCAACGAGGGATAAAAAAAGATTGAACGACGGGAGCACGCGGAGGTGCTCTGATTAAATTAACCGTGCAACTTTGGTTAATTTATTTAAAAAAGAGGATCGCGACAGACATGTTTACGAGAGAAATTGCAACGTACGAAGATATTTTACATTTTTATCTTTTTTAAGCTGAGATTGTTCCGTAGCGTTTACACGGTATCCTTGACTCAGTTTCATCTCATCTTTTGCATGCAAAATGGAGGAACGGTATAACGTTGGTAATAACGAAATAACTCTCTGTAACTATTCTATTTTCTTGAAATATTGCACGGCTGAATTATTGCTGCGGTAATGAAGAGAATGTATGACGTGCCGAGGCACGTACTCGAAACATTAATTCCACGTAACTTGAGAACAGCGGGAATTCGCGATGATCGTTACTCTTATTTCTTTTGAAAGAGGATCTTAACGACTTGCTTTACTTCTCAGCAAACGAATAAAAATCTTCGCGTTCGCTCGGACCAAAATTACAAGGTAGCAGCTTGTATCTCCTAGAACGCAGAAGACGTTTTTATCAGCGAGGTTACTTCGTCGTGTACTAAAACACACGTACAACGAAAGCAGTGGAGAATTAAGGTAGATTGCCGATTACGAGGACGTCGGGCCACTTGAACGAAAGGTCTACTCGAACATCGAGATAAAGTTGAAGCTTACGCTTCGTTTAACAAGCCCGTCGTAAGCGTAATCGCCTGTAGTATCTCGCTACTAATTCGAGCCAAACCTCGAACACGATCGTATTCGAGCACACTCGAATATTACCTATAACCGAGATGCTTCAGCCGTTTGGACGCTTCAGATTTCATCCATGAAGAATTTCGCAAATAATATTCGACGAAAAAAACCTCTGCTCCCCGTTTTTTACCTACGCTTCTGGGTTTTCACAGGGAAAATTTCATTCTAAATTCCCTCGTAATTCTATAAAGCACCTGCCACATGCTTGCAAGAACCTCGTAACGCAATCTCGTCGCGCAAACGCAGTTTAGAACGGAACAATGTTACGTGCTGTAAGTAACGAAGAAAATCTCATTCGAGGAGAAGCTTCGTTGCATAAGGATATTTTGGTTTTGGATACAATGAAGCTATCGAACGATACAGGCGTTTCGCGATGTCATTTCGCGCGGTCGTATCGATCCGCGTCTCGTTCGCCCGTGCAACTTCTTCGCGCGTTCAGAATTCTGTGACTTAAGGAAATTGTTCCATGGATTTATTTCACGTAGGATTTCAACAAAACTTCACTTGATTGTTCTTTGATTAAATATGAATCATACGAGCCCAGTTCGATATAAATTGACCAGCCCAGCTTTACGAAAAACGATATCAAAATTTGGTAATTTTATTACTGACTTTTTTGTTCGAAAAAGTTTCAAGAAAATGTGTTTTCCTTTGACCCTTAAAACCCATGAAACCCCTTATGACACTGAAACCTCATAAATCTAAGTCTTCGTATGATATTGATATGCACTGCATAGAAAATGTCGAAATCTGCCACATAAATTGACTCTCACCTGCCGTTCTGCGCGGTTCCCCCCTGCCTCTGACGTCCGTCCCTTCCAGCCTGGTGATCTTTGAACTTCGACTCGGCGCTCTTCACGATCCTCTCGTGCAGCCTCTTCTCGAGATCGCGGGAAGCCTTCTGCAGCTCCTCGAAGCTCGACTTCTGGCTGAGCTTGCAGTCTTCCTCAAAGTTCGCCCTGTCGAAGTCCGCCACGAAATCACCCTCCTCGCTCGTTTCCTCTTTGCCCGGGAAGCTCAACGAATACTCATGAGCGGTTCGCTGATCTTGAGCCCGGAAGGGGCCCAGATCGATCAGCTTCTCGTTGTCGTGGCTCCAGGAGGCGGTGAGTATCGTCGAGGATGGTGGTGTCGGGTCGCTGGCCTTTCGTCGATTCGGTTGATTCTCCTGTCTCGTCGATATCGGTACGGGTATCGGTTTCTCGTTTTTCCTTCGCTTCGGGATCGCTGGCGGCCGCAGGGGTATCGGTGGAGGTGCTACCTACGGAATCAACAAGTCCGCGTTCGAGTTCTCTAACGATCGTTTCGCGTTCTCTAACGATCGTTTCGCGTTCCTGCTAACTGGGGATAAAATCGATGGTATTATACGCGCTACTTTGGAAAAACAAAAGAAATAATTGTTGGCGTGAATTTGAGCTGTTTGACACTTTCCGTGTCAACGTGGGGCGCATACGACCCCCGCTGAACTTTCCGTTTAGTTTACTACTCGTCGAGTAGAATAATTGTTCGACCATGTGTTTGTTACAATAATTGCTTAAAAATTAAATATATTATTTTGTTGTCTAATACATGTTAAAATGTAGACTCTTTCCTTGCTACTTACGGTTTTGTACGATTGAAAAATTTTAAGGCGCATGTCGAAAACAAGTTTTTTTAAATTGTAAGCGTGGGTCGTACAGGCCTCCGCGCGGCCTGAACGGAAAGTCTTCAAAAAACGGTACGGCACGGAACGTGTTAAGAGTGTATCTGTGTTTTCTCAACGGGTATGCGTAACAGTGGAACAAATTTCGATCCGTCGTTAATCAAAATTAAGCGAAGTGAGGGGGCAGAACAATTTCAAATATGCGAAAAATTGCTCTCTTGAAAATTGAACGTATTGTCGCGAGTTCGAATCTCCGTGACTTATTTCTCATACAAACATCCACAAAATATCGTTCTGTCCCCTTAAGAAAGTACGACCAATAGAGATACTTGCTTCCTCGTTTAACAGCGTGAGAGTCCGTGTGTGTTTCCATGTGTAGTGGCGGGTATGCGAGTGTGTTTGAGGTGACGATTGTTCCCGTGTCCGGATTTGTTCACGCCGTACGAAAAACTGCGCCAGGGATACGACTCTTGATCCATTAAACCCTCGTTTGTCCGCTAATTACGCGAACGTGTTCAAGCGACGGACGAACGAGTTCTACGAAGCAACGAACAGAAAATGTCTCGTTGCTTCTGCTCGATTTAATGCGAGCACTTAGAACGAGGTCCGTCCCGTTGGTCGAGATTACGCCATCACTTTTCACTCTGTCGTTGTTAATTCGCAAAGTGTCGGCGTGCCGCTAACCGCCGGCCTTAGTCTCTCATGATTTAGATGGCGAGTTCGGTCGCATTTTACCGGGGAATTACGTGGCCTGTACCGATATCAGCCGTACGACCGAAACTTCGCGAAAGAAAACTACTTTCAGCGACGAGCGGCATAGCTACGGAGGCTAGACTCTCTTCTTTCGACCTTCCATCCTTCCATCTTGCCTTTTGAATATTCGTCATTTTAACGGCATGTTTCCTCCAGCTAATTTCAATAATTACTTGTTAGTTCGATTCAGTTGCGGGGCAAAGAGAAACAGAAATTAAGTGGCTGGTAAGCGGTCGACAAACAAATCGCGTTCGAAAGAAACGGGGATTTATGGTTCCAAGATTTAGACAGGAGCAAAATGATGATAGAAATTATAATTATTAAATTGCAGACGTTAGGTTTTGCAAAAATATTAGGTTTTCCCAAAAATTCAAACGCGTTTGAATGTCTTTGTCGATGTTCTGTTTCCTGCGTCGCTGTAAAACCTCGAAAAGTCCCCAATACGTTCGTTAAATAAACAAACGAAGTATTTTAAAATTGACTTACAGCCGGTGCAGCGGAATGGCGCCGCGGTATCGGTGGTGGAGTCTCGCTTCCGGTAGGCGGTGGTTCCGGAAGTAGGGATGTTCGGACCGGTAACCCGACGCTGTGAATTCTGCTCTGTCTGAAATTCGCAGAAAAGAAGATATTTTCTAAAGATTAACTTTCGACATGAATCGTGTCGGCGAATAGTATCGCGTTATATGAAAATTTTTATTTTAATCTTTCCTAAGTGGCAAGTACAACGGGAATAGGGGACACCATACAATGTCAGATACAATGTCAGTTACTTAATATCCTTGCATCTTTGAAGGATTATGTTCGTTAATTAGACAGCTTATTTGGCGAGTTCATTCTCGAAGGGAAGACTTCCTTTATGTAGACCTGCCATCAATACACGAGAACAGAATTATATAAGCTTGAAGTCTTGGATATATCGACTGGTATCGTTGAAATGAGTTTATATAATATGCAAAATTGTCTGAAACGTGCATCGTAGCGTAAAGATATTACTGTAACATAGATTTAGAAATTAAAGTACAGAATGAACTCAATTTCCTAACCTTCGAACCCGTTACTTCAGTGGCTGCTCGTTTATAAATTTCGAAGTTTTACTAAAGTTTCTTTTCGTGCTATTGCAACACGTGCGCACGACACGATTTACAGTCTACTAAAATTGACTTACTCTCGAAATCAAACCCACATTTTCTCGTAGAGCCTCGAACACGGCGAGATACAAAGATTTGTGAAAAAGGAGGGAGATTAATCCTTGATTAATCGTGCATTGCAAATTGTGCAACATTTCGACAAAGATTAATGAATTCTTACAAGGAACATTGAGCCATCTTGGTCACCATAATTACGTTTGTTTCCTCAGCGCACAGTTACGAGTCTGACAAAGTCGTTAACATAATTAGTACAACGGCTCCCTGATAAACGTAAAACTTGGAATGGGGAAACTCGCAACATAACCGAGATTAAATGTCCTGCTGCGTTTACATTAAATTCTCAACAAGTAAAGATAAAGAGTCACGAGAAGGACCGAAACTGGTGGGAGAAGTAAAAAAATTAAGAATAATTAAGTTTTGGAAAATTACCACAAAACGAAACGAGCGTACGTTTTACGAAAATTGCAAAGTAAACCAGCGCGAGAAGACCTTGGACAACTTTTTAAGAACCCCCCGACGTTGAGTAAATTGAAAAGGATTACTTTTTAATTACCTCGGCTGACGCGTAGGACTCGTATCGCCGCCATGCGCCTCCGTTCCGGACATTTTAATATCTGCAAATTGACAATAAAAATTGTTTGTTAATTAGCGGATGCACACGTAAACGACATTGGCATTGCAACGTTCAACGAGCACAAGTCGCAGCAGCGCGAATATGTGCATTAAAACGAGGCAATAAAATAGTTTCACGCACGAACGAAGAGGTAAACACACGCCTTTTCGCAGAAGTTAATTATGCCGCGTAATTACGCGCAGCGAGTTTTAAATAGCTTTGCTGAATTTTAAAATAACACGTTGGTGGAACGAACTGTGACCGTTTCGAGCAAGTAATTCAGATTTAAATAGCGTTGACTCGTGCGTATACAGTTGCTAAACAAAGACATAACGTAACATAAAATTATACCAGACATCGTCACGATAAGAAGATTTGAATACGTTTGATGATTTCGTTAGGATCGAAGAAATTAAACGAAACGCGAAATCGTTTACATGTTGCGACAGAACCCATGCCGTTTAACCAAACGGATGGTTCGTGTATAGTGACAACGCCACTTCGGCTCACTATCAAGTGAAAGCACTATTCAATTTCCTGCTATCTCATCGGTGTGCACCCTTCCACGAGGGTTCGCCCTACCAGACTGCACCCGGGGGATCGATGTGCTGAAACCCACCCCCGCGTCCTCGACAAAAGCACTCCGCGCCTCTCTGTAACACTTCCGTTTTAAATACGCGCGATATTTGTGTACTCCTTTCGTCACAGCTTCTACTGAATCAGCGCAATTTTTCCATTCGACATGCGATTAAAAAAGGGTTCGACGAGCGACTATAATCCTTGGAACTGTGCGCTATGGCACTATGGAATTGGTTAAAAATTAATGGGATATCGCGTTTTCGAGGATTCGTATTTTATTTTATTACGATGGAGGTCGTTAATTAATAGAAAAAGGTTCGTCGAATGGACCACTAAACCATACTGCATCACTGACATTCCATAAGGGATACAAGTTAATAGTGCGATGCGACACTAAAATGATAAAAAAGAAATTATTTAAAACGAGTCACGCCTTTTTGTAAGCGATGGAGAATGAATAGTTGTAAAAGATATTCATAAAAAAAAAATAAAAAAAATATACGTTTGTCCGAGCCAAACGCGACAATTGGTTACATTAACTTGGCGAGATCTCGAGAAGCCGTCGGCACTCGACCTGCTACCGAAGCAGTTTCAGCTTCCAACTTGTCAGAGCTGTGCAAATTAGAGTAAGGATCTCGTAGCCGTGATTCAACTGACACTTGTTATTCTCCGGTTACTTTGTCTTGCGACTCGCGAACCTTTTTACGAGCGATAACTGCGCTACATACAACAGGTTTCGAATGATCTCGCGTAGAACACCGAAATAGTATAGAGACTTCAGAGCCTTTAAAATTTTTATTAAACTCGCGATAAAATCGGCGCATAGATATACCGTTATTGAATTTAACGACAGAGCAATTAAAATTTTGCCACGATTTTAACTCTCTTGAGCTGGGGAAAAGAAAAAAAATCGGAAATTCAATCGATTGAAACGCGTCGTAGAGCCCCGTTCGCACTTTGCCGGTATCGGAGTGGGAAATCACGGGCAAGCTCGAGAGGAAATAGCAGCTCGCCTCGAAATTACGCTCGACGGCCGTTTCTTCGGCAATGGGAAGCCGCGGTGCCACGCAAATTGAATCAATTTAATATTGTTGCCGGCGTTGTACAAAGTTGCCATTCCACCGCGACTTTCGTAAACTCAATTAATGCGCCAACGTCTGTCCAATGGCGGAACGAAGCATTTGTCTGCGAAGATTTCGCTGCGAAAAATGTAAATGACCGCATAGTCGACCGCGTGCGACGATCACGGTTGCGATATCGAGTTCTAATAATTCCACGAACCTCCGATAAAATCGGAGGGAGACAGTGGCAGCCTGCATTGGGAAAAAGGCAAATTATTCAGGGGCGTATTTCAATGATAAAGGATAGGCAATATCAAGTTTCAGAAAACGTAACTTTAAATTTGCATCAAATATAATTCTTCTCCAAACAATGAAGAAATATCTGTAGAATTCTCGTTGCAGTCTCTCGTTTTTTAATAACTCCTCGAATAAAGGTTTAAAATCTCTCGCGAAACGACATAGAATGTATATCACATTTATGAAAAGAACTAGATGACGGTGCATCGTAATGAATCGCAATTACGCGGGAGTGATTTACGTCCATCGCGTTTTTTTCACGAGATACGCATTAATACATCGCCAGGGAAATCGACACGTGTTACCTACCCACACCCTGAAACTGAAAACTAACCGCAAACTTCTTTGAACGAGGTTGGTGTTTTATTCTCGTGAACAGAAATCGAGCTATGCGGAGCCTTCGGACCGCTTAAGAAGAATTAGACGCACTAGTCAGACAAGGGCTACGCGTTGATCGAAGTGCTTGTTCACGTGTCGTTCCTAGAATCGTTTCCTTTTAGATCTGATTCTGCTACGAGAATGTAGTCTTCCTTTTTCAGGAACAAATGTGTTCTTTTCTTAAATTTATATTATCGCAAGTCCTGAACGCGATAGACGTTAATTTCATCTGTAACACCGTGAATATTGCCAAGTGGAGACGTTACTGTTGAAGTTTAGGGTTTAGAGTGAACTATCGGATTTGGGATTAATTCCCGTGATGGATTTGTAGAACGCTCGTTATTGGTATGCCTCTATCATACGTCGAGAAACATCACGGTTCAACGCGAAATTGTCAACTCGTCGAACTTGGATTATCAGGATCCCATCGCCAAAACAGTTTTCAGATTAGGGCCGACTGGCGAAACTTCGTAGCCTCTCGATGGGCTCCTCTCGTCGCTGTGGTGTTTATTGATCGAATAGGCCTGAAGGAAATATCGATGGACCGGAAAATGCGTCGTCGATCGAGAACGTGCTCGATTTCACGTGGCTTAGGCCCCGCTCGTTCACCGTGGCGGGTCAATCCAAACTAATCAAATCCAGGTCAATAGTCCCACACGTGTCGTCGGTAAAATAATCCTTAAAAGATACATATGAGCCGTTTACTGCACAAATTGATCAAGTCCACCAGTCACATGAAAATTGTAACATTTGGCAATTCTTTAATAATAATAAGATATAAGACTTTGAAGTGAAAATTATACCGATGTCCTGATATTTTTTCGAGCTATTGTATAAATTTATTCGCGTCGTTCACGAAGACGGAACATCAAAATTCCGGGCATGCGACTTCGGTGATCCTTCGTATTTCGAAACGTGATTTCGTCTGTTCGCGTAATGGATCGTCGAGAAATATCTGGGACCGAGCTTCGAAGTCTTGTCAAAGCGACAGGTGAATACCTCGAACGCAGGAACGCGCACGATGGCAAACAGAAACGTCGGGAGCCAAGATTCCCAAAAGATGCTTCGGAATCTCATTCTCTGATAATTGGGGAAATCGCGAAACAAGGGTCGAAAGAGCTCGAGTCCCCACAGAGATTTCGCTCTCTAGATCCCTCGCTGCTAACACGAGTGCCTTCACCGTTGACAGGCGGGGATTTTTTGCGTTCGAGGAATGAACCTCACTGTCATACTTGTTGCACACATTGTTTCTGCGTTCGATACTTTGTTGCGTAGAAAGATGTAAAACACACGTACCTGTCGAACACCTTAGTAAAAGTCGCACACTAGGATTAACAAATTAGCAATCGATCGCGCAGCTCGATCCACTTAGAATTCAACCTCTTAGACACGATGCACTGCTATAGTGGATTTCCCGGATGTCACTTCCTGAATGACGCGCCACTATAATGGCTTTCGCGGTTGTCATTCTTCTGAACAGGACGTCTTTAAATATATGCGTCATATCTTTCGTGGCGTATCCTTTACGCATAATTCGCGTTGAACTCTGCCTTACAAAGAAACAGCCGTGCGAAAGAGGTTAATAAAACACAAAAACTCGTTCGATTCAGCAAGCGAATCTTTCATCTCTGATGTAACTCCTCTCGATCTATGTCTAATATTCCTGTCTACCTCGCCGCAAGTTCAACGTTTAAATAATCGATCCAGGTCGGCGCGAGTTACCTTCCACGTCAAATATTTATTTTACAGAAAATTAATCCATCCAAATTAAATATTTGAATTACACAAACCCATTATGCACTGCGAAGGATTTTTCCGTGCGTCGTCCTCATTTTTTGGTAAACCCGTGACACCTACCGCGACCTTTTCGCGTCGAATCAAGACGTTCGAGACTATTTACATAGAAATCCTCGCATTACATCATTGATTTCTCCATTCTCCACTCTTTTCATCGGCCCGCTGACTTGTTTGCTCGTTTATAGCGACGAACGTACTCGAGCGTCGACGTTATCTGCATCCGAACGGTAGCCAACGGCGGTACGTTCGCGATTTGCATGCGATTAGCCATATGGAACATATTGAGAGCGAACCAGCGATCCCTTTCCTTCGATCTTATCCGCCGTCGTTCGCTTCGAGCTGAGAGAGTTCCCATTTTTCCCGTCCTTTTTGTGCTCGGCCTTCTACTCCCCGTGAACACAAATCCACCCCACCCCCATCCGCCCCTCGCCGAAAATCCGTCCATAATGTGTATAGAGCCACACAACGATGTACTGGCAGATCCTGTAAATCCTCAAAGTCCCGCTGGTATTCGAGGAACTACAATGGATGGCCGTAACACAGAACGATGAAGAATCTTTATCGACTGCCTAGTCGTCGCGAAAAACCAACAACTAGTTCTTCATTGGTAGCGATATCGATTAACTGCGTTTCGGAAAAAGCTATTCAGCGATACGTTCATGCTTATTGAAGTGGAGTAACCGTATTTGAATTCATTGATTCAGGGATTTTAAACGATTGGATAGATGGATTCCTTAGCCTTCTAAGTTTTCAATTTTTCCAAAGGTGTTCAGAGGTGTTCAGAGGTTTTCAGAGGCTCGTGTAATATGATAATATGTTGGTTTAATTTGAAAAATAGTCTAAAGATACTGAAACCTTCAAAATTCAAGTGTTAGTATCCTTTTGATACGCAGTGTATCGAAATTAATAGCCTGTAGGGTAGTATAACGCGGCGCGAATACACACTTTTGTTCCATTTGAGAATAGTGATTTTACATGATCGTACATATAGTTATGGTTGTTTCCTTTACGCGCTCTAATTGGGTGCAAGTGTTTGCCGTTTAATAGCGACCGATACCACGAAATTACAATAAGAAGCAATTCGGTTAATATCCCCGACGTAAGGGGTGACTCTGAAACCTCCCTTCGTAGCTCCCTCCCTATTAACGGTGCTTGGAAGTTTATTTGCTCTAAGAGCAGTTTCCGACATTTCGCACAGTGGCTGTGCCAAGCATTGTCGAGAGCACTGATCGAGCTTCTTGACAATGGCTGGTGCAACAGTAATCAAGCTACTTAACAATGCCTAGACCGACGGCGGGCTCTACGTTGCGTCGGAAATTGTTTCCACAGCAGGGTCGAATAAACATACCAGTATTGTTCGGAGACCGATACGATTTTCTCGTTCGAACGCAACGTCGGAATCGTAAAAAAATAATAATACTTGAAATTACACCGTGACTCTCGCTAATATTTGTTCACCGTTACGCGCCGTTACGAACGATCGCGTTGGATCGTTACACGCATCGATCTCGACTCGAACCGTTCTCGTTAAATCGTTGGAAAAAACGAAAAAGTAAATAAATCCGAGCGAAACGCAAATCTATCACGTGATTGACAATTTCATCAGAGAAGAACCCAGTCGGGCCAGATAGAAAATAAACCTCGCTCAACTAGTGACACGTTCCCTCGCAGGATCATAAATCAACGAAGAATTTCGGAGGCCATAAATCAGACTACAACTTTCATATTTATTTCACGCTTCGCGATCGACCATACGTGGATATCGTGACACGTGGACCGAGTTATGCTTCCTGGTAACCTATTTCCAGTCGCGAATATCCCGAACGCGTAAAGAAATACAAATAAATCGTTCAACCATCGGCCTTATCCTGTTTTTTCCTCGAATGAATTTTATCTATCGATCGAATTTTTTTCGAAATTCTCGCGTCGCCGCGCTCTTTTCGATCTGTCATCGTTCTTTCGTCCAGAATTCAATTTTGCTTCGAGAAACCGTGTCGACGCCAACGTTGTCGACTCCCTTCAGCGACGAACATAGTTCAGTGTTTCCTGTGTCTGTGGTAGCAAAGCTGATGTACATCCACGGTGAAACAAGAAACTATAAGAAGAATGTTTACGACTCATTTCTCGAAGTCGTAACTTCGTCGCAATCAATAATCTGTATTTTTTTCTATCTATACATTAACGACCAAGCTTTACGCTCCTATTTATGTGAGACGTAACACCTTCTACCAAAGAAAAATGAAGGATGTCGGCGTGAAGTGGCATACAAGACGATAGCTCGAACACATACCGTCTCGATGAACCATTCACGCCGAGGAAATTCAAGAAAGCATTGGCCACTTGAATCTATCGCGCTGAAAGGACCTGTCGCCTGCTAACACGTGCCTCGAAAAAGAAAGAAACTTGTAATGCACTCCTCCTGTTACATCGTGAAACCTGAACAGTGAATATTCTTTGTCCTCCGCGCGCTTGATTTTTAAGTTTCCTCGTCTGCCTCCGTTTGTTCAGTAGCACTTCTCGGATTAAAGTCGTGGAATTGGAAAAAAAACATGCGAAATACAATATCGAAGGTGACGCGTATAGAAATGCTCGTTTCTCTATGAAATCCTTTGGCGCGATTCGATTCAACTCTTCTTATCCAGACTCGTAGGAACGTATTAATTTTTTTCTTTTCGAGAACCTCGTTTTTCAATCCCGACGCTCGTCGTAAAAGAAACCCGTGGGGAAGCCTTTACTTTTTCATTCCGCTTTGAATGACAAAGAAGTTGAAAAGTAACTGAGGACAAAAACAGAGGAAGCAAGCCACCCCGTGCTAGAAAGAGGAATTGCTAAGCGTGGTTGAGAACTCTTCGAGAGCGATAATTAATTTAATTAAAGGAGAATGACGCGTAATACGAACCGGTTGTTGCGAGAACGATAGAAAATCACTAATAACGCTGATAATATTATTGTTGAATGGCCCCCTAAAAATATTTACCGCCAGTAAATACAGTCACGAAAAGCAGAGAATGCTATATTTCCGAATACGTTTCATAACGATACTTTTATTAACAAATGAAAATACCAGTTTATAGAGCTTTCTAAGCTGAACAAAACCGAATAATTGGTTTTCATAAGGATTGCTTATTTCTTGACTCATGAATGCAAGATACCAGCTTAATAAAAAATGCTGCAAAAATTACATAGGAAGCGTCATGTCGGTCTTGCCAGTCATTCGAATCGTTGGGGTTCAACCGAGAGCGAAGGAAATGTGGCGTGTAAGAGTGTTACGAAGCAGTTGTCGAAGTCAGTCGGGTAGTAAAGATTTATTTCACCGCGACAAGAGCTTCGACTGAAAGACGAAGACCATTTTCCCGCTGGAAGATCGTTCAAGGAAAAAGATTGAAGATCTCCGCCGATCGGCTGTTGAATGCACTCGTAGTTCGGCTGGTCGACGTGAAAAAGCCCCGGGAACGTCCGATACATTTGATCGACCTCGAGAAAAGGGCGCATCCCTCAAAAAGACCGTAATATCCGCTCCACGGTGTGCCAGATGGCCGCACCATTTTATAATGCAGCCCACATTCTCTCACGCAACCTCTCAGCCTGTTCGAACAAAATTTGTCCCAATTGTTCCAAAGTTTTATGCAACCTTGGAATGATAAGACCGTTTTGCTCGCACAATTGCGAAAGAACTGGGATTAAAAGGAACAGAATTGAAAAGAAAGAACAAGTTAACGCTAGGTTTACGGAATTTTTGTATTAGATTTCCGTTACTGAAGTGTTGCTCTATAAGTGAAGTCGATGTGCTTAAAAATTGATTAGAAAACTTAGACAGAAATAAATTCGGATATACACCCCCATCCATAAATATGTGAACTTCGAAACTTTATAATATAATAAATATCCAATGGAAAATTTATTAAGTATTTTTGAAATACGTTTCTGGCTCGAATCGAATGTCAAACCATTCACGAGTCTTTTTTTTTAATTTCAATATCGCGATCGACGGGTCCTCCGAAGGAAGAAAAAACGTCAAAAATCGACTTGTCATCCGGGTCCCTCATATCGCCCCGTTGTCACCGACCCTGTGCCAGACGTTCTCGTCATTCCGTTTGATTACATTCCTGAAAACTGTAACACGGGAGCTCCAGACATTCCGGAGCCCCGATATTCTAGAATATAATGCACGACAAGAAGCGTTACGTAATTTCGTAAGAATGGTTTGGGAGTGACATAATTGTCGATATCATTTATCTCATGCTTCGCGTGCTTGATCCGTAAAAATCGTCGAATGCAGTCACGCGAATCGACGTGGAATCTTAAACGCGAAACGAACGAGGATGGCCGCATTCGAATGATTTTGTAATCGAAATAGTTTTCAGAACAAGTGACAAACAACTTGACGTAATGTATTCTGCGGTGATCGAATATCGATATTCGCTTGTATTGTCAAACATTAAATGCCCGTGCAACTTGCATTTGATGCATCGTTGAATATCAAATACACATATCTATTTATAAATTCGTAACCCGTCAATTTAATAATTTATTCGTTAATTGGTCAACCAATAAATTGTTCATAGGTAATGAAATTCATACATTCAACAAATTAACCTTTATACAAACGCTAGCTGTGATGCTCATATCTTTTTAACTCTCTACGGGCCCGTTTAACTTTCAGTTCATATGCTAATACATTGATATTTTATCAAATAATTTTATTTTGTTCATAAGGTAACGTGTACGTCTTAATTATATGATGTCTCTGATCTAATAACAATATCGATGACGGCTGGCAGCACCATCAACCTGAAGTATCAAAATGAATGCTTTGCAAGTTGTCTACAGAAACAAAATTCGATCCATAGAGGGTTAAGGCATCTAGTACATAAACAAAGTACACGATCAAAGTGAAAGTATTTTATACTAAGATATCGGTCCAATCGCTACAGATTTCCAATTTGCCTATCGATGGAGCGATATCAGGAATAATACACCGTTTCCCTGAAATTGTTCGATTTCTCAATCAGAAGGAATCCCAGTTTCTGCTCGGTATCAAAGCTCGCGAATTAATTAATCGATAGACGGAAGCAAACACACGTTCTTCTCGTTATCGAAAGATTATGTCAGGTATTCTGCTTTGAACGTTATAGTAAGATTAATTTGAAACGAGTGTTTCTTTAATGGCATAGATGGAAGTAACTGTTCAGAAAATACAGCTTCTGAATTCTAATCTTCTGATTATGACCCTTATTTCCATCCTGGAGGAGCTTCGAGTTTCGCGTTACACGGCAACGAAAGAACGTTTTCCAGCAATTACAAGCACAATATGGCTTTAATGAAATTGTACGAAGTAAACGGGACAATTGAAATCAGTTCGTAGCTGTCCACAAATATATCTCCTACCTAGACCACCGCGAAACATTAACCAATACATTTACGATAACGACACTTTTGTGTCTAAATCTTCCCAAAAATACTTGCTAAAATCTGTCCAAAGGAAACATTTCCTTTCCTCAGTCGGCGTTCAAGCGGACGGTTATTATCGACGGAAATCGAGGGAGAAATTGGAGAGAAAGAAGATGTCAGAGCGACATTGCGAGAAACAACCAGTTTAATTGTAACCAGCAATTTTGTATATTAACCATAGATACAATTTTCAAATAAGTGATATTTACGAGCCTTTAACGTTACTTAACGTAAGGCATCACGCGTACGATTTCACTTCCATATTTTATTTCTCGAATTTTTCTACCTCTTTTTATCGTGATTTATAATTCTATTCTCATTTTTATTCTCTGTACATAAATTAAATGGGATTCTCTGTTTAAACCAATACGTAGGAAATATTCGTTATCCACACACATTTACTCTCAGCGATCAATAACATTTACATTCGTAAAGTTACATTCGTAAAGTTACATTCGTATTAGTAGTAATATATATTTACTACTAAAATGTTTTTGCCAATATATCGAGCATTCGAGCTGTTGATACTACTAAATGGAGTATTGCAAATTAGGCATGTTTGTTAAACGCACAAAAGAACCTGATCTAGTTTCAAAGCAGTCGATTCAACGCCAGTGATCGTTTCGTTTATAATCTTCCTCATTCGATGTGGTCATCTTCCTCAACGATCAATTATTAGATTAAAAATAAAAACTTACGACTCCGATGTAGGCGATTCTCGACCCTCTCGATGCTCTTAACGATGCCAGATGCGATCGGGACACGCAACCACGTCGACGATCGGTTGACCCAACGTCGTCAACGTGGGACACGAACAAGCTTCTCGTCTCGAATGGATTTTCATCTTAGATTCCCGCATTAAACGGAGCATGCATCGACGAGACGAATAATCGAACAATTTCTCGATCCATTCGTTCGTCTATGCGCAAGCTCGATCTTCATCAAACACGATATCTTGCATCTTATTGTCCCGCGTTTCAATTTACCGTCACGTTTAATCTTTCTGGTGTCAGGCGTCGATCAATCTTAGAATTCTAACGCAAATATTTTCTTGAATCGTACAAAAAATATATTCAAGCGCGATCCGAATCGATCAAGAATATTCTCCTTCGCGTTCACTGCCACTGCGTCGTCGGTTAGGTCATCCAACCAAACCACTATCTCGAGTTCGCAAACTCGGATTTAGACGTGACGATTTCAGAGCAAAATCTTTTCAACCCCTTGTAGCTCTCGAGTCTCAGAGTCCCACGTTGCCTCGTGCCGCCAGACTTCGAAAATAGATCTCTCGGATCCTGCCACGATCTATTCGCTCTTGGATCTTTCGTGGCGGTCCATAGGGTTCGAACGAGGCCACCAGAAGCGCGCAGTTTCGCGTTCGAATGGATCGAGGCCAGACGTCCTGGCACCAGGGCTCCGATCCCCGGCGATCCTCGTTACTCGGAAAAATCGAGAATCGTAGTCCAGGGGCACACGTGGAGCGAACGTGCGTACTACGTGCGTGGGTGGTAGCGTACTACTGAGTTTCGCGCTCGCGAAAAGCCAATCCCAACTCGCCCCCACCAGGCACAGCATCTGAACCCCCCTTTCAGCTCCTGGCATCTTCCATCTCTTGGCAACTCCACCAGCCCGACCATGCAACTCTCTCTCTCTTTCCCCTCAAAACGAGTTTGCGCCCCTATCAGACTTTCAGCCAACGGCCCTTCCTCTCTTTCTGCCTACGTCAGCCGATTTCGTTCCTCGATTTCGCTCGTTCCTCAGGACTACGGATCGCAAACAGTGACACAACGACCACCTCGAGACTGAACAGCTAATGTTGCCTCTGGTGTTCATTTCGCTTTCGCCAAGTTCAGAAAGGATCCAAGAAGTACCTCTGCGATCGATTTCTCTCCTCCAGGAAGAGAAAAGTACGATAGCACTTTTGTCCGAGGGGCATATTGAACTTTGCACAACTGTCTCCGAAGATACAGTATTTTCACTAGACTTTGACGTATTCCTAACGAAGATCCTTGAAATCGTCCACATATTTCGTCGCTTCTCTGGTTAGATCATCCGTCGATAAGCTTAACGCATCGACAGAGAATCACTCTGGCTCCTTGGAGAGTTCTTCTTCGACTCTCGTTTCTCTTCTAACACGAAGAGTCAGTTCGTTGCCCATCGAAACGATCAGTCGATGATTTTCAATGCAGCTTCTTAATAGCTTTTATTAGCTTTTACATTACTTGAAATTTGTATTATTTAAAAAAATTAACTATAACACGTCGTCTCCGTACCATCTGGAATCAAGTTCATCGAGTACCGTCGTTAATCGAGTTTTCCTTGGCGAACCGAAATCACGGATATTGCGAAACACGAGAAACACATATTAGAAGAAATACATCGACGAAACGTAGCATCAGCAAGGATAAGTCCAACGGAACGAAATCCCAAATGAACCTACAGACTGCAGTCCGCTGAAAAGGGACCAAAGGAAATAAGTACTGCGGGAAGTTTACGTATACAAACGAAGAGATGAAAACTGGGATGCGGGCGAGGATCGTGGAAGTTCACCGTAGTCTTCTGGGTTCTCTTCGGCAACAAACAAACGCCACCTTCGTTAAGTGAAACAGACTAACTTCCTCACTTTTCGAGTAACCAAATCGTCGTTGTGCGACGCGCGACTGGAAGAAAAACAGACGAGTAACTTCGAAACTTCCAAGAAAGATATAGGAATAAAAGAAGAGCGTAACGAGAAAGTAAGTCGCGATTAAACGATCTCGAGTGAGCCGCGATTAAAAAAATATCTAGAAATCTACCGACGAGACGAGTGATCGATAGAAATATCAATAAATATTCGTCGAATCATAGTGTACCCTTTTCAACGTGAGAGTTCACCGTGGGGAAAAAACAGGAAGAACCGATCTCGTGAATTCGCGAAGATTTCCCCACACTGGTCCACGATTGTTCCTCTTTCGTGGGGTAGACGGACGCGATTTGGACGGTTCGAGACCAGACGACGACACCAAAGTTTTATTTGGCTAGACTGGATGGCGCCCTGGCTCCGACTTTTGGCCATTAGCACGGAGGGGAAACGCTCCTGAAGAGTAAGGGACAAAATTATTAACAGAGGAGCAAGCAAGACAGCGATGGCAGTAGTCAAGAGGGATCAAGTTGGATAGTTAAAACATTTATTGTTCGGAGGTATGAGCAATCGGCGGCAGTTAATGGGAGCACGGTAAGCGATACGGAAGAGGAACATCTTAACTCGTACCTGTGGGTAACGCTATACAGTGACTTATATTAAAGTCTGACAACTTTTCTTTCTCGTAATGTCACCCAGCTATACCTACCACTTCCCAGGTACTGCTGGTTCGAAACGAACGCGTGCGTAATATCTGACACGTGACCAGTGGTAACTCGGATTACTAATGAGATACCCAAGCAGAAAAGTTAGACTTGCGTAGCTCTATTTTGTCGTTATAAAAATCCGTTAATTGACTTTACGAGATTCTTATGATGAAAATATGAAGATATTTGATTGATTTTTAGTTTAACAGTTCGTATAACAGGTGAACAAAATTGATTACATTTTCAAAAAGACGAGAACTGTGAAAACGCCTCCTCAGCTACTTCTTATACTATTTTTAATTATTGCGTTTAATTATTGCTTTTGTCAACAGTAAACCCACCAAGGAATGGATCAAAATGACCGTGCTTCGTAAACCTTAGTGCACTATAGTGTTAACAATGCTTTTTACCTCAACTTTTGGGGCGATTATTGTATACAATTTATTTTGACCACGGTAGTTTCAGTATTAAATCTTGGAGGACCTAATACCTTACATCAAGGAGAGACAAGAGCTATCAAATTTAGTATATCTCCCTCTCATAACGCCACCATAACCGACTCGTTAAAAAAGGACGACAAGAAAAAAAGGCCCGCGCTATCGATCCATCCAAATCCTCTCTGCCTGGCGCAAATTGGCACGCGGCCCCATTTCGCATCCATTGAAACGGCAAATTACGTCGCGTTATCGCGTTACATAACGCCGATACACCGATGTAAATTTCATTACTATCGTTGGAGCGGGACCGGGGTTAAACGGCGCCCTGTGTACCGCCGCGTCGACGAGGGCACTCGTTTAACGAATACAAGTGACAGGAGCTCGATGTCATGCTGTCCAGGACAGATTAGCGATAAAGCATCGATGACAAATCCGAATCGTTCGCGTCGTTCCGCTTAGCGATGCGCAGATCATTCCAACTTTTGCAGCGTTTCGGTAGAGACGATACGCTTCGGTGCTTGTCGTCCATTTCTGTCCACCGGGCGCCAGGAAAATGTTATTTTTTCCCTCTTTCATCCTGCATCCTCGTCGTATTAACACGTTACTTTACTGAGAGCCTTTTTGTAGGTTTTTACTTCCAGTATTTGCCTCCTGGAATTTATTCTGCAATTAATTTGAACTATGAGACATCTCGTAGTTGATAGTAAATGGGTTAATGTCAGCCCAGATTAACATATATCAAGGGGTTACACCACTTTTGTTGTTTCAAAAAATCGAATATAAGGAAATGATATGAAAGTAAAAAAAAAATAATAAACGATTTGATTTTATACTTGATTAATACTTGAATATTCGAGTGGACAAAGTGGTGCAACCCCTTAATGCAGAAAATTCTTTTCTGAATCGCACTGTTTCTAAACAGGCCGGCAGATAAAGTGTCGAACACGAACGTACCGATGCGATTTTATTTTTCGCACGGTGTCGCTTAGGAATTTCATCTAGCCACCAGCGAAACACCGCGAAAGAGGAGCAGTTTCATAACATTGTGACAGGATCTATCGGACGCCTCGCATCGAAAATTCCAACCTCGAAGCGCGAAATTAACAGATAAAGCTTTGAAAAGCAATGACAATTCATTCGAGAACGACAACTCGGATGCATCTCAAAGGATGACCTCCCTTTGTCGACAGATTAGAACGCGATCGGGAGAAGAAACGCGGGACTTTTCCCGCAGATTCGTATCAGCACTGGATCTGTCTATACAGTTCGTATTGACTGCGGTCGAAACAGATACCCGTACATGGTGTTGAGGAAGATGTAGAACTCCTTTTCACGATCAAGTCTTATTTCTTCTTGCAATAAAAATATTAGACTAAATGCGAGCAAGAAATTAATTATCTCCGCAATAAACTTTCACACTGGAAAACGATAAAGGACATTATGATTTCTCTTTCAGCGGAGAATTGATTTAAAAAAAAAAGGTTCCAAACATTCGTCAACACCCTGTATATCAAGCGAACTCATCGCTACTTTCAGCGGAAGAGATAATTCGACGACGCTTTTGTGCCTCGAATGGCTATAAATTGAGCTAACCTATCGGAAAGCGAATGTTCCCAGTGCAGTTGGATCGATGCTGTCGACTCGTTTCGCCGAAAATCGCGAGGTAAAAGATTCGAAGGCTTGGACCCGCTTCCACTTTAATTTTGTTCTCCATTGTCTCCTATATCGCACGGGATCACGTCCTAAATATATCGAAAATAATTAAGGGAAGATCCCTACTGACACGTTGAACGTCACGTCACACATATACGGGTGACACTGAGCATTTCACTAAATAAATTAGTTTCGACAAAATTAATGATTTGATACAATGAATGCAACAATTAATTTTAAAGGCTAAATGTTGACGTGGACACATCCAGATTGAATTCCTAAATTTTTATGTGAATGAAAAAAGAAGCAGTACAACAAATGTCTCTAGGTTAGACTCTATAGCTTCTAATTATCTTAAGACAAAATTTTAGTCCGGCAGACATTTCCATACGAATCAGTCCAGCAGTCAACGTATTAAGAAATTGATTTTTACGTGCCACATCAAATTAACGAGACACTGTTCCAATTCAGAACGTAATATTCATAAAACAAAGTTGTCGAATTTCCGAGCTTCTCGAATGCGAATGTCTTCCGACTGCGCTTGCAATTAGGCGATCGGCAGTGTCGACCTACTAACTATCGCTGCGCGCGGGTATCGCGAAATTTAAGCCGGTGGAATTTCTGTTATTTTCCCCGACGATAAATTTCACGGACGATAAAAGTTGGGCCGTTTTTCCCGGTCCACTGATTTACAGAAAAGGTCCACCGTAAAAATAGGGAAAATCGCGAACGAGCGTTTGGGAGACTAAAGGCGAACGTCCGTGGCACCAGCCCGAGGAAAAGTTTTTAGGAAGCATCGACGGAATTACCGATGGACGATAATTTAAGGGTCGCAGTCAGATGCACACGTGATCGATAAACAGAAAATTAAATTCTCTCGTTTGTTTACGTTCTTACGGGGATGATGATTTCGCGTCAAACCCATTAAGGTGGTTAATTAAGCGCGAGCGTTTCGAAGCAATCGAGTTACTGGCTCACTGATCGATTCGTTAATTCGAGCGAACGATCGATCGATTCCATATTAAGTCTTTGCAAAGCATTTTAGAACCTATGATGCACCTCTGTACCTACTTGAAAATAAACGAGAAGGATTGTAAGGTTTCATTCGAAAATCTAATGGTTATCCTATGTGGTTTGGCTGTAGCTTGTCTATGTAGATTTAATTTCTTGAACTTCTCGTCTTCAGAACTAATTTATTTAGTGAAAGGCCCTTTTCACGAACATTTTTTGAAGCACCGTATTATGTGATCGAGTCCCCCGCGAACAATCTCACGGTGATCCGTTGTTAAAGCAACCAACCAGCAAATCCAAATATCTCGAGTCCCTTCATGCCCTTCTTCCTCGTTCGAGAACGAAGTATTGAAGTAATCGTGGCTGATCTAGGACCTTTACAGAATATTTTGATACAACGTAGAGTATATACAAAAATTGGATAGCTTTCCTTCCCTAGGAAAGGTAACGGCTCTCGGTAAAGGATTCAATAAATGTCACGGAAGCCTGGTACACGCCATCCTCGTGGAATTATAAATTTTCGCGGCGAACAGGGTCGATACGTTTAACATCGGAAACGACGCAATATACGACAACGTTTCGCCATGATTCAGCCACTACAAACGTCAAGCTCCATAGACAATAACACGCGCGGCCTCTTGTTCCACGTCTATTCTAAGACGCTACTAACGGAATGGGAAAGCGTATCTGGGACGATCCGCAATATTCGTCTTCCTTCCCTTCGAGATGACTCCACTCGTCCGTGAAAGATCCTGCAGAATGAATCGCAACGAATTGAATTTTTTCAAAAATTACAGGCAACGTTAGTCTCAGCATTCTGGACACAACTGTAGGATTTAACGTGCGAAGGGTTGGTTAACATGTTTGTTTCAATACTTTACTCATTCGTACAAACTGTCGCTCTGCGTTTTCACGATTATTTTTTTGTTACTTTTAAGAACCTCAGGGGCTGTAGCTGTGCTTGCTCACAAAGAATAATGCAGAATAATGTCTATGATAACGAATAGTGCTTGATCACAAAGCACAGCTACAATACGGGGTTTGGCGAATCTCAGGTACCAGAACTGTTTGTAGACCCTTTAGCTCATGAAGACCACGACCAGTAAGTAGTATTCAAGTCGGGTTTCCACGACAACATTTACATCGCAACATTTCTGAAAACCCCTAAAGCCTCAAAGCTTAAAATGATCCAATATCCAAAGAGTTAATATTCATGGTTCCTATGACACGAGCGAATTCGTGAACCCCTCGAGAATTTCAAACTCGGGACCACAAAATCGTCGTCCTTCTAAGCTAAGCCTTCTGAAATTACTCTCCGTCCCAATACTCTCTAATTAGGACAAGCATTGCACACCAGATTAAACTCTAAGAGCAACGCGCGATAGTGAACTCCTCGTTGTTAGTTGGAGGAGAACTTTTGTCCTATCAGTCTGTCTAATCATCCTGCGTTGTCAAAAAATATTATGAACGGTTCATCAACACTTTGGCGAACCTTCAATGTCTTGAACTTCCATCGCGACGTTTTACGACAGACTCGCATAAAATATCAGGATGATACAGCAAGAGAAAAAGGATAATCGCGCAACAGAGTAGGAGGACAAAGAAGCAATGCAAATGCACAGTGCACGCACATTTTTGTGCAACAGGTGACCGTCAGTCGCGAGCGGAGATTGAGTTCGAAAATTCGTTTGAGCACTCTTTTCCTCGATATTGGCTAACCCAATAAATTAGAATTAGATTAGAAGGTGAAACAATAACGAAAGCAAAACTGGACAGAATTCGTGAATTTGGCAATGTTAAAAAATTAAATACTGCGACAATTGTTAAATACTCGTCTTCGATAGTCACAAGACAAAATTTTAACTTTGGAAAAGTTTTCACGAGTTTCAGCTTAGCAGGCAACGTATTAAACAAACAAATCTTGTAAGTACAATCAAGACTCGATGGTTAAAAACTTGAAAGTATATCTATACCGTGACCTCATTTGAAATTGATATCCTCGGTCGTTAGGAACAACGATGGTTACCGAAGGATTGGATTACGCTCAAATTCAATTTAATTCCACGAATAGTATGCAAATAGTTACCGCAGCATATACTCTACGCTGCCGAATGCGGTATTCAAGCATTTCCACAATACATATATATTTTATTGCGAGAAGTGTGATAACTATACTGCGGATTTTTAAGCATTTATAGGAAAATTTAATGTGTAGAACACTACAAAATGCGTGCATTATACAAGAATATACAAAATATTGAAAGTAAAGTTCATAATGTAATATTTACAGAGTAAAATAAATTCCTAATTAGATTCAATTTTCGTAAGTTTGTCTGCGAAGATTTTAGTTTGCATAAAGATTCGCAGTCTAGTTATAATAATTTCAATTAGAACCAATTTCCCAATCGTCGTGAAACCACGCTCCTTGCGTTTCACGAGATCGAGTAAGTTCTCCGTTCGCAGTAGAATTGGACGTTTTTGGTCAGACGCCTCGATAAATATTTTCTCGTACGCGACTTTTTCATTACACATCCCTAGGCAACGATGATCCAATTTTTCTAGGTACGGTCGAAAAGATTTTATTCTGCATAAAGATCCGCAGTTTAGTGATAACGAATTTGGATAGAATTGTTACGTAATCGTTGACCGCGTGCTGACGCTGCCGCCACGCCTGTAAAATAAATTTCTCGCCGACCATCCGGTGTACAATGAATTTGAAAACGCAAGCATTACGCAGAAAACCAGCCCGCCGGTTTATTTCATCAAGTTGCGGTCTGGTGGTCGGGATAAGGAGCTCGCGACTTGAAATGCAAATTCGAATGGATACGCCAACGTTTACGAGATCAACGGACTAGTCAGGTTAAGTTAAGAGTATAAAACTAAACGATACGGTCGACGTGCAGCCCGTTAAAGAAACTTCTAGTTGAAAGTTTCCGTTAGGGGATTAAATCTACATCAAATTTCGAACTTTAATTTAATTTTCTCCAAAAACGTTGTCCTTCTCGCAGGAAACGATATCTATTTATTCTAGAATGAATTTTTGAACAGTCACGGTGCAGAATAAGTATTCATTGAAGACATTAATCATGAGAAATTTTTCGATATTTTAATATCTATTGACAGTTAAAATAATTATTAACAATACTTGTTTAAATAATGATGGGGAATATGATTTTGCTTAAATATTATAGTTCGCGCGTTCTTGTCTCGATGGATCCAACGAACACTCGAATCAACCGTCAATTGTTTACGCTTCCCCTTCCCTTCTTCGTCAGGTATACACTATCGCCGTAGGTCACCATTCAGTCTTTGCGGATCCTTCGTTTGACATAGAGTTCGCGATCTCGTGCATGTGTCTTGTGATCATCCATGGACCAAAGGTGAACGTGAGTGACCACTACTGACCACTGACCACTGCCCACTGCCCACTGACCAATACGACCATCATTCACCAACGGTACATTTATTATCTTTTATTATTCGAAATTCGTCTTTTTAATGGATTGGTAGGCGTCGGTGGATCCTACTACGTATCTGTACGAAATTTGAAATTATTTCGTACAGAACGCCATTATATTACAGAACCAAATCCTTCCTGGACTCCGGAAATTATGATGTCTACACACACGCAAGGATATCTAGCCCGTATACATTATCTCGATCTCTCCTCCATCTGGCAATTTTTTCGTCGTTTTAAGGTCACCTTGGCCCGATAAATTTTTATTCAAAAACCACTTGAGCTGCCCCCCTCCTCGAGGGAACAATCTCAGAAATTTATATCGTCGGTATTAAACCAACCACCAGCTGCGTGGAACGTATCGGGTTGTGGCATAAGTAAACAGAATTTCCTGTTGTTTAGCTTTTGTGAATTATTTAATTTTCACAACTTTTACTCTGATTGAAGTGTCTGTAGTTTCGACCACGTGCGATACAGAGGGACGCAATTATACAGGATTGTGGCTCGTGTCACCACGTCTGAAACGAGCATTAAAGCAGAGGCGCGTCGGGAACGTTAATTGGCGTCGTTATTTTTCGCTTCAAGCCCCGGGACTCGATATTCGAAGTCGGTTAGCCATGATATCGGAAAACAATCAAAAGTCACTCACACCACCTTAGTCCTTCGAGGTCTGACACTCATCCCTTCCATACGTAATCTCGTTGTGCCTGAGGCAATGGCGAGTCCTGCCACTATACGGAAGGTCGTCACCCCGTGACCTCGGGTTAATTCAGATCGTATTTCCTCCCTTTCGATCATTCTAACGTTCTCTTCTTCAATCCTGATTTTTTTCTTTGTTAGGAGGGTACGTTAACACCTTGCCGTACTTACAAAATTTTCGTTCGAAACTATCGTCCTCTCTCAAATATGCGAAACACACCAATCCTGATATATTTATCACGGTATTTCTCTCCATCGTTTCTACGTCCTGTTGCACTTTCTCGCGTTTCCCCGTAATATCATATCCGATGTCTCTTTTTTCAAGTATTTTCAATCCTTCGTCGGCCATGATTCCCATTTGATTGATACGCTCACATTTCCACTTCGCTTTCGCCAACATTCTCGATGCTTCGATTTTTCCGTGTTTCCACTGCTTCTTCCCGATCGTCCGCTCTTTTCCGTTTGACTGTTTTCCCAACTGTTCATTTTTTTAGTAACCCCTCTGGTCGCGTTCCCCTGTTGATTCCCTTATTTTCCAGGGGAGAAAACCGATAAAAAAGAAAACACCGCCACAGACTGCGACCAGTTTACCAGAAAAGTCGGACGACGCGCGGGACAACGGTATAAAATACGAGCTCGCCAGGGAACCAGCTCCCGTTTCCGTTCCTCGGGGACGCGGTGTAACGTACCTCGTTAAGCTAACACAATTTATTCGCCACGTTTCCGATCGTCAAGAATTACAAGCCTAAACCGACGCCCGGTATCGGATATAACCGCGATACGCTTCCAATAAGCTCGATCGTCGCTTATTGGCCTCTGAAAAGCGTCCCTCGTAAATCGTCCTTCGTTGCGTAATCGAACGCCAAGATTAAAACGTTACCCGCGATTTTTCTCATTATTCGGAAACTTCTTTGTTATCAGAAACCGTAACGAAATTCAGTTATATTACATCAAGCCCGTGCTTGAATATTTTGGCGCCCGGGGCAACAATACGGCGCGCTTCGACCATCCTCTTCGCGGTAGATGCATAAATGGGGATATTCTACGTTATCGTCGAACGTTATTTTTATCTTGAAAATGCGAATCTGTTAAGGAGGTATCCTAGTCTAGAGCATCAATTTTTAGTTCCTTTTGAGAATTTTTTTTTTCATCTATAACTTACTACTGCTCTCTCTGCTTCGTCGTAGCCTTTGTCGCATATAGCACAGTGTAAAAACTGTCCCCAGAAGAAACAAAAATCACAGTGTATCGTTCATTCGTCGATAAACTCGTTTAAAGCGCTCCTACTCCCCGCGAATTTACTCTTTTTCGCGGATAATCGACTACTCCATCGACAAAAATTCAGCGGAAAAAAGAATAACAGCGATGCGAACGCGCAGCTGAAAACTGCAACGTAAATCGACCGAACGAACGTGAAAAACGTCCTGCAGCTTGGAGCGAGAAATAATTACGAGTCGAAAAGACTCTTTGCCAGGAAGTCGTGTATTTGTACACGTGCGATGACGGTTCATTAGCACACGGAACGTACATGTTATCGATACCCTGAACAGTTCCATTTATTGGAAAAAGCATCGCGGGGAAAGTGTTGGCTATCGTTACCCTATCGAAGCACACGAATCCCTCGACCAACATTTCCTTCTTGTCGTACGGACGCGCAGCTTTTATCATCCATCGCGGTGTTTCCATAATTTCCGTCCTGTCTCCGCAACACCGTTTGTCAAGCGAAACGATCTGACGAGGTAATAATTTACAAGCCGTAAAAAAAAAGTGAAACGCTCGCGCGGTGAATTTCTACGCGAATTTTCCTTTTTCCTTCGTCGCGAATACACTCCCCTTCAATAATCCGCGACGCGACGCTTTGATATGCAAATGCCGCGAGAAATGAGCTTCACGGCTAAAAGGAAACCGTGGAAAAATCGAAGTGCGTAAAAACGTAGAGGAGTAGAGCGACGAGAAGGAAATCTCACAGTCAGTTTAACGACTATGTCCCAGTACGTCGCGAGGAATCGGAGCATTGATTTTCTCAAACTGAAAGACGTGCAAAAGAGAGCACGAGGTACCGAGTTCTTTGCGGTTAAAGTTCAAGCTCGACATAACCCCAAATGGTGCTCAATTCGAGAAGACGGGAAAAAGAAATTGCGAGGGATCTGGCGCGTTTCCCTTTCTCTCGTCTGATACGTGTATCTTTCCCCTCTTCGTCGATATTTTTCAATCCATAGACGCGATTCTAGGGTTTACGTTTACTGTTTGTTATGGAACTCTACATATTGCTGTTTCAAGCATTCACTCAAATATGTGCGCAATTTACTTGGCAATCGAATTCAAATAAAATATTGGCGATAAGAACGAATTTTCCACTTTTCCGTGTGATGTAAATGGGTCAATATTTGCTTAGAAATTAGCTTTGAGCTACGAAACAAAATTTTACACGTGTATGCGGGTATACTTTGCCGGGAACTTGCGCGTACAGCGAGCGTTTTTTCGTAAGTCTGGCAGGAGTTTGCTATTGGACATTTTACGGTGGCTTGTGCAAGTTATTCTTCTTTTGTCACCAGTTACAAGAATTTTCAATAAGGAAATTTCTTAAACGTACGGCGCCAAAAGTGTTGAGGCCAGAATTCCTCTTCTTATATCGATCCGTAAGAACATCCCCAAGAACTTGAATAATGAATTCCGATCATTTGTACCCTTCGCCTCCTCAACGAAATATCCGAATCGTTTAAAGACGCAAGTATTTTCAAAGTTCTTCGTCGATTTCAATAAAATCGTGAAACTTTTAATTCTCTTTTCACTTCGATAATTGCGAATCCGCTCGAGGGAACAGTTTCTCGCGTATCTTTCGCAAGCGATACCGTCTCGAGCCCCGTTCTTACAAGTCGTCGCTCGTTAATCACGAATACTGCGAAAAAGTTAATTTTATTTAGGCAACGTCAAGCCGGCTCTTCCATAGCCGCGATTAATTAAGCGGTTGGCGTCGCGAGGCGCCCTCGCCATTAATAACTCGAAAAATTGGACGACGTAAACGAATCGCGCGCCAGAGTATAAGATAATTTAACATTGGCATCCAAGAAATGTTGGACGATGGTTTTGCGACACGTTCGGGTTACGAAGAACCAAATGTCGTCGACCATGAGAAACCAATCTCTTTTAAATCTTACAGTATCGTGTAATTTCTTGGTGAATATTCATAGTTTTCTCAGCTAACGAGGAACATGATCCAACTGTAACAATATGGATTTGCAATAAGCACTTTATATACAGTATCTTGTGCGAAATGTTTTGAATTCTAATTTGTTGCATATGAGTTTTAGCGAGACTTGGTACACAGGTGAAATATTGAAAAATATTAGACACGAAAACTATCCTAAAAGTCACGAACAAAATACCAATTTAATTAAGAACAATGAAGAACAAATATTGAACATTAATGGTCTTGGTGCCATTTGTATTTAATACATGTTGTTGTTCGTTAAAAAACAACCCTTTTTGGATTTAACATTTTGTTCTATCTCCGTTAACTTTTTTTTTTTACAAATTTAATTAAATGGGTATTTCATTTACAACTTTGAGAGTGGTTTTCACCTTTAGCGTTTTTCAATGCTCTCCCTGAACGAAATTTCATTAAAATCGGCGTGTAACAGTTGGGTGATGTTCCTTGGTATCTGTAAAGCTTATATACAGTACGATGTATCATCTAATTTGTCGATTTTTGTTTCGATTCGCTCAGTATTTCTCGCTATCTATAAATATTTGCCAATATCGTTCTTTTGTTTTCCTTCAAATTCCCCACAATATTCTCCAAGTTTTGAAATCGGTCAGACTTTCGTGGTTTCGCGAAACAACCCTAAGAGCGTAATGCGAGGAGCTCGAATATTAGCTCAGTTTGCTCCTCCCTGCGTCAGATTGCTCGAAACTGGAACGCGAAGTATGAAATGGGAATATCTCGGATTTTTTTACGTCACACCGCCGAACGTCCGACCAATCCCCGAAAAACTTCCGGACAATATCTCAATTGTAAATCATCTGGAGCGTACACGGAGGATTTCCATTAGATCAAGAAAGTTTTTCCGAGGGAAAGGAAAGTTTCATGGAAAGATTGGTTCTATGCACGTGTTATTGCAGAGCAGTGGAGCATAATCATTGTCCTCGGTAGACCAAGTGACAGAAAACATTTTCTGCTGGCCAAGTTTCAAATAAGAACATAAATAAATTATGAACAATAATTCTTCAATTTAATTCTAAATTGTCCGTGCAACTGTGAAAATAAAAGTTAAAGTTTTCGAATCGTATTTAAATGTAGTATCGTATAAATTTCTAAAATAAAAATAAACAGAAGTAATTTTCAGAAAAATGAAGGATTGAGAAGTAGCATTACGAATTTTTGAGACTTTAATTTGATCGTCTCCTCGTGGTCACATTTCCCGCATGCACTTTAATTACATCGATACCTTGAACAAATTTCCCAAGAATCGTGCGCCAACGTTGTCCCATCGAGGGTTTCCCGGCTAAATAAATTTGTCCCTAATAAATATTCCCGGTCACGCGAATCCAGTTAGATCGATCGCATTATTTTTCGAGGAGGAAAAAGAAAGCAAGTTACTTCCGAATCCATGCGTAGGGCGGCCGGTACAGTCCTTCTGTTCCCTTCTGATCGCGATTTCATACGTCGTTACGAAAGCACGACTCTACTGAAAAGTATGTAAGATCTGTTCTCTCGAGCGTCTGTACGGGGCTTGCTCTCAAGGACCTCGAAGGGTCGCACGTGCCAAGGATTTTAAACGTCTGTTCTCGAGGATCGCGGTCTTTTTCTTCCGATTCACAGCACCGACTGTGAAATTTATCCCTTTAAGTGGTACGTGCCAACAAACTCCCTTTACGAAGGGCTTCGAAAAAAGTGTCTGGAAATTCTTCGCTATTACGCAAACAAAAAAAAGGAATTCGTCCTTCCGACCCGGGTTGTCGAACTGGTTCTACTCAAACATGTTCACAATCAGACTAGGGTGAATTTTACTGTCAAATTGAAATACCAAAGTAAATGCCTTGCAAGTTGTCTGCAGAAATTCATATAAACTTTGAAAGCACCGTGTTATCGTTTACCTGACGAATCAATATCGATTCACCTTTTCGTTTTATTTCCAACCATAAAATACGCAAGCAAAGCTCGTACAAAAAGATTCTTTAACAGTGATGGTACAGGTTGTCGGACGCAAGAGTCACCGATGATTTCGAGACACCATCTGGTCCCGAAAGAGAAACACGAGGGTGTAAAGTGGGGAAAAAATGACTCGTAGAAGTGAGCGATTGTGATGAACAGTCTGCTTGACGAAGAGGAAAGAAATAGTTCAAACGGCGAAAGTTGGAGTAACTGACAGGAACCGATTGCTTTCGTGACCTCCTTCGATGCGCGATCAATGAACGCGAGATATATCATCCAATATGACGCATAAATCGATCAAAAAGTAACGGAGTTAACATTCAACGCGATTTAACCGTACGGAAAGTTTCAAAGATAATTAACTTACGCGTCCTTTTTTTTACAAAAAAAAAAAAATAAGAATATTTGCAGTCAACGCGGCGGATAAAAAGAAAAATAATGGCCACTTTGCATTTTGCGAACTGTGGCGGTGATGGATTACTTTCACTCCGTAATTACAGACGGTCGTAATTGATTTTAAAGTCGATTAAATTTTTACTCGTTCACGGGACACCATCTTCCGGCGTTAAACGATTTTCGCAACAAGATTACCGTTTTGATGACGACAAAAACTTGTATCTACATTGTTTTGCGGGAATTATACTCTTGATTTAGCGTCGCATGGATGCCGAGACCTTTCTAATGGCCAGCGATAAATTCCCGTTCTTACGAGCATTAAAGTAAATAGCGCATTCGAAACAATTGTATGCGCATTATTCGCGAGGAAATGTCCTTCGTTCAATTACGAACAAAATACCAACGCGCATTTTTAAAGTAATTTTCTAGTGCTGAAATTCTTCGAACGATTATTCAAACGAATTCTGTTTCGCATCTATCGCAGTTAAATTGATTTCGAACCATCATTTTCATGCTTTTTGCTTCTTCTCTGTTACGATACTTACCTCTAAAAATGCCAATAAAATTATTAATAATTGAGTAACCTTCGAGAGAAGTTTAAAGTACATAAATATCGCGTAATACTAATATTATAAAAATAAGAAACATCGTTGAATTTTATTATATGTTCAATCACTGCGGTTAGTAAAATGTCAATTGAAAAAAGTGTCTTAAAGACACTTAAAGGCATATCAGTCATTTGTCCTATCGCGATAGAAATAGTTACGAATGAACGTCGGTAGGTTTAGTGTTAAAGTCAAGTGAAAGACCATAAAATCCGTAAAAAGTTGTTTTCAGTTTAGAACCACCAACAAACTCTCCTCGGGCTTTCAAAAGTTCAAAGCGATACGTCGATTTTGGAGTTGACTTTCTAATACTATCTTCTCCGCTGAAGTATATCCGATGTCACAGGAACATCCACAATTTTAACGAGATATCATCGAGAATTCGGTGTCTCGCGATACACCCTGCAGGCGCAGCTCTCGCGGACGGATGCACAGGCGCAATATGCCGGTAGCGTTGATGTTTACCGAGCTCTCTGCAATGGCACTTGCAACAGGAACTCGTTTCATGTTTCTAGATTCTGTCCTGTGTAACCATCCCCGGAGGGTGTGGGGGATGGGGGTGTCTGTGTGCGACTTCGCGTATGACGACGCATGGTAGAACACGGCGAAACACGGCCAAGAAAATGAAACAACAACGCGTTGGCCGACAGTCACGTTTCGTTTATCCGCGTTACAAAAATCCGTCTGGCTGACACGTGCGCCCGAGCCGCGACTGGAATACATGAGACAACTGGAAGCGCATTTATGAAAACGATTGTCGCACCTGAGCGAAACTTTGTATGGTTTCATTCTCTTCGACGAACTGCAATCCTATTTCGTACAATTTGAGGAACATCCTCTTAAGATTGGTCGAAACATAAACGTCTAGAAGGAAATCTAGCACCAGAAGTACTTATTTAATGAAACTTTGTATAAGAGTAAGCAGACATTGATAAAAACTGACTTGCAGAATGTTTATTGTACACAGTCGGTTCGATTATAAGTGGAACGATTCGATGCGACGACCGAACATGAGATAGACCATACGAAACGAAAGGTAAATTTCGACAAACGACAAAGTTCGATCAATACTATTACTCGTCATACATTTCTCACTCTGGTTAGGTAATATAAAGTTATGTCACGTATTCGATATTCGCGATACAACGGTGTATCTAATTCTGCATCGTGCAATAATAGAAGTATGTACATGTTTTACCTAAAAATGTCACAAACTGTCCTTCTTTTGAATTTTTGCTAAAACCATGTTTATGACTTGGAATCATACGTTTAACATTGTGTTAATAAAGAAACAGGTAAACTTCATAAACATAAACCTGATAAACTTCTCATGTCTAGAAGATGATTTTTGGTAGCTGAACCACAGCCCAAATGTGCACGTGCACTCCCCACGCTGTCATGAATGCCCGCCGATGCGATCAGATCCGGATTACGAATAATTATGACAGAACAGTAACATCGTAAGCTATACAGCCTTGTAACACGGTCGTGTACGCCGAACTTGGAGTGTTGCACATTGCACACGTGTGTTCTTCATTTAATCAGGATGTGTACAGTTGCATCTATGCAGATGCATTTACGTGCACGCGAACGCACTTACGCATACGCATCGGAACGACGTTCGATGCATCTCACGATCTGTTGCGCGTACGCACTATACTACATTAATGCTATATGCACTTATGTGATCGATATAAATTCGAGATATCGTTATGGAAAATTGTGGAAATTTCTAAACGATGGGTTTTACGTGGATTTCAATTAGCAATGTTAACACATTGGTCGCCACGTCGCACAAAAATGAATGACAAGACTTTTCATTGTGGATACTAAACAAATTAATTTCGAAAGTGAAGCAGCAGTGAAGTGAAGTTTTGAAAAGGTTGAATTATCTAATCTTCAATAGTCTCGTGAATTAACTCCGCAGAAAGTTACACGAGTTTCAGTCTGGCAGCCAACGTGTTAAATAAAATTTTACATTCAATAAGAGTTTGAAAGCTACGAAATTATTTTATTTAATAAATGCGTCGCGTCATTCGAATATTGACCAAATAAATAGATAACAGAGTAAAAACGATAACTGTGTTCATTTAAACTTGGACGATTCTCGTGACAATAACCACAATCAGCATCAGTAATTGGTCGACCGCTGATAGAACGAAATATTCTTCGAAACTACGCGGAGCGTGCTGTTTAAGTCTGTGTACATTTTGAATAATCAGCTTATACGAGCGACGTGCCAGAGCCATGGCACGGTTATATGCGAAGTGTGTCCCGCGCCGATATCGACGTTAACGAATGCATTTTGCACGCTTAATAGTCGCGTTACGATTTATGGGTTTAATGCCATGTACCGATTAATCGGACCTGGCTTGTTGATTCCCCAAACTTTGTGTACTCCTGTATAAAGTATCGGTTTAAAGAGTACGTATAAGTAAAATATTAAAGTTGAAAAATCTTAAATGTAATAAAAAAAAAAAGTGGGAGTTACTTTTACCTCTTTACTCAGGGGCTGTAGCTATGTTTGATTGTAGCTACAGTACGGGTTTAGCGATCCCGAGGTACCCGAGCTATATGCATTTATTAATGTAAAGCAATGTAAATGTGGCACGGAAAAACGCACGTGCACTAACCAATATGCCAACCTTGAACAGTCCCATCGCATCGCACACGGATTCTGCTAATTGTTCTATAATTTTCACGCGACACAAGTTGCAGGTTTTTCTGGCAACTATTCGTATTACTAAACCCAGTGGAAGTTGGATTCGTGGAACACGAAATTCAGCCTCGAGGAGTGAAACGAAATGATTTCGTCCACGGCTCGTTACGCGCGACAAATGTTTTAAAGGGTATATCAAACGATATAGACATCCGAGAGAGAGAGAGAGAGAGAGAGAGAGAGAGAGAGAGAGAGAGAGAGCAAGACGGGGATAGAATTCTGCCGGAACACCCTGTATGCAATAATCCGTAAAGTGCACGTGTTGCCTTCGGCCGAGTTGTACGGTCCCATGGCATTCGTTGCTTGTGTTCCTCCGAGGAACTCTAAATTCGAGGAATTTTAGAGTTGCTGGCAGCCAGCGTGGGAACCGACGAAATTCAGAATTTAATAGACACCGTCCCTCTGGTTGGAAAGTTTTACTATGCGCGTATGCCTCGTTGCGGATTATTAATATTTTATGGAAATACTGGCAGTCTCGTGTTCCGCAACTCGTAGCTATTAGTCGACTTTGAATACGTGTCTTAATGGCTCTCAATTACGAAGAATCGGGTCGTTCTTCTATCCGAACTCGCGCAACGGGAAAAATGATCACTTGACGATCACTCGCGTACACGCTAAACGGTGCAGCGTCTCAGATTTTGTGCTTTTAGTATGTCGTAGTCTTCGTATAGTGGCGAACATAAATCTGGATAGAATTGGTGAATTTGGCAAGGTTAAAAATATTAAATACTAGTACACGTGTTAAATTATTTAATGTTCAATAGTCTTGAATAAAAATTGTAAGTTTGTAGAAATGTTCACGAATTTCAGTCTGGCAACCAACGTGTCAATGGTTTCGTTTTGGGACTACCTTTTGTTAAATTGATAGCGTCTTGAAGATAAAAACATCGAGGGTGTGTTTTTATTTATATGTTGGAAACAACTTCCAGATATTTCAACTCTCTTTTCCTGGATAAACAGAGAAATAACTGACGACTCGCTATCCCAAGACCCGAGAGGATAGGTAAACATTTCTTGGAAAACACAGTTTGATAAAATACGCTGGGAGCGGTAGAAAAGCGGAAGCAACGATAGGAGAAGCGGGAAAACGATCGTATCTTCACCGTTGCGAGCGAAAATAAATTTTCTTCGCGCGTGCAACGTTCTTACGATATAACGTTCTCACTAATCGTGTCATTTATCACGAGCTAAGATTTTAATTGCTATGGCGTCGAAACGGACCGCAATTCGCTTGAGAGTCAATAGTTTTTCATAAACGTGTACAAACAACTGCCACTCTATACGCAAACATTATGCTACATTTCAAACGCAATTCGAGTAAATTAATTTGTAACATAGATAGCCCGTTTGTTTCATCGCAGTACAGCGTCAGACTCACTTTCCGAAACGGCGCATTATTTCTTTCAATAAAACTTTGCTCGTCCATCCTTCATCTGGGATGGGAACTTTTTAAAACTAAACCATTAAATTTTCAATTTCCATTGGATAAGATATTCCTTCAGGAGGAAATTCTAAAATCAATTTTTGAGCCATAACGAATTTCTATAAATTCTTTTAGTCTTTAAAAGTAATCGTAAGTGGTATCGTATTAATTGGTTTTCATTGAACAACGCAATCACGAACCCGATGTAAATTAAGGATAGCGTTACACATTTAAAATTGCTTTTTAAAAATATTTTTCGTTTCCTCGGTCAAAATAAAGCATATTTCGTTAAGTAACACATAGGACCATCTTCTATTATTTACGGGAAAAAATATCTTGCAACTATGTACCATAAAATATGAAGTATCGTATATGTATTATTTATTGATAAAACGAAAGAAACTTTTGGACAACCCGATACAATATTTAATCAAATTTTCACGTACCTCTTCATAATCGCCTGTTGAGCCCTCCACTTTTCGGAATCACCTCGATCAAATTATGTTCCGCTGATAAACAGTTCTTTCCAAGCTACGTAACATAATTCATAAATGTTCGGTTCCCTTTAGTAAAATTTCGATATCGTATCACTCGATCCAGTCGACTGTGGTACTTGTTGATCGTCGATCCTTTCCAACGAGTTCCGTGGCACGTCCGGTCCTCGCACGTTTCTACACACCATTTTCCACTTTTCCTTCATCCTAGTCCCAGGTGCTGGTCCTTGATACACTGACAGTTCACCCTCAAGTGTTTCGTTGAACTCGACATCGTGGAATCCCATGTAAACGAACGACTCATCTTCGCAATCGTCCACACGATGTCACGGGTTGAATAGTTGATCGATTCCCGTACCGACGAAAGATAATTTGGAATATGTATCATATGATATTCCAGGCTAACGCAAATGCAATATTGTATGCATTACAATGCGTTTAAATTCACACACGTATACATATAATTTATACTCCAGTCAAAGGTGGACGTCGATGTTAGAAAAAGAAATTCTTTCAGTTACGCCCCTTGGACAATAACGATAAACGAAATTTCTATATTTCTAAGGGATTCCGTAGAAGTGAAAAGGTCAATCTACTGGGAAGCTATATCGTTTAATAATGGAAATAGAGTATTTGTACTCTTAGCGATACCATACGACTATAAATCTTAGCATTAGTAGTTCGGATTGTTAACTATTGCTAGTTAACACCCGACAAAATGGTATTTTCGATTGTCTAGTCGTTTACATGGAGGTATTTCTATTCGATTTGTATTCAAAGATGTAGTAATAAATAGCTTCTTAGAGCTATTTATATAAAACCAATTGGTTTTCTTACTGACGGAATCTCCGAGAAAAGGGGTCGAAAACGAGGAAAAATGTATGATCAAACGGTTCTGGATATGAATTTCGTGCGACCGTAGTTTTTAGAGTAACGCCATCTATCGAAGGGTTAGGAAACTTCCAAAACATTTTAATGATCAATATCTCTTACAAAGAGAAATTCTCGAGCCCGGATCTTCTGACTTTAATAATATTTTTTTGGCGGAAATTCACTTCGAAGGGGTGAAATCAGCCCTTAAAGTTTATAAGATATAACGTTGTAACGGTACGAGATAGAGTTCGAATGCAAATAGAAAATAGTGCAATTGAAAATTTGTTCGACTCGTCGCTAATAAATAAAAAAAAGTTGTTTGGAAAAGTAATTAAAAGGCAATATAAAGCTGTAGGTAATCGTGGTTAATATTAAAATTGGTTAACTATACTAAACTATAAAAGAATAAGTACAAGTTTAATGTTCCGAAGTATAATTTTATTCGTATGCAAACAAAAATGATCCATTGGGATATGTTGTTGGTATCATTTCAAGTACAACATACACGCTTACACGTTTATATAATTTCATTGACGTCCATTACATGATAAAAAATTGTTGTTACACATCATTGCAGTAGGTAGTATTGAGTTTTACATTCCATCCTCAAATCTTGAAGCAAGCACGTCCTTATATACAAAATATTTCTCGCGATAACCGCGGGATCTGTTACAAACACTAGATATATTCGAAGAGATATGAGTATGTAAACTTCACGTAAAATTATTCATGATTTGTTGAAACGAATACTTGAGATTTAACCATTATCGATAGCCTAAGTGCCCGCACGAATATTCGCAACGCGTGAGACATTCGTGTAAAAAATTTTCCGACAGTTTCCTCGCGACATTGGTACCGCTAGCTATAGTTTCACATCGTCGCCGATGTTGCACGTTTCACAAAATAAATACTGGGTTTCGATTCTTTACAAAATATATATTACAATATTGCACTTAAGGTAAATGTACACCATTAAAACGCGTAAAAAAATATACAATGAGTTCCTCTATCGAGAGGCACTAACGACAAGGAACACAGAAGTGTCACGTATAGATTATGCATGACTGCTCGTTCGTACACATATGTCCAATTTTGCACTTAGAATATCCGGTTAATCACTTATTACACATTCAGTATTTCAACACTAAAACTACCAAGCCGATCAGTTCGAGCCAAGTACTTGAAATTTCTTTCGAAAGACACTCAATCGTTAACACTATGTTTACGAAGCACCGTTCATTTCGACTCATTCCTATTTTTACACGATTTTACAGAAACTGTTTAAACTTTTCGCCAACCACATATACTGACTCTTATCCGAATACAAAGAGACAAACATATATCTAAATTCATTTTTGTCTAAGCCTTGTTAATCAATTTTAGTAAATCGACTTCACTTATTCAAGTGTTACTTCAGGAATAGAAATCTCCGTAAATCTAGCGTTAACAATTCTTTTCAATTATTTCTTCTTCTAATAATCGTAATACATATTTAACGTTGTTGATAAATTAGTTTGCTCCTCCCCCTCTAATTACAAAGATATAGTTATACGTAGAGTAGGAATGCGTTGAAACCGGTAGTTTTAGTGTTAATTCCAATCTCTGCTACATAAGAAAATGCGGTATAAGATACGTGTAGGTATAACGACAATGATACTCTAAAGTACACTGAAAACCATTTAAATACGTTTTCGATAGGACACGATTTTTCTCTATCGATTTTACTCGATGTAAAACACAAGTTGCGTCTAACTTTCAGTTTCTATAGCAAAACTATTCCCATTCGAATCGTAGACTTTTAAAGGACGATCTGATCGTTTGCGAAACAAGCTGAATTGTTGCTACGTCGATAAAAAATACAAATGTAATTCGTCACTTTCTTGTTCATTTACTTTCGATACAATTAAGATAGATTTAATACGTGAAACATTACAGATATGGTTCTTCGTGAAGGTATCGTATTTACACAGTATTTGTGGATACGCCTACATGTATCTCCAATATACGTATTTCATACAAGCTCGCGCAACACATTTACAGACAAAGAACACATGCGTACAATTTGTATTTATGCCAATTATTCTTACGATTACAATCAGATTACAGCAAGTGTACTAAATTAGTAAGGCGAAAAACTGACGAGATTCTAAGAAAAATACGATTTGACACTTACGTTGAACTATCGTAGTAACCGAAGGAACACACCGTACAACGAGATGTACATTCACGGGGATACACATTGAATCCTTTCGTCCATTGTCGATACAACCATTTAACGGTTGGCACATTGTCATTAGATTTTTATAGATGTAAAAATTACGCAAGCCCGTATCAAGTATATACTTAGGACTAAGGGCGATTATAGAAATACTGCGAATATGTTCATAATATAAGAATAGAATGAATATATTCCTATTATTAGTACGTAATTATAGTTACAGAGATGTTTTATACGGTATCATTAATGTAATTACGGTATGAGATTCAGAACAATTACATTGTATTGGTAATTACGAATGAAATAGAATGTTCGATGAACCCTTCGACTAGGGCATATGTATCGGCCTTCGAAAATTAAACTCAATGAAATGTTTAAATTCGTTAAATCAATTTATAAGAAATATCACTTTATAGAGAATGACAAGGCGAAACTTTGTTATATTTACAATTAATTCATTCGACCATCCGTTACTGTTTATGAATATTTAATTATAAATGAATAATTGTCGGCTAACGATAATTTTCATTTTCCCCGTTGCCAATGTAATTGAATTTCAGGAAAAATGACTTCTAAATTTTTAATTTTTATTTTTCAAACTAAACGTCGTATGAATAAACTATAAATATAAAAAAGTTTCGTCTTATCGTCCTCTGTAAAGTGATATATTTTAAAAATTCGACTGTTCTAGTGTTACCTCCCCTTACAATTTCCAGCAAAAATAGGCCCACAGTCAAAGGGTTAGTAATAGAAAACTTACGCGATAACCACGTAAAATGAACTTGAATCTTTTAAAAGAAATTAATTAAACGATCTTCGTGTTTGAGATTCGTAAGTCGTATTTCCTTATTTATATAAGATAAACAATTCATGATAATTAAGAAATCAATATTATTACGTTTACGTATTCGCACTGATAATCATCAGCATATTTACAATGGCATCTATTAATGGTAGATACCTACTAAATTTTATTAAGTAGTCGATTAATTAATTAGTCCGAATAGTGGATGGAATGAGAATATTGTCGATTAAAAATTAGGATATCACGGATTACCACGAGGTTCCGGGTACGTGTTTATGTTTCCACTATTCTTTTTAAAGTGAAGCATTTAAATGATGTACATCGTAAATGTAGTTTGAATGCACGTTAATCGTAAAATATAGTAGTCATATGTGCGCAACGTTACATTTAATTACATATGCTTAGAATCTTCTCTTATAATTGTTCACTTCCATGTTCTGCTCCAAAACAAACAAAAACACAATCCTGTACAGATTGTATAATCTTTACAACATTTTCAATACTTATTGCCTTGCTTATGCTTCGCAAGATATTTATTTAGACGTACTTGTATATTTTTAGATAATCACTGTGCATAGCTTATAAGATCTGAATCAACAAGCCATGCTATAGGAAAAGTTATTGCGATGTGTTTATATCCTGAAGTACCTATACACTCATATTGGAAAATTCGTTTAATACTAGGATTGCATATATTGTACTTACAATATACTCGTAAATATACTATTATAACATCGTGAAAGTTTCAAAAACAAAAATTACTAAAAATAAAAATTGTTTGTTTAACGATACTTGCTAAATAAAACACTATGTAACAAGCATATACGATAAACTTACGATAACTAAATTATAACAAAATATGCATTTGTAATCTATTTGGAGTAAAGCACGATAATTAGAGAGATTGTAAATTCTTAAATGTGGAATATATTCTATTTTTATTATAAAGGCCACTGAAAAGATAGGATCTTGAGATTTTGCACACATATAACTGAATGTTTTCAGATCGAAATTTTAATAAATACAATGCAGTATAATATCATATTAGTACCAAGTAACGAGTGAAAAGATTTGAAGCTATTAAAAATTACTTGGATCAACATTGTGAAATGTTATTTACTCTACTTTCGGTGAGTATAGTGAGATATATCATTAATATTTATTTTCATATTCATGATCGAAAAGCGATTAATGCAAATGACATGAACAATTGAGAATGATATGATAGACGAAATATCTATCATTATACTATTTAACTTTGCAACCGAAGTTTTAAAGTGTAGCATATAGGCAGAGTGAGTCTTGATATCATTTTATGTTATTTGGATACGATATTTAAAGAGATTCCTTAATGCATTACATAACTTTTATTATTCGAAATTGATCTTACTTTTTAGTTGTTCTTAGTTTATTTTATTATTAATACAAAAGTATAGGAAAGTTGAATCTTTTTCATTTCGGCATATCATAAATGTTTTATGTCGAATACCATTAAAGCTTGGTAAATGTATTTGATAACATTACACATTAAATAATGTACGCTCAATTCTCTTTTTATACGATTCCGATTAATCACGGAACATAATTTAAAACGTATCTACCGTATAAAAAAAAATTGAGAGTAAATTAATTAGCGATCTCTTTTCCAAATTATATTTGCACTAGATACCTCTACTTCTTAAAGCAGACATCAGTTTAAATACATCGTTATCCATCCGAGAGACACACATTGTGGCACATCATTTTACTACCTGCATTATATTCATTAACGTGTTTGCCACTGGTAAATACACTCACTATAAGTGTGTGTTCCATTTTTTTTTATACAGAATTTTCCTGGTTGGTAGTGGCATTACATTATGCATATTACATTTAATCTGGATATGACAAATGATATATCTGAGCATATGCATGAGTATTCTTTACAAATATTTCATACTTCATCAAAAGTCCAATTAATCTATTGAAGATATTTTAAAGTATATTAAAGTTACAATGAAATAATGTAGACTATAATATACTCTTATACACGTATTATTATACATGTATATCAAATGTAAGCTATAGATGACATACAAACATTTTAATTTAACTTCATAAGGAGAGTACCTCCTTTTAGTGAGTGAGCACTCAGCAAACAAAGAAATAAAATTACAAAGAAAAAAAAATTAAAATACATGTCAATTTTATATTCATCAATAATAAAAAAGGCATTATCTTTGAGATCTCAACTGTTTCCACAGTTTCCTACAAATAAAAGTGATAATGCCTATTAAGCTGATTGTGAGTAAAACAGATCATATTTTTAAAATAATATAACTCCAAGATAAAAATATTTCTTTACCAACAGATCATAAGTAATGATAAAAATAGTCTAATAAATAGAAATTTTAAATTAAATCAATAATTATGTCTTTTTTTGTTAATATCATGAATATACTTAAATTAAAAATTAGACATACATTCTAGTGCCTTTAGTTGAAAATTATATTAGTGTGGATGTTTCTGTGTGCGCGCGCGTGCATATACATACATACGTATATCAAATTTATGTCAAATTTTATACTTCAAAATGTTACTTTTAGTCTTTCTCATTCAATAGCAGAATATCATTGCATGTCTCATTTATTATACGATCAACTTGTTGAAATATACTTGTGTAGTTTTGTGGGAAGCTCTTGCCTTTATATATCTTAAATGTACTAAACAGATATCACATCTTTCAGCATTGTAATTTCAGATATTATACAATGTAATAGAAGGTATAAATTTTGAAAATTTAATTAAGTGAGACACTAAAACTTAATAATATTAGTTGCTAGCAAATTTTCATTAGGAAAGACTTTCACTGTTGATTTGCAGTAATTAGAGAGAATATAATGAATGATGCTGTAGAATTATAAAATTCATTCAATATTTCGTTTTTTGAAACCTATACAAATGATATTTAAGTTTCCAGCATAGAAAATATTTTTTATTGATTACAGTAACAAAAATATTATTTGAGATTCATACTTTTAAATCTGACTATCTTTCTAGATTCTTCATTATAATTCACAAAATTACAATTAAGAAAATTGAACTAACATTTGTTGGAACGTTGTCGTTCCGACAGTAGTAGACATTTGACTAATACTGTTGAATAAAGCTTCTGCCTGCAAGTTTTCTGGCAACCTAGTAAGAAATTGTGCTCCATGTACAAAATCCATTTTTAATAGTTCTTCTTGATATAAGTGTAACACACCAAGTGCTGTTCTAAAAAGGAACTCATCTCCATCTCTGAGAAAAACATCCCAGATTCTACATGCAACATCCAGAGGCATTGCTTTGGCATATATAGTATACAACCAATCTAATAAATATAAATCTGGACTAAGACCAGCTACTGTAAAATGGAAAAAGACTTTTGGCAGCTTATGTGCAAGTGCATTAGAATATACTCTGTAGTAACTATCCATTTGTTTTTGGTCTAATGTAAAAGCAGCCCTGTGACAAGGATGATTTAATAAATTGGCAAAGCAAATAAAGGCATCTGGAGGTTCCATGTTCAATGATAATATTGCACCTACAAAACTCATACCTTGTACGTAACCTACATCAGGCCTATAAACTGCATAGGCTGCCAATATACCTTGAAGACTATTGGATAGTGGTCCACCTTCTTGAAAGACACATAAGGTAGGAAAGGTACGAGATACATCTAATTTGATTGCTGCTAATGTGTCGCTTACAGGGCATGACAATGCTTTGTCCAAACATATATTGTAAAGATGTGTTGTTATATTTAAATTATTTGGAATTGCTAATTTCCACACTTTGCCACGAATACTGGGTGGAAGACCACGCCACCATAACTCACGTACTTTTTTTGTATTTTTAATGTTTTCAAATTTAGGAAGAACATGTTCATTCCAAGTATGAGAATCTTCTGCTAATCTTTCTTCTTCTTTGAGTTGCAGTTCTCTTTGCTGTTTACGTTCTTTCTCTTCTCGTAATTCTCGCTTTCTCGCTGCTTCCAGAATAGCATTATATTGTTTGCGATGTCGTTCCTCTTCTATTGCATTCTTTGCTGGTAGATTCGCCGGTCTTGGTTGTTGAATTAAAGCTAAACTCCCTCCTACCTTATCTACATTTCTCGATGGACTGCTTGTAGGTGTAGATTGTTGAGAATCTTTATTCCTCCATAAAAATACATTTTTTGAAAAAATTGTATTCAATCCCCAACGCTTGGACTTCTCGGCTTTTTCTGCAACTTGTTCATCGGAACTTAAAAAACTTCCATTTGGAGAAACTTCGCTGAGAGAAGACACAGTACTGCTGCAAGAGCGTGGTAAACTGTTTCTTGGACTACTGCTTGCACTACCACTTTCTAATCTGATATATTTGTCCTCTTCGATTTTAGGAATCTCATTTATGGATTCTTCTTTATGATCGCAAGGAGAATTCAGATATTGAGATTTACAATCAAGTTGTGTATCAGTAGACACATTTATTTCTTCCAAAGAATACAGTTGCTTTGTAGTAGGATTATAAGCTATAGACATACTCTCCAATGCATGATTTAAACTAGTTCCAGCAACTCCTACGGAAACTATATTTCCAGCATCATACCATTTATTCTCTCTTATATGGACGCATAATGCCTTGGTTTTTACAGCAGGCATAGAAGCCACATCGCATGCCAAAGCCTCATTAATATTCACACTATTACAGGATATCGAATCTCCATTCAACGACACTAACTGTTGTTTGCCAATTTTCGGTACAATATTGTTTGCAATGTAACAATTAGAATCTCGTCCGGATACTTTTAGCACCTGATAATTATTAGTCATATTTCCATAACGAGATACAATGCAAGGAGATACATTCTGCGATGAAACAGAATTATTATTTCCGTTTAACTGTTGAGATACAGGACTCTTCATGATTGGTGTCCTTTTCCTAACCTTGTTAACGCATTAAATACTTCTTTAGCGAAGACAAACCAATTGCGGATCACTTGCTCGCATATAATATTCGTAAACCTGTATTTATGCATCTTTTCTCATCATTTTTTGACGCTATAAGTGTACACCGTGGTCATTTTTATTAACTGTACCAACGATATAATAAAACAACTGCACATCACATTTGCTAAGTTTTAGCATAATTATCACAACATAAAAACTCGTTGTGGTTGTAAAATAGTTGTAAATGACAATCACCTCGTGTATTGTGTTTTATCACGAGTTATGAACGAGAATAAATTCAATAATCACCTTTTTTAATCAAATTTACTAGTCATAATGCAGAAATATATGGAGTTTTTGTAGTCATAAATATCTCTCGTTACATTCGTTCCGTTGAGATCGAAGAACAACAATTACGCTTTATATAAACAAACACTAATAAACATTTACGTAAAGGGATACAGTTTTATCGATAAATATTTAACATAACGATATTGTGCGATATCGCAAGAGAAACTTCTGACACTGATTCGAAACTGACAGGTGTATACACATGCACAGCAAATGACATATCGTATAAAGTTTTTCCCTTTTCTGTTTAAAAATGCACTAAAAACGTCGAATGAACTTTCAGTTCATGCTCTAGTTAGAACAAAAGTATTCTAATTGTTGGCTGTATAATAAACTGTGAAGAATAAAAAACTTTTCTCGTGTGCCGTCACAAATCTTTGCCACGGTAAGGAAATCACGTGATCACTTTACCATACCTTTACCATTGATAACTTCAAATTTTTAATTTAATACTATTTGATATCGTCATTGAGAATATCATAGTCTTTACGTGTATTCAAGATACAAGTGTAATTTAAAATATAAACTACATATATAAACGACAAAATGGTGTAACTTACGATATTATAAATATGAAAATTTATCGTAGAATAATTAAAATGTAAATGATGTAAAAGTAATAAATAAATATACATATACTATTTGCGTACAAGATAGAATTTGTATTAAATTTTCAAGATGACTTCTAACTACTAAAACTTATCTCATTTTAGTGATTGGATATTTGTTATCTGTAGATAATTTGATATCTATTAACTTTAGTTAGAGGATACAAAAACCGAATCGTCCAGAGTTGTGGCTTATATAAACAATTATATTGTTAGTTTCTTTTACAACAATTTTCTAATAATAATTCTACTATTGATATTATGATCGTTTATCGAATCTTTCATTTCTCGACTGATTGTGTATAACGACTCGATGGTTCTATTTATAATATTCTATACTTTATACTAAAAGTCCCTAGGTAGCTTATGTCAAAACAGCTGATTGCAGAAGTTGATGAAAACGAAAATTCGTTGAGAAGCTACTTGAAAGCAGGTTAAAAAAGGTTAAATATCAGTCGTGTTGTGTCATTGTCTAATTTCAATAAACGGTTGTGACTATTTCAATCAAATATAATTGTTAAGTGAAAATTCTTCAACATAACAGATGTTTATTGTAAGAAATGTCACAAATTGATATTCAGAATTTATTTGATAAAAGCAGGTAAAGTAATCATCTATAAACAATAAATTTGGATAATGTTTTATCAATAATGGAATTGTACTATCATCTTTCTAATAATAAATGGTGCTACCAATATGTAGCAATGAATGTAATCAACTTTATGAAATAATGGGTCTTGTATTTTTAACATATGGATGCTATAAAACATTATTTAAAAAGTAATGTCTCTAAAGTAAAAAAATTGTACTACAGCCTTGCAAGAATATTTTAATTAGTATTGATATGTAATGTTATGTTGGATTGTAAAATATAGATAGAATCTGTTATCTATACAACATGTATTGCGCAAGTCTAGTTAAATATATATTTTTAATCTATATGTTACCTATTTCACAATAGGACAGATTTAAGGAAAACATTTGGTATCAATGTATTGGTAACAGCATTAATTATTAGAAATTAACACGTTATATTTTTTAATATGAAATATATTGGATGCGATACATTTCTGAGTGTTCTAGTCTAAGAAATAATTGTCACTCTTATTTTTTAAGATAAGATTATTATAAATCTTTTGTCTTAAAAACAAAACAGACAAACCCAAGCATTTCTTTTCACTCATAACGATCTGACCTGTTCGATTTTAAATTTTAAATAAATTAAATTAATTGTTTGTTTGTTACTAAGGTGCTTAAGTTATAATTATTTTGTACGTCAGAAAATTCAGGAATATACACCCTCTAATATATTTTAGAACCATTACAACCATCAAGGTCGTCATTGGTATAAACAATTACCATCATTTTTATAATTTTAATATATTCTTATATTGTTACTGAAATTAAATTATACCAATTCAAATATTATTAATTGTTGTTTAAAATGGTATTTAAATAAATGTAATGATATTTTATCTGATCGCATTATTCAGGTTTCCCAGTGGTTGGTGCCTTCTACCTATATTTTTATATACCCCAGTGGGTCTCTTACTTGTATTGCTACGACTTTTAACTGCTCTGCAACTGTGGCTCCTTGCATCGCTCTTACCTGATTGCAATACTCTTCGAATATTCTTGAATCATGGATTTAGTTTTGCTTTTGGTATTATGGTAAAAATTCCTAAAGACGAAGTTATAGACAAACAAACAAGAATTATAATTGCCAATAATGTCTCAGTCCTGGATCATTTTGCATTATATAAAGCTACACAAGCACTATCCCCTAGCGTATGGGAACTACCTAATGTTCTTAGCAATGCATTAGGTCTACAAATGATGGATATGAGTAGCAAGGAAGCTCTAATAACAAATATTAAACAGTTTCTTTCTACTTCAAAATGTAATATTGCGCTACAACCTGAATTTGGGACAACTAATAGCCGTGTAGCCTTGTTAAAATTCAACTCCTGGCCATTTATAATTGAATCATCTGTTCAGCCAGTTATAATTAAAACATGGAGACCAGAATTCATACCTATTCGTGTTACCTCGTTAGCATCCACATGGTGGGCTGATGTCTTCTGGTTTATGTTTGTTCCTTACACAGTTTTCACATTTAAGTACCTGAAAATAAAAAAAAATGTAGATTGTGAAGTACTGGTACGTGAAGTAGAAAAAGATATAGCGACTAGTCTTGGACTTAAAACAAGTTGTCATACTGTATCAGATAAAGCAGAATTTGAAAAACGTTGCATCATGGAAAAAACGCAGAACAGAAGACTTAATAGAAGAAGTTCTCTAAATTCACAAGTCATACATAATATTGAAATACAAAGAATGGTACGACAAGTCAATGAAGTGCTTCCATTGGTCCCTCAAAATGTGATTCTTAGAGATCTGTGTATGTAAATAAATAATTATTAGTTTACAAACTATAATTTTTATTTTGAATACTAAAGACAATAATAATTTGTTTTAGTGAAAACACGCAATGTTGACATTACAATTGCCAATATTCTGGATGGCATAGTTACTTATACCCCAGAATCAACACAAACGATTGTTACACCATCAGCATCATATAATCAATTACAAACAAGCTCTGTCAAGGATAATAGTAATCTAGGATCTTCTTCCTTCCAGGAAAGAAAGGCTAAAATGATCAAAGAAGCTAGGGAAAGGTATATTCAAAAGCATGGTCTTAAAAATTGCTGACATTCTTACTGCAGTTTTATTGTGATTATTATATCTTCATTTAAAACAAATATGTAATGTTTTGCCGTATGTGTATTTACTATTACATAATATAAATATAATTTTATTTCTAAAATACAACTGTATATTCTACACAATTACCTATCCTTTCTACATATATATTTTATAACAATATTATAAATAGCACATTTTGGAAGACTGCGTTTTCAATAACTTGATATGTTTCTAACTAATACTACTAACCATTGTATAAATAAAGTATAATAAATTACAATTAATCTAAGCTTTATTTATATGTCAATCATGCAAAAAGATAGATACGTAATACTATATTAAGAATTTTCTGTTATACTAGTTAAATTATCATGTACAATACAAAAATATAATGAACTGCATAAGATAAATAAGATATAAAAATGCATTACATTTATATTCTGTTATTTATGCATTGTATTATTTGGAGTATTATTATAATTTATAAACTATAAAGTATTGGAAGACATTCATTTTCATAAATCGTAGATTGTACAGAAACAATGCATTATTATTATTTAGTTATTCTAAATCATTACATATAATAACACATTACAAAAATATTTCCATATAAATTGTTGTACTACAAAAATACATTACTCTTAGGCATACTTAAATGTTTTACTAAGTTGTTGGTAAAGTAAACAGGAATATACTATAAGATAATGTTGTATCAGGTGGTTTAACTTTTCTTTATAGCAAAGTTTTTATCAGTAAGTATTAGTATTTCCAATACATACATATTTTATATCAATAAAGTCATCAACACCATGTCTAGATCCTTCTCTTCCTATACCTGATTCTTTTACCCCTCCAAAAGCAGCCTCTGCAGTAGAAATCAATCCTTCGTTCACACCAACCATTCCAATTTCTAATTTTTTTGCTACTCTAAATATTTGTGACACATTTGACGAATAGAAATATCCAGCTAAACCAACTGGAGTGTCATTAGCTTTATGTATAACCTCATCTTCGCTATCAAATTTATTAATAACAGCTACTGGACCAAAAATTTCTTTGTTATATATTTCCATTTCTTTGGATACATTTGTTAGAAGTGTAGGAGCATAAAATAGCGGCCCTAACTCCGGTAATGGTGTAGCACCACAGTGCACTTTTGCTCCTTTCTTCATTGCATCGGTAACTAATCCATGGACAATGTTTAACTGATTTTCTTTAGTAAGAGGTCCATGTGTGATTCCTTTCTTACTACCATCACCCATTTTAATTTCGCTTTTTATTTTTGCCAAAAACATTTCAACAAACTTATCAAATACACTAGCTTGAACAAAGAATCTATTAGCAGAAACACATGTTTGGCCAGTATTTCGGAATTTACTTGCCATGGCACCTGTTACAGCCAAGTCTAAATTTGCAGAATCAAAAACTATAAATGGTGCATTACCTCCTAATTCAAGACTAAGTCGCTTCATTGTCGAAGCACACTGTCGATATAAAATTTTTCCTACAGGTGTTGAACCAGTAAATGAGAGAACTCGTACTATAGGATTTTCACATAATTCTTTACCAACAGCAGGAGAATTTTGTTGACTTGTTGTAAGCACATTAAAAATTCCAGGAGGAAAGCCTGCCTGTTCTGCAAGATCAGCTAAGGCTAAAGCCGTGAGTGGAGTGTCTTCGGATGGTTTCACGACACATGTGCACCCAACAGAAAGGGCAGCACCTGCTTTGCGGGTAATCATAGCATGTGGAAAATTCCATGGTGTAATTAAAGCAGCTACTCCCACTGGTTGTCTCATTAAAAACATATGTCTATTGGGATCTCCTCCTTGCAATACTTCTCCATCAACTCTTCTGGCTTCTTCTGAGAACCACTCAATAAATGAATTTCCATATCTAATTTCTGCTCTAGATTCAGCAAGAGATTTTCCATTTTCTTTAGTCAAAATTTGTGCCAAGTCTTCTGTATGTTTCACCATTAGATCATACCAATCTCTGAGTAAAACACTTCGTTCCTTTGCACTTGTCGTACGATAAGATTCAAAAGCTTTAGATGCTGCATTAATAGCTAATCGTGTGTCCTCAACATCCATATCAGGTAGATCATTAATAACAGATTTATCAACTGGGTTGTGAACAGAAAATGTTACCTTCTTGTTTGCTTCTATCCATTTTCCATCTACATATGCTGTATTTCTTAAAAGATGCATTGATCGACTTAATATTGAAGCATGGTAAGAAATGCCTCTTTGTAATGTAGAAACACTGTGAAGCATTGTGATTGTAAATAAACGACAGACAATCTGTAACATTAAAATCTATATAATAAATTGTTAAATGTACAAGAGACAAAAGCAGTGCATATAAATTATTTATTAATATAAAAACAGTGATTAAAGATCGACGTTAATTAAAACACATGAAACTTTATCACTTAAATAATTTGTAATTTATAAATAAATGTATATATCAGTGATGTACTGTCACTCTGACACTTGCCTTTGCATAAGAAAATATCGAATAACGAAGATTTGTATTTTCAATCGGAGACGACGTTCGCTTATAAACGACTATATCGAAGTGGTGTTATCAATTCATGTTATCAATTTCATCAACAAATTGACCTTATGTAACATACTGCTGATTTACGCAGATTAAGGGTCTTATACCTACGTCTGTCCAGTGTATTCTTTGTTTTACAGTAGTGTGCGTTGCCGGCGCGCCGGCGTCTTACAGTCAATAAAATTGTTATCAGACTAAACTGTTTATTTCTCTCTCATATTGGAAAAAACAAGAAGTACATAAATATTTATACGTTATGAGTACAAATACGAAGAGGACTATATACGTGGGTACGCAGTAATTTGTTGCAATATGTTTATTAACCTAACCTATATTAACCTATGCACTGTTTATTTTAGTACACCTTTCTATTTTTAGTACATCTAACACATGTTAAATTTATTTCTCTAATTAATATTTAGGCGGTCTGGCCGAAGAAGTCGATGAAAAAGTATTACATGCAGCATTTATACCTTTTGGTGAAATTGTTGATGTACAAATACCATTAGATTATGAGTCGGAAAAACATAGAGGATTTGCTTTCATTGAATTTGAAAGTGCTGAAGATGCAGCAGCAGCAATTGATAATATGGTACATATGTAAAACAACACATGTGCTGTGAGTTATTTAATGACATAGTTTCGTATCAAAAGATCGTTACAATAATTGCTGCAATATAATTTAATTTTTAGTTTACTATTATTATAAAATTTTTTGAAACATAATTGTTTTTATTGAAATACATTCTTAATTTAATATGAAAAATATTAGCTCACATTGTCATTCAAATTGGATTAAGAATTAATCCATTTATCTAATCACTGATCATTTAAAATCATTTGATCCTTACATTTGTCAAATTTTATCTTTGATAAATAGAATGATTCCGAGCTATTTGGGAGAACAATAAGAGTAAACATTGCAAAACCACAAAAGATAAAAGAAGGCTCATCGAAACCTGTTTGGGCTGATGATGCATGGCTGCAAGAACATGCAGGTGAAACACTCAAAAGTGATGAAAGTGCAAAACCAAGTGATCTGGTACAATCTAAGAAAGGAAAACAAAATCCTCAAGTTTATTTCGATGTTAGTATTGGAAAGCAAGAATTAGGTAGAATTATTATGATGCTGAGAGCTGACATTGTGCCAAAAACAGCTGAAAATTTTCGTGCTCTTTGTACCCATGAGAAGGGATATGGCTATCAAGGAAGCATTTTTCACAGAATTATTCCAGATTTTGTATCCTTTATTTACCTTTTATATGTAACCTGGAATTTCTATGTATTTGTTTATATTAAAAAAAGGAATCATAAATATTCCTTACATAAATTTAGATGTGTCAAGGAGGAGATTTCACAAACCATAATGGAACAGGAGGAAAATCAATTTATGGAAATAAATTTGATGATGAGAATTTTGAATTGAAGCATACAGGTCCTGGTACTTTGTCAATGGCAAACTCTGGACCAAATACAAATGGCTCACAATTCTTCATATGTACAGCACGCACAGATTGGTTAAATGGAAAGCATGTAGTATTTGGACATGTTCTTAGTGGTTTAGATGTTTTAAAAAAAATGGAAAAATGTGGAACAACATCAGGCACTCCTACACAAAAAGTTGTTATAACAGCTTGTGGAGAATTAACTTAAATAATGTTACAAACAGTTTTAAGCTTGAAGATATACAATTTTTTAATAAAACTACAATTTCTGAAAAATTAACATTATTTCCAAATTATACCAAAAATTTAACCTTAAGTAAAGTAATATTTCTTTGTGTACCATTTTAATAAATTGTAAACTTGTTTTAATGTATACATGTATGTAAATCAGAGTCTGTTTTCCTAAAAAAATTGCAATTAGTTTTTCAAGTATTATTTTAACCAACGTAATAGTTGTGAAATCGAGCAAGCGGCAACTTCGAGATGACAACCGAACTGCTAAAAAACTAGAAGGTTATGGTATAACAGAGGTCCTCTGCGCCTGCAACATGATAACCGAACCGACAGACTGGCCAGTATAGGTTGCCGCATACTGGGGGCACCCCCGCGCCTACGAGATGGCAACCGAACCGACAAACCGAGTAGCAAAGGTTGCCATACGAAAGGGGTATCTCTGCGCCTACGAGACAACACACGAACCGACAAGCAGGCTACTATTGGTTGCTGCATACCAGGGGCACCCCTGCGGCAACGATGTAGCAACCGGGCCTACAAACTAGTTAACACCGGTTGATATCTAACACGGGCATACTCGCGCCTACTTGATGTCAACACATTTGGCTGTGATATTAATGTTTCACGAATTATTTTTTCGATGAATCCAACGAGCCTTCGAATCGACCTGTCACGACATGTCACGCGGTTGTTGTTCGCCCTTGCCCCCACTCTTCTTCGATAGCGAGCCGCGACCCTCGACCGAGTCACAGGTATACGACGGGCGCGGTCTCATTCTTTGACGATCCTTCGGTCGGTACGGATCTTGTGATCGCGCGTCCGCGTCTCGCGTCCCTCCTATTTTTGCGTAGTGTAGTTCCCCTTAGTTGTCGTAGCCTGGTATTGTTTGTGGGTACTTTAGTTTGGTTTGGTTAGTTTTAAGGCATGCGTGTACGAGTGTCTGTCCTCTACCAAACAATTATTAATCATTTGTTCAATTCTTTTGTTTGTTCGTAAGTCCATACTGGGCTCGTAACATCGTGCTCCATTTCGATCACTATTGCTTCATGTGGTAAGTGTAGTGATCAACTGTGTAACTGGACAGAAAGGCCGGTTGCCGTCCTCCTGGTGGATCTGTATTCGAGAGGAAGACAATCGGCTCCTCCGGATTGGTTCTCTACTTCCTGCATCACGTTTAGCGTAGTCCAAGGCTCTCGGCGTAGCGCAGTAAGTCCAAAGCGCAGTAAGACGGATACAAGTCGCGTCCTGTAGTGGCTCCCAACGGGATGCAGGGTGTGGAGGACTGGTTCGGAGGCGTCGGTCGTCTTCCTCTCGAGTCCAGATCCAACAGGAGGAAACGGGACTGACTCAGTAAGTCCAGTTTCATGGTCGCGTCGTGTCGCGATCTCAATTTAGCTTCACACTCTTAGTTCGAATAATTGTTTGGCAGAATCAGACATAGACTTTGGAAATCAAAGGGAGTTTGTTTTCTTTGATTTCCATGGTTTCGTACTTAGTATTAAGCTCGTCGACTCTATGTAGAGTATGCATGTACGTATGTATACTCTATGTAGAGGGAGATCGAAGGAACTTTGATTCCTTCTATCTCCGGGTCTCCAGTCGCAGCAACCTCCACGTGGTGAGACCTGGTAATCGGTATTATTCGTGACGAACAATCCTTCGTCGCGAATAATATCGAGAACTAATGGCTGCGAACTTTCTTTGTATATTTAAACTACAGATCAAACTACGAAATACGTATTTTCTGAAATTTTGTTTTCTTGCATTACATAAAATTATTGCATTTGTAATGTACTTGCATTCTGTGCGAAATGGAATCATTAAAATAATCTAAGAACTGCAAAAATTGTATATCGTTTCTAATAAAACAAAGGTGTGTATTAGAAGTGTTGATATTCAATTCTTTAGTAATATATTCCTAGAATGTTTGCACATTTTGAACTGTCGAAAATTCGGGATCGATATGCATATTTCGACATTTTTTCAGATCAAGGTCGAGATCGTAGAAACTACATCTTGTCCTTCTAACACAATCTAACATCTCCTTTCCACTTCCTTACAGCTCCTAATACACACTAACAACTCCTACCACCCTCTAACAACTTCAAACACTCTCTATCGTCTCCAAACACCCCCTAACACCTCCCAAACCCCGATAATACCTCTTAACAACTCCTAAGGGCTTGCAACAGTTCCCTTCATTTCCCTTAATTTCCCAGCATATTGAACGGTAAGTATCGAGCTAGTTTTAAAACTTATTCCACCTCTTCTAATACCATGTCCTTCTAATAAAATGAGTAAAATTTAGCCAGAATTTCATACGTAACTTTAATTTCTCGTGCCACCTCTTCGCATATCATGTGCTCCTGATACAAAAATCCAAA
>NW_026535322.1:8033217-8058901 GCF_026225885.1 Hylaeus anthracinus | reverse complement strand
CTGATACAAAAATCCAAAATCGGCCAGAATTCCGAAATCTAGCAAAATTGGCCCCTTCAATTAGGCAACCCCTATTGACAGACTTGTCGGAGCGGTTGCCTGTCCGTAGGCGCAAACGTGCCACCTTCTCGCATATCATGTTCTCCTGATATCAGGAGTAATTTGGCCAGAATTTGATACGTACCACGTGATCCTCGTGCCACCTCTTCGCATATCATGTTTTCCTGATACCAGGAGTAAAAATCCGACATTTCCCGTCATGATTTTTAGTGGAGCCGTTACAACATTGTTTAACCAGGAAATATCACAAATATGAGGCGAAATTATAGGGAAATATCACAGAAATGAGGGGAAATTATAGGGAAATGTATCAGGAAGTAAAGGGAAATATACCAGGAAATGGAGGAGTATTAAAAGGAAGTATACCAGGAAATGGAGGGAAATTAATTACTAGTCTTATTACAAGTTCGCAGCCATTAGTTCTCGATATTATTCGCGACGAAGGATTGTTCGTCACGAATAATACCGATTACCAGGTCTCACCACGTGGAGGTTGCTGCGACTGGAGACCCGGAGATAGAAGGAATCAAAGTTCCTTCGATCTCCCTCTACATAGAGTATACATACGTACATGCATACTCTACATAGAGTCGACGAGCTTAATACTAAGTACGAAACCATGGAAATCAAAGAAAACAAACTCCCTTTGATTTCCAAAGTCTATGTCTGATTCTGCCAAACAATTATTCGAACTAAGAGTGTGAAGCTAAATTGAGATCGCGACACGACGCGACCATGAAACTGGACTTACTGAGTCAGTCCCGTTTCCTCCTGTTGGATCTGGACTCGAGAGGAAGACGACCGACGCCTCCGAACCAGTCCTCCACACCCTGCATCCCGTTGGGAGCCACTACAGGACGCGACTTGTATCCGTCTTACTGCGCTTTGGACTTACTGCGCTACGCCGAGAGCCTTGGACTACGCTAAACGTGATGCAGGAAGTAGAGAACCAATCCGGAGGAGCCGATTGTCTTCCTCTCGAATACAGATCCACCAGGAGGACGGCAACCGGCCTTTCTGTCCAGTTACACAGTTGATCACTACACTTACCACATGAAGCAATAGTGATCGAAATGGAGCACGATGTTACGAGCCCAGTATGGACTTACGAACAAACAAAAGAATTGAACAAATGATTAATAATTGTTTGGTAGAGGACAGACACTCGTACACGCATGCCTTAAAACTAACCAAACCAAACTAAAGTACCCACAAACAATACCAGGCTACGACAACTAAGGGGAACTACACTACGCAAAAATAGGAGGGACGCGAGACGCGGACGCGCGATCACAAGATCCGTACCGACCGAAGGATCGTCAAAGAATGAGACCGCGCCCGTCGTATACCTGTGACTCGGTCGAGGGTCGCGGCTCGCTATCGAAGAAGAGTGGGGGCAAGGGCGAACAACAACCGCGTGACATGTCGTGACAGGTCGATTCGAAGGCTCGTTGGATTCATCGAAAAAATAATTCGTGAAACATTAATATCACAGCCAAATGTGTTGACATCAAGTAGGCGCGAGTATGCCCGTGTTAGATATCAACCGGTGTTAACTAGTTTGTAGGCCCGGTTGCTACATCGTTGCCGCAGGGGTGCCCCTGGTATGCAGCAACCAATAGTAGCCTGCTTGTCGGTTCGTGTGTTGTCTCGTAGGCGCAGAGATACCCCTTTCGTATGGCAACCTTTGCTACTCGGTTTGTCGGTTCGGTTGCCATCTCGTAGGCGCGGGGGTGCCCCTAGTATGCGGCAACCTATACTGGCCAGTCTGTCGGTTCGGTTATCATGTTGCAGGCGCAGGGGACCTCTGTTATACCATAACCTTCCTAGTTTTTTAGCAGTTCGGTTGTCATCTCGAAGTTGCCGCTTGCTCGATTTCACAACTATTACATTGGACAAAATTATCCTTGAAAAATTAATTTCTACTATAATTGTATCAATTACTACCTTTTTTATTAAAACTCAGAATCAAAAAATAATTTACGAATATTATTATAGAAAATATATCGTTATTAATATTTCCTATATTTCTTCCTATATTTGATAGTACAATTGGGGAAAAAAACCATCTTAACTATAAAATATCCCTATATTTTTATGATTTTATGTCATTTACAATCTCTATATTGTTTTATTTGGACTGTAACTTCAATATGGTTTTAACTTCATTGATCAATCACTTAGAATTCGAATTTTGAATTGTGTATATAACGCATGCGTTAGTGCGTGTCGGTCGCCAGCCATGATACATTCAGATATATCACAGAAGAGCGTGTGTATTACGTTGTACGAGCTCGAAATGAAACAATTTTGATTCTTTTTTACATATATTTGTCTTTTCTCGGTCTAATATCGTCCCATCATTTTAAATCTAACGCATCTATCGGATTGTTTTACGTTTGAAACATGCCAAGGGTAAGTTTCTATATTCTATAGATCGAATATCGCAATGAAGGTTAAATTGTATTTATACTCGTGCATTTTGAAATCGTTTGTTTACAGTCTCGATTTTGCAATTTCAAACAAGGTATTCTTTATTTTATGTATCGACGCCTTATTTTATAGTCGTCTTCAGAATCCATAATTATAATTACTAAATTAATATATAAAATATTTAATACTTTTCATGCAAGAAACTATTGAACCAAACAAGAATTTTAATATTTGAAAATTATAACAATATTTATATGTAATTTGTATTAAGTTTATTACCAATTTTAAAAAGTATGGAAATATATGTACATACGATTCAAATAAGCATTAATACTGAACTATTTCTGCTTGTATGATATTTTGTTTGAATAGCATTGTGAAATTTACTGTTAAAAAAATTTTTAAATGATATGATTATCATAAAGTATATGGAAGCATTAGATTTTAAATTTAGCACAAATGAATTACCTGAGACTAGTTTATGGTGTTTAAAAGATAATATTATGAACAATTCGTTCTTTTTTTTTATCTTTGCAGGATATACGATCCTATTTCTCAAGTGCTAAAACCAATACCACTTCTGTTTCTACAAAAACTGCAAAAAGACGAAGACTTTCGTCTGATGAAGATGATGTAGAGATATTATCTCCGGTGAAACTATCAAAGGTTTTAATGTATTTCTATATTGTAACAGAGTATCTTAGAAAGTTTTTGGCATACTGAAATACAATTAATCTATTATTTATTTAGTATATTTTTAAACTGCATTTATAAAATATATGTTTATTTAAGAAATTTTAATTTGACCTAAATGAGTACATATTTTGTAACTTTACCTTTTTATATATTTTTTACTAAAACTATGCATAAAATAAATTGGAGATAATTAGTATACTTATTTGAGTACACAAATGTTGTTTGTTTGCTCTTAGAATTGAGGTCTTGAATTTTTAGATTAATTTTCTGTAATGACAACCAATATAAGCAGCAAATTTACCTTCTTGAGGATTTAGATTTTACTTCTGCTTGTTAAATTGTAGAGATCATAATTTTAGGCGTCAATGATTTCAGGATCAATAACAAAATATATTTTGGCTACGTTTTAGAAAACAAAAAAATTAGGAAATAATTCTGTGTCACCTGTTTCTGATGAAAACGCGAAAGAAAAGAAAGTTGTTACTCCTACTGCTAAGTTTGGTAAGAAACCAATAAGTAGACAAGAGGCACCAAAAATATTGAAACAACTGCAAAAGGAGGTAATCCATTATTATCACAGCAATATTAGAATTCATATGTAATAATATCTGTTTGTTACTATAGGAAGCTAAGAGTCATAATGATGATGATTTTGAATGTACTTTAATCGAATTAGATACATCTGATATCGAGCAGAAATATTTAGCAGAAACTAAACCTGATAAAGGTATTACTTAAAGAAAAATTGGTATAAATACATGACAAACTATCAAGCTAAATTTTAATTTTTGCTATTATAGATCCATTTTGTAGTAAACGCAAAGAAGATGATATTCATACAATCAGTGCTGGGAACAAAAAAGAAGAAAAAACACCCATTAAGAAGAAAGATAATGTTAAAAAGAAAGAGACACCTGAAAAATCTAATGTAAACAGAACTAACAAAACATCTGAATTAAAAAATAAAAAACATTCCAATGACAGTTTAAGCAAAGATATAGAGATATACAAACATGATAATAAATCTAAGAATGTAGAAAAACCATCCATACCTAAAGTTGGTATTTCTAAAATTGAAATCAAGCACGAAGAACCGAAGAGGAAAGTATCTCCTAAGAAGACAGAAGTACTGGACGTATATGAAGAAAGAATTGAAAGAAAGAAATACAATGCTGCAAGGTATCAGCAATACCTTCAAAGAGGAGGAGCAAGACATCCAGGATCTAAAAAAATTCCTGAGGTATGTAATATACATATATCACATTATTAGTAATATACCTTATAAAAGAAAAAATATATATAATTTCACATATTTTATATATATACCTTCACATATTTTAAAAATTAATATTAATGTTTCAGGGTGCTGAATATTGTCTTGCAGGATTAAGTTTCGTAATTACTGGTGTTTTGGATTCTTTGGAAAGAGAGGAAGCCGACGAACTTATAAAACATTATGGTGGACGAATTGTACACCAAGTCTCAAAGAAAACTAATTATATCATAATAGGAGATCAACCTGGTCCTGCAAAAGTGGCAAAAGTAATAGCGACTATGGATACACCGAACCTTTGTTTAGATTTATTATATTACAATTAACAACATGGCGTTTTTTATTTGCATGTGTCAATATATTTTTAGGCAACTAATTTGAATGTGAAACAAATATCGGAGGATGATCTGTTAGAGATGATTCGTACACGGCCTGCAGGTCAGGCTGATAACGTAACACAATTACGGACAAAATCAAACGATAGAACGAAATGTAAGTCTACAGAATCGGAAGATATGTCTCCTTCACCACCAAAGAAAATTAAAAATATGGCAAATGAAAAAACAGAAAAATTAACAAAAATAAGTTCTCCACGTAAAAAAGAACATACTAATAAAGTCACCGAAATCTCAAAGAAAATACATTCGCCAGATAGTAAAAAATATTGTGATGAACCTATAAAAAAAACAAGTCGGTCGCCTTCTAAAAAAAAACACGATGTTAAAGATACAACGAAAGTAGCAAACATAGCACCACCAATTGAGAAAGAACAAACTGAAATAAATGAACCTCTCATAGAAAACGAAATAGAAACTAATGATGCAAAGCACGTACAAAAAGAAACGGATTCCTTACAGTATGTAGATTCAATGTCAGATGTAAGATTCAATTAATTACAATGTAACCAATAATATATATTTTTGGAAGTTTTTATATCGTGGACAATATTTTATAGATAAATGGAAATATATCAACACAGGCGTTGGTCGAAAAATATAGACCTAAAACTATGAAACAGATTCTTGGACAACAAGGAGATAAAAGTAATGCCAAAAAACTGCATAAATGGTTAATGAATTGGCATAAAAATCATAGTGGTCATGTTAAACACGTCAAACCCAGTGAGTTTAATTCCTGAAGGTGTGATAATTTTAAGAGATTTGTTTACTAATATTATTTATATTAGGTCCCTGGGCAAAAAGTGATGACGGAGCTTTCTTCAAAGCCGCTTTATTATCCGGCCCTCCTGGTATTGGAAAAACTACAACAGTTCAAGTTGTTTGTAATGAATTGGGGTTTGATCTCGTAGAATTCAATGCATCAGATACCAGAAGCAAAAAACTGTTGCAACAAGAAGTATCAGAACTTTTATCTAATACTTCCTTAAAGGATTACTTCAAAGGTACATATATATATATATTTTTTTTCTATCTATGAATGTATACAAATTTGAACGAAAATGCACTAATTTCTTTTCATATTACATATAATAGACACTAAACATAAGCCATCGTTAAATCATGTTCTGTTAATGGATGAGGTTGATGGTATGGCTGGTAACGAAGATCGTGGTGGTCTACAGGAATTAATTAGTTTAATAAAATCAACTGAGGTACCAATTGTTTGTATCTGCAATGATCGAAATAATCCTAAGATGAAGACGCTCTCTAATTATGTATTCGACCTTCGATTTACGAAGCCTAGATTGGAACAGATTAGGGTAAAATTAAAATTTATTATGTGTAAGTACTTGACACGTTCACTGTTCCCGTAACTAAGAATGGATATCGCTCACAAAAAGGAAACGTTAAACAGTTTATTTGTATAAATAATAACGATATTCCAGCGCCAAGTATTTTGGTCTTCGTGTCAGATTTAAATGATAAAATATAACATATTAATTTACAAATGAATAATTTCGTATAAGTTACTTGACAGTGAATCTGTTAACCTACTTCTAAATAATATACAGTTTAATTAACTGTAACTGATTATATAGGGGGCAATGAAATCTATATGTTTCAAAGAACATATTAACATCTCGACAGAAGATCTTGATCGTTTAATCGAATCAACCAATCAAGATATTCGGCAAGTGATAAATCATTTAGCAATGTTCGTTGAAAAGACTGGTTGTCAAGAGAAGTCTGAGAAAAGACATGTAAACAAAGACCTAAAATTGGGTCCTTGGGATGTTGTGAAAAAAGTATTTAGTGCTGAGGAACACAAACATATGAATATTCATGAGAAAAGTGACTTATTTTTCCACGATTATAACATAGCATCATTATTTGTACAAGAAAATTATTTATTAGTCACACCTCAAGGGTCGAAGTACGTGTAAAGAAGAACAACGAATCTTTTTTCTTTATGTGTATAGAATACGTCACATGGTTGGGAAATATTGTATATTTTGCTTGACTGATTATAAAAAAAAAAAAAAACAAGAGAAGGTATCTATCATGATACGGAAGCAAAAACATACCGATGCACTTAAAAAAAATGGAGGTGACCTTCAAATGTCTGAAGTACTTCCACCTGCAGAAAACTATTATCGCCACCGAATGATTTCCTTCGTACCGTGCAATTTTATTTCAGCAAATATTTCTGTGAAACTTATAGTTTCGAAGGTATCTGAGGTGGTAATAGTTATTGTCCCACCCTGTATTTTGAGATATAGAAGGCTATTTAACTTTTACCTCTACAATCTTTATCTATCTTCACTCAAGCAAACAGTATAATATGTTCTAATTACGTGACTTAATCTCTACATTTAATGTTATGTTAATTATATTTGATGCTACCTTTTGTTCTTATATAGAAACAAACTACTGGAAAAGGTAGCCGAAAGTGCTGAAAGTTTAGCGCTGGGAGATATAGTTGAAAAATCGATAAGAAGTAATGGTGCTTGGTCTCTTTTGCCAATGCAAGCATGTTATTCTTCCGTTATACCTGGAACAGTAATGTCTGGTTATATCAACTCCCAAATTAATTTTCCGTCTTGGCTTGGACGTAACTCAAGAGCTAATAAATTTGATAGGTAATATATGAATGATGTCTTTTTACCATAGTTTTTATATCTTATATATAATTTGTTTATAATAATCATAGATTGGCACAAGAGATAACTGTGCACACACGTTTAACTACTGGTGTAAGTAAGGAAGCGATAAAGTTGGATTATATAAAACCTCTCAGGGATGCTGTACTCAGACCTTTAGCAGTCGATGGTACTCAAGGAGTAGATACAGCAGTGAATGTTATGAATCACTATCACTTAATCAGGTTAACTTTTTATTAAAATTTATTTTTCAAAGCATAAAAAGTCCTAACTTCAAAATTTACTGTCTGATGTATATATCTTTGTTAATAGAGAAGATTTGGATTCTTTGTTAGAAATTTCGTTGTGGCCTGGTGATCGTGATCCTATGCAAGTTATCGATACTAAGGTTAGTTTCAAGTTCTAGTATACTTTTAAGAATTTAGATATATTTCGATAGAAACAAATGTAAGAATGCAAATTCATATTATAGGTAAAGGCAGCATTTACAAGGGCATGTAATAAAAACCTGGCAGCTGTACCATATACAGTGAGTGGTACATCAAAGAAGAAAGTAGGTCAGCAGTCTGAAACTTATTTAGAAGAGGAAGAAACAGCGGAGGTGAATTCTGATGATGATAATGATGATAATGTTGAAACTGACAAAATGATTAAGGTAATTGTATTAATAACAACAGAAAAAAATAGTAACAATTGTAAGATTATTCATTGATTAATATGCATTCCTAGGCGAAAAAACCTGCAAGTAAGAAAACTGCATCAAAAGATAAAAGTAACGATAAAACCCAAACAAAAGGTAAAAGTATCAAGGCCAGTAAACGTGGAAAAGGACACGGAAAGACAAAATAACATAAATATTGTAAAATTGGAATGTGAATTTTATTATTCGGCAAAACGGAATGGATTCTTTATTTTGAAGTGTATTTACTCATTGTTGAATCTCAATCGTTTATACGTTTTAATCATTTATTGTACCTAAAATGAAGCGCTATTTCGATTTTCATTGCACCTCTTGTACGAAAGTATAAACGGGCGTTTCTTGAAGTTATTTAATGAAACGAAAATATTTTTACTAGACCGCTTCAGTCGTTTCTGTGGTCTCAGTTATTTCAATGTATTCAGTCGTTTCAGCAACCGCCAATTCTGATCTAGTTTGTACGCATTCTGAAATAAATAGGCATTAATATGTCAGCATGTAATATATCGCGAATACCGTATGGAGATTGTTATATTTTCGTATAATATAATTATTGATTATGAATACTATGAATGTGTAGATGTACGTCAATTATATTTTGTTATAAGAATACACACGTCTTGCTCTAGGTTTCCACCCAATGTACTCATTAGTTTTCTTGTTCTCCTCTGTCAACCAATCTATTAATGGTTTGAAGTATTCCAAAAGTCCAGCGGTATCCATATTTCTTTGACCCGTTATTTTTTCCATTGCATCTTGCCAAGGTTTAGATGAACCCAACTCCAACATAGATCTATGTTGTATTAAGAAATTATATCATAAATTGTAACATCAATTTTTTTATGAATAAAGTACTTACTTCAGCAAATTTCCTGCTGCTTTATTATTATAAATATCACACTGATGCAACGGTTTCGAGTTTGGATTCTGTGGATCATACTCCTTTGCCTCTATGCAAAGTGCTTTGTGGAATTGAAATTGTATTATGAGACTCACGTAGTACCTGACGTACTCTACATCTGCTATTATATGGTATTTCGCACCAGGGTCAAAATCATCTTCGGATCTATCTACAGGTGGCTCGATGCCTTGAAAACTTTCGACTAGATCCCACCTGAAAATTAAAAGTTTAAAAAAAATATATCGGATAAAATAAATTTAATTATCTAAAACTAATAGTTTCAGAGATCATACTAACCAGTTACAGTTATAATTGTCTGGGGTAACTGCTCCTTGAAATACATTCCAGCGCCATTTATCCATCATATACGCGAAAGGTAGAAAGGCAATTTTATCAAGGCCTTTCAAGTAAAGGTGATTAATAACGGCCTCTTTGTCGGTGGAATCATCCTTCAACAATCTATAAAATCAACATTACAAGTATGATATTAACCTTCACTTTTGTCAATATTTAAGCAGGCGAGAAGAATTGGAAAAATTTATTTCATATTCCTGTTCCTTCATAATATCTCACTTGGAATAACAATGAATTATTAGTAAAATTTGTATCGTTGTCATTAAACTGCAGATTTTAAATATTTAGATTGCATGCAGGTATAGAAAAAAATATATGTTATTTATACGTAACAATGTGTAATTAAATGTAAAATATGAAACGAATTGAGTTATTGAAAAAAGAAATATCGAATACGAGCAATATTTTCGGCAAACGAGTTACACATTGGAAAAATTTCTTAATCTTATAAATTGTATCCAATGTTTTAGTTACTTGATGTTTTTCAGATGACTAGGAGTCGACACGCTGAGTGCTATAACATCGCCGACAGCTTCGTGAAATCCGGGATTAGCGCCTTCTTTGAAAACAGTGGGTTGATTTTTATATTGTAAATAATATTCGATATGGCCCATTTCGTGATGCGCGGTCAACAGGTCCTCCATATCGATCCTTGTGCACTGTTTGATTCTGAAATCCTTGCCATCGTAAAAGTCCCAAGCGCTGGCGTGACAAATCATCTCGCGATCCTTTTGCTTTTCCAAAATCGATCTCTCCCAAAACAGATCCGGCATCGCGGTAAGATTTATAGATGTGAAGAAGTCTTCGGCGACACGGAAGATTGTGGTTACATTGTATCCTAAGTAACCATAAACAACAGTATGGATTGTAAGCTAAATTAAATTATTATTATGTTAATTTAGTTAGTACTACTAGTTAAATGTATAAAATGTAGATAATATGGAAATAAAAAAAAAAACATAATACATATGTAAGTAATACGAATTATACAATACGTAAGTAATATTTCTGGTGTTACGCATTTATAAAAATAGATTTTATTTATTAAAGAAATTAATTTGAATATTAGACAAATTCGATAGATTTAACGTAACCCGCCACTCGATGTGCATTTTCGGTTGCCATTTATCAGGGGCATCGTCTCTGCGCCTAATGAGCGGCAACCAGTGATACAAACCGACTGGTCAGTTGCATTGAATCCAATAAGTAAAATCTCTAATTTAAAGCTTTGTATTACAAGAAATCGTTTCATATACCAATGAATTTGTCTAAACAAAATGCTACTTTGCTATGGATACAAATATATAAGATTTTATTAAAAAAATTATTTCTATTTATTTGTAGGTTTTATTGATATTTATGTACTATTTATTCCTTTGTGTTTAATCGTATCATGTACCGTTTGAAGTTTTGACTAATCCAAATTGTCTAATACCCAATGAATAACTGATTAAAAAAAAACAAACCTTGTTCGACCATAGCATTGGTGACGTCTGGCAATTGTTTTCCTGGATATGGAGTTGTGAAATTTGCAATGTTACTCCAAGACTGTGCCCACATGTTGCCTAATAAGTGCGCTGGGATAGGACCGTCCTTTGAGACGATGTCTTCTCCATACTTCTTGCGAAGTTCCCGCCGGACATAGGCGTGCAGTTGCAAGTAAAATGGCTTCAATTGTTGCCAAATGGTTTCTACAAAAATTTCATTGCTATTAATTCGTTCGACGCTTATTCACTTGTTAACCTTAACCTTCATACATAAATTGTATAAATTCAATAGATTTAAGGATTTACACTAATCATTGTGTAGCACCAGTTGCCAACTATCAGGGGTACTTTCTCCGCCCCTAACAGTTGCCAACCGGTTCTACAGACCGACTGCTAGGTTCCATAATGATAATGCATTGAATATGATGAGTAAAATCATCAAACAAATCATCTAAATAAATGTTTAGATTTATAAAATATTTCTACTTAAACTAAAGTTATAAACAGTTGAATATAATAGCACACGGATTAATTTTTACATATAATATATTGTTACTTAAATCTCCTTCATCAATTCACTTACAACAACATTATTTATTCCATATAACGTTCCACTTTGTACCAAATAACTATTATCCTCTCGTGAGATATTCAACCATTTCACATCGAAGAAACACTCAATAGATTTGAACGTTTCAACTTACCAATTTGTTCAGGGAAATCATCAGCCTCGTAGTCTCTCATCCAGAAAGCCGCGTAGTCGGTGAAGTTGTTCAATGTTGCAGCCATGTTGCTCAGCTCGACGTACTTCGTGTATAAAGGTTTCATTTTTTCACCGGTTGCTTTCCTCCATTTTACCCAAATGTGCTTCAACTCCTCAGGATCGTGGCTCTTCATCATACGCTCCGTTAGCTCGGGTTCGAGAGCCAGATCGCATTTGGTTTGATTCTTGTAATCGCAAATCTTCGCGGTACTGTAGATGTTCTCCATATCGCTTATAACACGATCTCTGCCAGCCTATTTACCAAGAAAATTCGTAATTAATTGGAAGGTTGAATGACAAATAAGTATATTCGATTAAAAGAGAGTTATAACTGATTGAATATAAAGGCACAGGAACTGAATGGCGTCAGCTTAAATAAAATACATAATGAAATTTTGTTTATCGACCTCAATGATGTCCAAACGTAACGTAAATATTTGTTTGCTCTATGTGACGCATATTTTTGAAAATAAAATCTTGAAAATTACTATGGGTGTGCGGATGGAATCCCGAGAAATTCAAAATCCCGAATACATCCGGGAATCCCGAGAAATTCAAAATCCCGAATACATCCGGGATTCCCGTGAATTTCCGGGATCCCGAAACTATTCGGGATTCCCGAGAATTTCGAGATCCCGTAAATGTTCGGGATTCCCGAGAATTTCGAGATCCCGTAAATGTTCGGGATTCCCGGGAATTTCGAAATCCCGTACACTCGGATTGCTGAAATTTTCAAGAGTAACAACACTTTCAGAAATCCCAGATATTATATCCAGATATTCTATATCCCGTGTATTCTCGGGAATCCCGAATCAACTTAGGATCCCGCATAAACTCGAAAATCCCGAATATTTTCAGGAATCCCGGACATTTTCGGAAATCCCGGACATTTTACGAGAATCCCGCATATCTTCGGGAATCCCGCACGCCTCTAAAAATTACCAGTTCTTTTTAATTTACTCAAAATTTATATACGAATATGCTTCTGCACGTAATTTATTACAATTATTAATTCATTACGTTTTCGGGAAGAGCCGCGATGCCCAGGACGCTGAGTTTCGAAAATTGTCTTCTGATATTTTCATCTTTGATATCCTTCCATTGGAACTCGTTCACTTCCTGCCAGACCGATTTGTACACACGAGACGATTCCACGGACACGTTCAGTTTCTTCTCCAAGTTCTCTGGATTCAAGTTCGACGCATATTCCCATTCAGCGAGTGTCTGTTTGTTGTTCCATTCTGCGTACTGCTGGTCAACACGGCCCAAGAAGTCTCTGGCCTTTTTTAACAGCTCTTCGGTCCCCTTGGCTGCCACGACCTCATTGGCGTTCACGGTCGTCGGTACACCCCATGACAGTGACACAAGGGCTGACACCAGCAGTCTGCAATTTTTCGCAATTGTTAGAATAAAAAATCATTGAAAGACAAATCGAATTAATTAACTAATGACACGTATAAAATTAAATGCATCAGGTTGTGTGGCAAGTCCTAAAAATTTTAAAAATATTGCAGAAATACGCGTGTTTCTCTTCTTAGAAAATGTTAAATATTAAATGTATTTATTAACCAACGCTGTTTATTCTAGTAGATCAAACTAAAAAGTTTCTTTCTTTCTTTTGTATTTAATAGAATTTGGTAAAAATGTTTTAAAGATCTCAAACAATACGAATTTCAAATAAAAAATGTCTGAATACTATATAGTTGCTCGCTACGTATTGATTTATGATCCTCTGTCAGCACTGTAACGTTATTGTTTCGATTATATTGATTTATGATCATTTAATTAAAGAAAATTAATTTCCCGTGATAATCGATAAATGTCATTGATTACATGGTATTGCTTGTAATGCAAGATACGTGTTAGATAACGCGCAACGGTATATCCTTGCGTTATCGTATGCAGAACATTCGAACGGAAGAAGGCGCGATATACACAATTTTCAATGATTTGTCCATGAATGTTATTGCCAGTCCTTCGTGGCTGATATACGGCCTCGTGTGAAATCCAACTGTCAAACAGTCACGAGGTCGAGTGCACTCGTTTCAGTCTAATGCTTCAGAAAGTCTCGTAAAGTTATATTCAACTGCATTCATGAGAGCAGAATTTTTTCGAAATAGTTGTCGCCGTGTCTGTATATTTTATTATGCGTCAGCGTAGTCGATAAAAACTTGAGGCTTGAAAAGTAGCTCGTGGGAATTGACCCTCATAACTAATAGTGGAACCGTGTTTTTATTGTTCATTAGAGCCTTAGAAGGCTTAGAAATCGAGAGTGGCTTCGGTCTTTTACCTTTGAGGAGCCATGAGTATATTAAAAAAGAAGTATGTCTTGTTTGGTATAAGAAGTGTTCTTGATGCCGACTGCATTATTAATAAAATTCACCTGCTTTGTTTCACATTGAAATTGGTCGACATATTATTCGTTCTAATTTAGATACCAATTTTTTTTTAATAAAAAATTTGTTTCAAATGATATTGCTTCTCATCCAATTTTCTTTTAAAAGAAAAAGAATTTTTGAAGGGATGAATTATGGTACCTGAACAAAACAATGGTTGCTGGCTCTATGGAATGCTTTAACAGATCTTTTAATCGATTGTTTCTATTTGTTTCAACATATAAGACAGGCTGATGGAGCAGAATCGAAGACGTCGTATTGCGTTTTGTTTTAAATAAGACGTCGTGTCTTTATGCACCGAGAGTAATAAAGTGTCGGGGACTGTATACGATCGGTGAATAGCGTTTACCGTCTGCAATACACCCGCAGCAACGGAAGGGTTAAATTATAAGATAAGTGCCTTGTTCCGTCCGGAATTTTATTATTCAATTGAACATAGTGCATCTGAAGTCTGAGGCAGCCTTAAGGGGTCTCCCTAGTGTAACGCCTTAAAAACGATGATATTTGGGAATTTTCTTAAAGAATACTATGATGAGGTATGCCAATTCCAAACTATGTCTGTATATTAATATATATTCAATATACATATGCATGTATGTTTACAGTAAATATGACTTCACACAAATTGTCAAATTAAGTTGATACACTTTTAATGATTAATGGGGGAGAGTTAATCCATTTGCATCGCACGGAAGAAGGGGAGATAAGATTCGTTCTCATTTATTATTAATTCGACAATTTGCCTCGGTTGTATGTAAACAAAACTGTTTGAAATCATATAAAAAGTAAAAATAATACGACATAAATAAAGAATTTAGTACATTATATATCACAGATAATACAAGAGATAGAATCCAACTATTTTGCACAAAAATATAGGACTCGAAATAGTCAATGCATAAAGCCACGTGGCGAATTATCACACTGATAAAATGTATCTTTTCTTTTTACTTGGTGTTGACGTTAATACGCGGCAGGCAAAACGCGTGAGTATCGGTAGATGTACATGCTAATTAAAAAGGGTAGTCTAAAAGTAATTTAAGAATGATTTGAAATAAATTAAAAATAATGAACGCTAATATATCACGTGCCGATGATGCAAATGGCTTAATTCATTAAAAAATTCATTATAAATCGTTATAATTCGTAAAAATTCGTTAATTCTTTAAAAATATAACTCCTTCATAATGGCAACATAAAAATCGCATATAATTTTGCGAACCTATATTGAGAACAGTAACGCTCGCTTAGATCATACACACAGATTGACCTTTGACGTTGGCAATCCTCCCTTAAAGAGGGAAGCATTAGGAAGCTAAATATTTAGCGTTCTATGTGATTCTTTCTGCACAAAAAGATTAACTTGATTTTGTTAACTTTGAGAATATGTTTTAGGTATATTTTAAAGTACATTTGGTATAGAATGTACACAATTTTTCATATTCTCCCAGAATATACTTAAACAAAATTACAATATTTATTCAAATGTATGTATCAAATGTTCTCAAAGTTTTAATAAATTATATACATTCCTTTTCTAGCAAAAAGAATCATACGAATCACTAAAAATATGTCATCCTAAACCTATCTTCCCTTTTGATCGAACAACATCGAAACTAATAATCGTGAAAATTTCGTGTAAAAGCATCGGTCGTGAGGTCAGTGAAGGGACAACGCGACTCTGTTACGAAACGTCGTGTAAACTAGGATCTGTTATGTGTTCGCGAGTGCGTTAGAAAGAAATATCTCAGTACTTCCCGATCACCAGTTAATCACTATCGTAACGGTCGCCGCGATAGCTGTTAAAAAGATAGTGTCGAAAATGTAACAGGTTTTGCTAATACTCACAGGCGAAGCAGCATATTTTCGCGGACTCGCTGAAGTTTAACGAATCGCAGAGAATTCGGACAATTGACGAATAACGATTATGTTTGATTCGATTCGATTAGAAAGCATTACAGTTCAGTTACTCTAAGTCGAACTCGATTGAAATGAAAATGATAAACAAGGACTATTTTAAGTAATGTATTTCAGATCACTATTTTCAATATAGTCACTTGGAAGTACGGATAATAAAATAAATATCAAATGATAACGTTATTAGTAGCTAATAATAATTATTTCGAATACAGAATTCTTACGTTACTTTTTCTTGTCTCTTTAACGAAAAAAATAATTAATTCGAAAATATGAATTATTATGTAGAATTTTAGAATTTATAATAGTTATGTGGAATAATTTCATTAGTATTTTATTTGCTTCGATTAAAATTTTCTTTCTTGAAAAAAAGTTTATTGAAATTTCATTTTATGATTTTATTAACACGTTGACTGCCAGACGAGTATTCTTGAAACTTTCTGCTAAGATTAAATATTATTTAAACTATTGGGGACTACGTAATAACTACATAGTAATTTTAGTAAAATATATAAATTTCATTCAAATTCATTTCCTTTGATACTTGACTTACAGAATTAATTTTTCTAGCTGTTCACTGAAGAGTACTGTGGGTGACATGGCGGTCAACGTGTTAATATAACATGTTTCAAATAACGTTACTTCCAAAATAGGCATAGTTATGAAAAATAAAAATATAACATGATAATTCGTTATTCGAAATAACTATATTACGTTCACCGAACTGACATTAATTTTGCTTTCAATAACGGTTCGAAATAACTTATTTCAAATATTTACTTCTCATTTTCACTTCGATTACCCCAGGTTTGAGAATCGCGCCGAGCCCGATTCTCTGATATAACGTCGTCAAATTAAGAATCATGTTACGCGTTCGTAAACAATGCGAGTGTTTTCTGATCGTCAATTAATCACTTATCACAAACAGTCCCCGTGATATCCGATCCCGAAAAAATCTCGTAAACGTGACAGATATTCGGCAAGAAATACTCACAGGCTCAGCATCTCTTCGCGGACCCGCTGAACTGGGGACGAATCGGCAGGAAACGCAAACAGTTGGTGGACGGTTACGTTCGATTCGAATTTAACTTTCACGAGACCGAATTGTTTACCTATTTCGACCGAGAGATTGTTATTCACTGGCTGGCAAACACTCGCCGAGTGATCAGGGACCGCGGTACACGTTAACCTTTTATGCGCGACCCCCACTCTGTCCGTCAATGTTTTCCTGAATACCAGCAAACGCGGTGGTAATGGCGACCAGACTTTTTCTATTGTTTCCATCGAGGGATTCGTTGTAATGCATTGAAATGGGAATTTTAGGACCTCGATCGTAACATGGCCGTAGTGGGGGAAAGCCACCTTGAACGGGTGAAAATCATAGCTGTATTCAACAATTCTTTTTTCGGAAACAATTGACTTAATAGAAGATCTATTTGCTGGCATTTATCGTACATGTATTGAGTAAGAAAAAAATAAATTTTTATTTAAATGTTTTAAATAAAGTAGCGATCTCAGAGGCATTACATTACGAGTCTTCTTCGAATGACTCTCTGCTCTACAAGATGATTATAAAATTATGTAACGTATTAAGGTGAAATAGTATTTCAAATATTTTCATTGTCTTATTCGAGATAGTGAAATAACTTTGGCTATTTTTACAATCATGTTTTTGACTTACAGCTTTCAGTTCGATGATCAATTATTGAATTTGTCTTACGGGTCTTCGAATTCTTTCTCTTCTTGTGGCACCAACTCCGTTTCCGGTGAATCTGAAATCAAAAAGTATCTTATTAGAATGAGCGTAGTTTTTCAAAAATATTAGATCATAATTTAATATACAGGGATGATGTATGTGCTTGTTATACTCTAACAGAGTTCTAATAATAGTATGAACGAACAAATATTTTGTTTTCTAAAATTACTACCTGAAACTACCAGAATATTCAAGGTAAAATTTCATTATCGACTTCGATTTAACTTTCATCAGCCTTCAAATTCTTTACTCTTTCACTAGTAGCTCGCGAAAATGAACTAATGGCGAACATAACAATTTTTTTATAGAATGTGTGAGTTAATACATTAAAAGTCAATAATTGACTTACACGACCCACGAAACGAGAATTTCGACATGAACACTTGATTAATACCCTCCAGACTAAGCTGATTTATTGTTTTTTTTTTTTTTTTTTTAAATTACAATGACTAAAATCAGGTATTATAATTTAGATATATTTCATTTAGCTATACTGTCAGTTCTGACAGCGCAAGGAACTTTTTCATTAAAAATAATCGAAGTTTGTTCTTCCTCTTTCTCTAAATGACGCTTAAAAGTTGCATCAAATGACGTGATCACTAGCGATTATACAGATATAGCGGTGACTATAAATACTTGAAATTTGATTAGGAATATTGATATCGCCCCAAAAAATGATTTATATTTTCCTGATACCTGGTCGAACCGAATAAATCAATGTGGTGGTCCTTGATGTCGTATTTCAATAATTATACGATTCAATAATAGATTCGAGTTGCACGAGTCGAACATAAAACAGTAAGGCTGTTCATCCAAAATGTGTGAGTGAGTCAGAATTTTTGGCTTGTCTGAATCGTCTCCAAGTTAGGCATTACTGGAATCAATTTTTTATTTAAATAATTATTTAAGTAACCGAGAAGTTATATATTACGTGGAAGTTTAAGCGAATGTGGAAATAAAAAATGTCACGCGACACGTCACTCACAGCGAGCAACTTTGCTTGTTGTCTGAAAAATCTGAATGAATTGAAGTAATATAATTAATTGCTATCTACAATTTTAACTTGAATACGTGTTATACATATTTAGATTTTTTTATTTCATCAGTAACGAGATTCCAATATCGAAGATACCCCATCTAATTAAAGGAAAAAAGCAAGCGACTTTGAAATTTCAGAAAAACAAAATCCTCCTCCAAAAACTCCTCCTAACAAAACGATGTTTTCCCCTGACATTTTTGTTTCACTGCATAAAAGTGTTAACGTGCAAGAGTTAGGTGGGACATCTCCTGTATATACCTGACTTATACTATCTTTCGTCGTAGACAAAATTGGAAAACAACTACGTAAAAATAATAAACTATCCAAAAGTTAAAGTTGCTCGCTGTGAGTGACGTGTCGCGTGATATTTTTTATTCGATTCCTGTTAGGCGAGGCCCTTGAGACGGTCACGAACATCGAGGATGACACGTTCCCGCGTAAGATACTCGAGGCTTCCGTCGAAAAAGAATTCGGAGGACGTTACAGTGTAACCAGCAAGGACACGCCGATCCTACGGGCCAGGAATGCAAAACTGGCTCCAGAGACAACCGGTAGAGTGGAGACGATCATTAATGCTAAGCAACCGTGTCGTTAGTTTCGTCGTGAGATAAACAGTATAAAAGGAATCGTAAAACCTTGAATGTTGACTTATACTACGCATAGGTCGGTGCAATATATTTTCGCAAGGTTCGACAACATCGCATGGCCACGGTCGTTCTTTCAACTTCTGCTCTCGGAGGTCTGATCGGTGATATCGATCGTGGTTGTTACAGATCGCGTTTATTAGACTTGTTATTAAAATGAAGGATGAGGTCAACTGGAACATTTTTAACGAAACAACTCCTTGTGGCTTCATTTTATTGTAGACATTAATTCTGTAGTTTTCCATTCAACCATTTATAACGGTGCTTTAAGTAAAAATATTTATTCGACGTCCTGTTAGGTGAAATTATCAACCTTCTGAGTTCTCAACGTGATTTCCATTATAATGAATCTATTATCCGAAGAAATTAATTCCGAATCTTTTTCGCTTTACTCTGCGAATATATGTATAGAGATCGTAACGAAAATGAACTTGAAAATTGATGCTACACATACATTTTATTTTACTTTCTTGTTATCGTAGCCATCGAGTATAATTTCATTCGATTGCCCAGCGACTATGTCGCCCAAGTAAACTCGGGCGCGGCAGTTAAGTGGTTAGGCCATTTTTCAGTCATACAAACACCAGCCAATAAGGTACACCTTCGTATCACTAGCAAACATGTGATACAAACGAAATCAATAATTTCTGTAGAAATAAGCAAAAGACACACGCTTATTTTTGAAAGGGTGTGGATACATTAAAAGTACAACTGTTTACTAAAATTAATGAACAAGTTTAAAGAAAAATGAATTTGGATATATTACATGGATATGTATATTTAATTTACCTCTGTATACATAATTCAAATTTTTAATTTAAACTTAAAAATTGTTTAATTCAAATTAACATTTTTTATTTTAAATACATTATACTTTATTCATTTAACCCTTATTTGCAGTTAATACCATTTATTTTTACAACATGTTTTGTGCTTTTGTACTTCATTAATTTGGCATTCTTGAAATTTCTGGTACGTAAGAATAAATTTTGATATTCAATGAATTTAGAGATACCTGAGCAGAGGAATTCGATTTAGAAAAGCAAAGAAACTCGCGTGGTAAAAATCTTAAGTATTTTGAACTTCTTTTATTATTGGCGCCTATTGCAATAACAGCGCCATAAACCGACGTAGAACCTGTCCCAAGTTTTATCGTCGCTTAACTCTGACTTGTAAATTTGCAACAGCGCCTATGGGATCGATTTTTTTTGTATTGACGGTTACTTCTCGTTCCAAATGCGTTGCAATTTTTTACAGAAGTATATTTATCAATTATGATATCGACGCTTGAATTAAAATCAATATTCGTGACTTTTACGATATGTTGGAAATATTTTCTTTTTAAATCGAATAAGTTATTAGGAAAACAGCAGAGATATATTAGTATTTTCTAGAAAAATTGATCATTTATGAATCCGCAATTTAGAAAAATATTTCATATAAAAGTTTTTATTAAATTAATCGAATAAGAGAAATAATATACGAAACATTACAACTACAATAAGCAATGGAAATAATATATTTTATGCAAAAATCTTTAAAACATATTTAACATACTAAAAAACTCTGGAAGCATCTGCATTCCATGCGTGATCGCGTGTTTTTTAAAACTATGAAAGAAACTTGTTCTGCTGGCTGTCTTTGATCGTACTCATAATTTCGCATGCGTTCCACCTGATAACTCTCCGAGTTAACATTTTTGCAATATATTATAAACAAACGTCTATATTCTAAATACATTTTACGATTCCTCGATATTATTGCATGTTATAATTTGGATTTGTTACTGAATAATTATATCTTGTCATTAAATACCAATTTAAGTGTGACGAGTATACGTTGAACTGGAACAATAATAAATGATAATTTACGAACATTACAAAGAAAATTGGCACTTTATTGAAATTTTCCTGAAATAAGTTAATATTTAAGTATAAAATGAATGTCACAAGAATTTGTACATTTTTTATTGGCAGAAATATGGATGTTATATTTATCAAATTTATAAAATATAATTTTATCAGGCGTCTACGGCAACTTTTAAAGAAAGATATTTATTTTAAGTAGTGTGGGGTATCGAGTGTTATTTTCCTCCCAATGGGTGCTGAAATTATAAGTGAAATGAGTCCTCATGTGTCAGACACGACGAAGTGGTCATAGAAATTCACTGTAAAATAAGCCCTTATATTTGTAAAGCATTAGGATAAATACTTTTTCGGACACATAATTTTACGAACGAAGTGAAACTGCCAATTACAAGTATATAAATAATTATAAAATACTAATAAAATATTTTCAAAGTCAAGAGAAAGTCAGCCCCTTTGGAAAACAATGAGTTTCGATATTATTATGTGTAATATTATTTCGATGTTAAAAGCTGGGTGAAAAAAATGGTTGAGTAAAAATCCCAATGAACCGTGCCAATACAATGAAGCTATTTGTTGCTGAAACGCGTGGAACAGAATCAAGTTAATAATAACAAATGATCGTGAAGGAAGCCATGCAGCTTCAAAGTAACGTTGGACACAGTATTTTAAGTGCCTCTGTTTGCATCAATGTCTAGATATGGTTACGGACGAAGAAAATAATGCAAAAGAAGAATCCTGATATATAAATAAAAATCTTGGTTGCTCCAATCGAATCGAGCATTTTGTCACGCTACAAACGTAGAATGTTTTTAACTGTTGGATTCGAGTAATTTTTAGGGCATTTGAAAGAAATTTAAAAAGAACTTAAACATACATTTCAGAAAAGGGGGTGTAGATATTTCTGAAAAAATCAAATGTGAACTATAATGTACTTTCAGTGTTTAATTAACTCTTTTGTTTCTTGGACATTGAAAATTCAATCGTGTGATTGAAAAATAATCACACAAGATAGTTACGTTTATACGTTCGAACAACTGCATACACATACATGCACACACATATTTATTAAACGTCATCAAATAATTATTTATTTTATATACATATCGATACGTATCGATGTCCCATATACTGAAGTCACTCAAAAAAATTTCCTCGTATTCCGGTGTACCATTCCTGAGCTACAAAGCAAAATAGAGACCGAAACACATGCACGACTATACATGCAGGAATTCCTGAAAAATTAATCGGTATCGATGCTCCATATACAAAAGTCACTACACAAAATTTGTTGATGAATCTCTCCTGAGACATAAACTAAACCAAAGGCCAGCATCTATACTTCTATACCTACAGAATTATCCAACAGTTAGTTTGTTAACTTATTTAATTCGGGAGTACTCCAAAATATGGCAACAAGCTAGGAAGGGGATTAAATTTTGACCGGCAACAATACTTCTCCTCTGTTGTGCTCTGTAACAGCTGGGAAAGTAAAATCCGAATACTAGTGGTTCAATGTGGGTACTAATTCTAGCCAAGATTATGTTCTACTTGGGTAAGGTTGGAGTGCCGGTGGGAGGCAGGCGCATAATTCTCACCGCTGTTCTCGGACGGCCAGGGCCGTCCAAATTCGTATAGCTGTCCACCCTCTGCCGAGATTCCGACATCTGGGCTATACTGATTTCCTGGTTCGTAGCGTGTCTGATCCGCAGACATCGTCACAGAGAGCTTTTGCGTGGGCAGAGGTGCTGGCCAGCCCTGGAGGCGTCCCGCGTGCCCATCTTCGGTAGCGTCGCGTACGCTGCGGATGTTATATCTGGCGTCGCGGCGCCCTCGAGCTTCAGCCGCTCCTCAGCCGCCCGTCGATTCACAACTCACCCCCACGGTTAGTAATTCGCAGAATTCTACAAAATTTCTTTTCATTTGTCTTTTTCTTTTTTTTTTTTTTTTTTTTTAAATTTTGTCAATCATACAAAGCAACGAAGTTCTGGTGTGCAGTGCGCCACGATCGGCCCGGGTCGATCTGTGCTTTTGTGGTGAAGGAAAAGTGTTCGTAGGAGCTCGATTAACAGGGTTTTGGTAATTATCGTATCGGAAATGGCTGCACGGATACGTTCCTGTGGAGTTTAGTGCGGAAGATTCTTGAAAATCTGAAAGTGGAAAGCCCGGAGCTACTTGCTAAGTCGAGATTTTATTCGAAACGTTGGATATACGGTAGCGAATATAAGATTAAGATGGAAACGAGAAATATAAGATACTGTTCGTTTTGATATGGAAAACATGAATATAGTGGTTGTTTTTTTTTTTCAGTATTAACCGATTGAATACTTGTTTAAATATTTACTAGATAAATTGTACTTTGTTTGTGAATATGTTACGTACAATATAATCCCTAAGAACAAAAATTTAAGACTATAAAAAATACCATTTGATACAAATTTTATTTCGTTTCAATATTATGTTCAGAATCCATAATCATTAATCACTTGATATTGAATCTATTAATTTTTTTTCGTGTATACGTCCGCTACCATATTTCAAAGCGAAGAATTGCGAAAATTCTGGGTAACGATTTTTTCTCTCTGGATAAGTGTATAATTACTCTGGAAGGAATAGTAAGATTGGGATTCTATGGGGATAACATATTCAAGCTACAGTTATTCAGTATCACACTGAAAACTCTTAATTCACGATTCGTAAAAAAATGTTAAGAGGTAGAAGTAGCACGATTGAAACTGAACAGTAACTCTGAAACTCTGATTAAATAAATAACGAATGCACGCGACAATAGAGAATTTCATGTTTGTGTCATAGTGTTCAGATACACGAGAAATAATTTTTCTTGTCTGTAAGAGCAACATTATTATGTTGTTTCATCATAGATCCTTTGGAAAAGTGCTTATACCTCGGAGACATTGGACGCTATGGCGCAAACATGAAATCGTATATGAATCGTCTGCATTCGATATTTGAGAACACTTTTAGTGCTCCATTTACGGTGAAACACACTTCTCCAATTTTTGTTACGACAGTCTTCCGACAATCTATCTAACGAATAAGACATTTTTTACACGTCTAAAATCGTTCAGCATTATTGTTCACGATGAAATAGTTCCACCTAAAAATACATTTCCAAAAATCTAACGGGGTACTCGATTAACCCGATGCCTCAAAGGTTAAATGATTGAAGAGGAAGAAAATCGCGAAACTATCTAATTGAAACAACTTTGCTTTTTCAGAGACATTAAGAAAGCAGCAAAATGTGCGACGACGAAGTAGCAGCCCTTGTTGTCGACAATGGATCCGGTATGTGCAAGGCCGGTTTCGCCGGAGACGACGCACCCCGCGCCGTCTTCCCCTCGATCGTCGGTCGCCCCCGTCACCAGGGTGTGATGGTCGGTATGGGTCAGAAGGACAGTTACGTAGGCGACGAGGCCCAGAGCAAGAGAGGTATCCTCACCCTGAAATACCCGATCGAGCACGGTATCATCACCAACTGGGATGATATGGAGAAGATCTGGCACCACACCTTCTACAACGAATTGCGTGTCGCACCCGAGGAACACCCCGTCCTCCTCACCGAGGCCCCCTTGAACCCGAAAGCTAACCGTGAGAAGATGACCCAAATCATGTTCGAAACCTTCAACAGCCCCGCCATGTACGTCGCCATTCAGGCTGTGCTCTCCCTGTACGCTTCCGGTCGTACCACCGGTATCGTCTTGGACTCTGGCGATGGAGTCTCGCACACCGTACCCATCTACGAAGGTTACGCTCTTCCCCATGCCATCCTCCGTCTGGACTTGGCCGGTCGCGACTTGACCGACTACCTCATGAAGATCCTCACCGAGAGAGGCTACAGCTTCACCACCACGGCCGAGCGTGAAATCGTCCGCGACATCAAGGAGAAACTCTGCTACGTCGCCCTGGACTTCGAACAGGAAATGGCCACCGCGGCCGCCAGCACCTCCCTCGAGAAGAGCTACGAGTTGCCCGATGGACAGGTCATCACCATCGGTAACGAGAGGTTCCGTTGCCCCGAAGCCCTCTTCCAACCGTCCTTCTTGGGTATGGAATCCTGCGGTATCCACGAGACCGTGTACAACTCCATCATGAAGTGCGACGTCGACATCCGTAAGGACCTCTACGCCAACAACGTTCTGTCCGGTGGTACCACCATGTACCCCGGTATCGCTGACCGTATGCAGAAGGAAATCACCGCCCTCGCCCCGTCGACCATCAAGATCAAGATCATCGCTCCCCCCGAGAGGAAGTACTCCGTATGGATCGGTGGATCCATCCTGGCCTCTCTGTCCACCTTCCAACAGATGTGGATCTCCAAGCA
>NW_026535322.1:7863842-8033207 GCF_026225885.1 Hylaeus anthracinus | reverse complement strand
GTACGACGAGTCCGGCCCTGGCATCGTTCACCGCAAGTGCTTCTAAGGTGTCGTACCGAGCTGGAGGGATTCACGATTTTCACCTGCTTTCTTTTCTTTTTCTTTTTTCTATCGATGCTCGCCATTACCGAGCCGCGATCTACGTCAGACATGGGCATAACTCGAGGTTCAGAGGGAACGAAAGAGAGAAGAAGGTGGCCACGGGGGAACGAGGTTTTGGGAAACGAAAATTACTGAAGTGCCTTTATTCTACACATTTATCAGACTGTAATTTACTTTGTAGTTTATACAACACGACTGTTTGTTATTAACGTTAATTAATTTATTGATAATCTACTCGGTCATTGCGAACGAGCCCTATCTCGGTCCTGTCAAACATGTATACGCAGACTTACATGCATCTATGCACACACATACACGCAAAGGCTTTCTCTTGAGAATCGTACGCGCACGTAATTTGGCATTTGCGATACGCACACGGGGTGGTAATCGACGAGAATGAAGTATACGATGAATAAGAAATGATAAAATAAACCATTAACCAGGCGCATCGACGTCGGCTCATATTGCTGCCTGGCGTATTTTGTTCTTCTTATTATATCATATAATTAATGATAATAAAAACTGTATTATATAATAAGTGGATGTCGGATTGTGTCAACCTTATCATCGCCCGGGTTCTTTGGCAGACGTTCAACCCGATGACATAATAGACGCGAACAAATTGCGAATTCATACTCGAAGAAGCTCGGGAGAAATATTGTGATTTCAATTCTCATGACATTTAACTTTGGATACCGTGTACTCTGGCGTACGGCCAACCTGGCTACAACTATACCTAACTATATTTTTATTCGCTTCGAATCAGGGACGTCTTAACAGCGATGTGGCCCTTATCTATACGGCTCGCATGAATACAAATATAAATGGCTGATATAAACATATATTTTCATTTCGCGCAAGTATTAACATTTGCAAAATTTCTTTATAATATACTTGAAATTCATAGTTTCGAGGATGTCATGCTATAGACACGCGAGTGAAAGCTAATTCAAACGCGAGTGAAAGCTAATTCAAACGCGTGTCTATACAGTCCTGGAGACAACGACAGATTTTAGTGGTCAATGCCGCACAAAGTTCACATTCATTTTTGTAACTACGTTTACGCCACAGATGAGTGCAATGCATTAAGACGGCTCTGCTTCGAATAGTGGAAAATGTTGGAGGAACAAGAATTATTAATTTTTATCGCGCCAAGCTTGAATCGAAAAAGGAAAAAATCTCGTCGATGGAATTCTAGAGATTTGATTCGACGATTAGGATATACAGAATATTTGCAAATTGAGTTCGCTGAGCGCGGAGGTTTGTCTACGTCAAAGACCCCTGATACTTCTCACTCCGATCTAGGAATAGCACACAGTCCGCGGCTGTTTGTTCCTATAGTTTCGTGCGGACTCGTATTAGACAATTAGACAAAGAACACGCGAATAGAAACGCGTAACGTTTAGCACCCGGCTTTTCAAGATTTACTTGCCGCTCCCGGGAATTCAATTCTTCATCTCGGTGCATTGCAGCACGTTCACCATGATCCTCTATTTCCCTCAAAGTCTTCTATCTACATACGTTTTCGCTGTGTAAATACACGCGTCGAGTTCTCAACATCGATCCTCTACTGCATAATGTATTTGAGATTCAAGAAAAGGAATATTCGTAAATTTTGTCGAAGAAATTTTACAGAATTCCGGTCATGATATTTTCTTACAAAGACATCTACACTACAAACTATAACGGAGCACCACCCGTACTTTTAAATGTTCTGGACCTTTTGGTCGGTATGAAATAAAATCAACTGTATAGGATAAAAAAAGAAAAACAGAAAGCAACTTCTTTATCGTATCCTTTCAGCTCATATAATTGATTTCTATTTAATTCTCACTCAAAACTCTCGAACATGTAAACGTGCGAATGGTGCTCTGCTCCGCGATGTAGCTCTGCTGATTTAGTCGCACCCTGTTCACCTCAAACACCGATCGATTCGTGAATATACGAATAACGAAGAAATAGTTTCTTGTACGAAGAATAAAATAGAATTTATGCAACAGAGGGTTCGGTAACGGTTTTAGAAGAAAGACGATGTCTCGTCATGATTCTTAGAAATTCTTTACGATCCCAGGGGTACCCGCAGGACAGATTTATCTCATATTCGACGTTGTCTCGGCGGTTGGTCCAAAAACGGTCAATTTTAGCCCCTTTCCTCGAAGGAAGAGCAACCGTAACCCAACACGAGCGGCAAAACTGTGGTACAGATAAAGAAATAGCAAAAATAGAGTCGGGGAGCGCATGCCGGGGGTCCACTGGGAGCATCTAGCCTTACAAGGCCCCCGGGTGACTTGCGTTTATTCTAACGCTTCGACGACTAAAATTAGAACCCGCACTCTTTGGGAAGCGTATGCACGCGTACGTGCACCTGCATGGGGTGGACGTGCGCCAGTTTAGGCGAGCTCTATTAAGCGCTATCTTTCTTCGTTCGGGACGGATGGGAGGTGAAAATGCTACAAGAGCGGAGGAAACTGATTTTACATGCGCGAAAGGTATGTGCTATAGCATCCTATCAAAGGTGGACGAAATTTTGTTGGAAGAGTTTCTGAAGAAAAGTTCTATAGGGCTGGAAGGCGCAGAGATATACATATATCGAAATGACTACATCTGTTAAGGCGTCTGACCACCCTGAGCGCTCGCCAGATGGGTACTATTCTTAACAAAAAATTTAATTAAAAAATTAATCAAGTAATCGCAAAAATTCATTGCTATTCTTCAGATAATGTGTCTAAAAGTAGCGTGTACAAATTTCAGAGCAATCGAACCGCACGTTTACTTTCTTTTGGGATTATCTCGAAACTACATTTTTCGAAATGGTACAACGTAAATCTCGTAAACTATCGGTCCGATTGCTCTGAAATTTGTACACACCACTTTTAGATACATTATCTGAAGAGTAGCAATGAATTTTTGCGATTACTTGATTAGTTCTTTTTTATTGACAATTTTTCTTGTGAAATTTCGATGAAAAATAAAAAAAAAATTTCTTCGGCTCACCATAATTTTCTTAATGGTAAAAAGAAAAAATCCAATTGCTACTTTCTTGCGGCGAACTCCAGAAACAAACAAATATTTTTTTTTTCTTTTTCACATGCAACTTAAGGAATATAATGACGGTACAGCCCACGCGCGTTTCGTGCCGAAGGCCTTCACAAAAAATTCTTTTTGTTATCTCAAATAATTTTTCACGTGTTCATTAAACCGTTTTTTATTATGTATCAAAACATAAAAGTATTTTTTTCTATACTTTCACATTTATGAATTTTTTAAGAATAGTACCCATCTGGCGAGCGCTCAGGGTGGCCAGACGCCTTAACAGATGTATCTATATCTAATCATAAATAATCATACTCTAATCGGCAGATAAAATTTTCATTAAAAATTGAAGTGCTTTTCCAATTTTATCGTGTCGATATGATAAATTACGAATTACGTGGAAGATTGGGTCCACGGATGTGTTTTATGCAAACATAAAATAATATACAATAGCTCAAAAACATGTTAGAACTTCTAAAAATTGTTAAAAATCATAGAGAATCTTGATAATGATACTATGACGATGATAATGATGTTTTAAAATAACATTAATCACGATCATCGTATAAACAATTTTCAAAATTTCACGTAACGTATGTTTAAAAAAAAAAAAAAAACTACAAAATACTAATTACAGTTAACATTAGAATTATATTTTACTTGCAATTTCATTTCCATCAAATATACGTAACACGATCGGTGATTCAATTGTTCGGAATTTTTATGACAAACTTTTTTTTTTTTAGATATTTAAAATCAAAATACAAAAATTATATCTGCCCGCGAATGGTCGAGATATTAATGCAAGAGATGTATGAATAAATTACTTTACAATTTTATAATTTTGTATTTTGAATTTCCCCAAGTCGAAAAGTATTGTTTGATAATGATAATATAGGCGGAAGGTCTCAATTTGTTGGTAATTGTTGACAATGATTACAATATTTATTATACAAATAATTAATATCTATTTTGTTGGAAAACAAGTTTTTACAGTAATCGTTATTAATTAGCAGATGAATAACGTCGTCACGTTGCAAGAAACGTTATGTGACAATGGGCGGTTTCAGATAACGTATCACGCAAATACTATAATTGATCAATATTGTAACTATTGCTCAAAGTTACAAATCAAACGAAACCTTTCTTTTCGAGCGCAGAACTTTCTATTTTCTATTTTCTTTCGTCTTCGCGCGGGGTTGAAATGACCAAATAACATTGAAACAAGTAGGAACATTTGTTTCAGTTTCGAAGTTCTAAATGCGCATGAAAATTGTTATCTGATTGTAGTACGCGTATCGCTAAACTTTTCTCTGAACATTATACTGTAAAGGATATATATGACCCAGATCTGTACGAGCTATATTCAATCGTTTTACACGTCCCTACGTGCATACGCATGTCACAACGGAACATATGTCAGCGAGTTTCTTTATCAACAAAGAATAAAAGACAGTTATACTCGTGTAACCTCGTTCTCGCGATGCAAAACGTGTTTCGTTGCGCCGTGTTTGGACTTAATCGAGTCTGATTCAAATAGTATTTCTACAAAAAGTAGCATTCGTGTGTTGATAGTGTTACGGCGATTGTTGAAAAAAGAAATGTACACGCTGTTAAAGGAAAAATAATAGCGATTAATCGTGACAAGAATGGGACTCGTCATTCTTACTAAGATGCGGTCCTGTGCGTTGTGTGGTCTGTATGTGTGACAAAAAACAAAAAGAAAATGTCAGTAGAAATTGACGTGCAAGTAAAAACAACGGTAGAATGTTAGTGTATTACGAATGTTAATTTTTTTTTTATAAAATAAGAATTGCACGATTGGATTGAAGTGTGAATCGAAAATGCCGAGGTTAAATTCCGAAACAAGATGTCAATAGTAGAGAAGATTTTGAAGGACACGAGGTATGCTTTATCATTTGATCGAGATAATAGTAATAAGAAACAAATAATTATCTGTTTATTATCTCTCGAGAAAAATATTGAAATTTCTAGCGTATTTTGAAATGTGTCATCTATGATTAACATACGACATTTTTTTCCATATTTAATTTTTTACCTAAAGCTAAATGCTTCGAATAATTAATTATTGTAAAGTATTTTAAGAAATTCAAAAAAATTTAAAGATTATGTCCCAGTGAAAAATTATTTTTCAATTAAAAAATGAAAGATGTTTGATGTTATTGTCTTGATAAAATTCAATGATTACTTTAATATCATGTGCAATATTTAAACTATGCAAACACTAGGGCCAATGCTATAAAAAAGAATTTTTATGTTTATCATGTAATGTAAAGTTCAGCCATATAATACAAATATTTCTTTTACAGATTCATATCATATTGGCACAAAATGTAATGTTACATTTATTATTATTATTAAATTATTTTTACAATGGGAAACGTTATACCAATGAGCTGGTTGAACCAGATGTTGTTGATTTTAAGTATAGTAAGTGCTTCGTTGTCTTTAGTTATACAAGAATGGGCAGGTCTCATACCATTACCGATTTATGTTTCGATTCTATGGGCTGTTTTTGTTGTAATAATATCAGTGTGGCTCAGTTGTTATTTACTTCAACTTGCACTAAAAGCAAATGGTCCACTCAACATAAAACTTCTCAATGACTGGTTATATACAAAATTAGCGAGTAATATGAAGTTATACAATTCAGGGGGAAAAGAAATTTGCAATAGCAAGTGCAAAGATAAAGTAAAAGAAAATGAACATATAGATTCCATGCAAAAATCTAGCGAAAAGAATAAAGACAATGTTGCAACAATGAAAAAATCATCTAAGAAAATATTTACATTCAATGCAACATCCATTTCTTCGAAACGAAAAAAAATACCAGGAGTAAGTGACATGGTGAAAGAAATAAATTTAAAATGCATTGATATCTGGTATAAATCTATCAGCAGTGATAAATCATTTCCTGATGATGCACAAAAAATGCTAAAAAAATTATTGACCAAATTATTTTATAAAATCAACTTAATGGACAAAACAAAGCTAACTCATAAGCTAGCTAATGTGTTCTTGTTACATTTAAAAGAATATCACAGGTACAGGATGGTATTTTAAATAAATTGTGTTACCAATGTTATTGCTCAGTTTATGACAGCCTATATCTGTATCATAGATTGTCCTAAAATTGATGTGATAGCAGAAAATTTCTACTGAATGATAATTGTATTTTATTATAGGGCATCACGTCGGGTAGAAAAAGGAACAGCAACAAGTATAGAAGAAGCATTCAAGTATTTACATCCTGGTTCTCGTAACACATCAGTATTGGAGCACATGCTTGATCAAAAAATTAGTATCTTAGCACAAGAATTTTTACAATGGGAATTAACAAGTTCATTGCCATGTAAACTATTAATGTCTATTTTAGCAAAAAGATTATTATTAATTATAGAAACGATAAGTTCTCCAAACTATTTTTTCCAAAGTATATCAGATTTGTTACAACCTACATCAACAGAAGTCGCAGAAGTTCAAATTAAAAAGAATGAGGATGTATCATGCACAAAAGTACATATTTCTACAAAATTTAGTAATAAACAAAAATATTAATCAATCAATGATTATAAAATAATGAAAACGATTTTTTCAGAAATTTATATCTGACGCTTTAAGCGATGGTATAACGTCTTCAACGGCAGCTATAATTCCACGGCTCCTACCAAAACCTAAATCCAATGTATCTGCAAAAACTGTAGATGAAGATAAAAATAACTTATTAACCATAAATGACAAAAGACCTACTTTACGCTTAGATAATTTAGCTACAGAACATAGAGGTCTTTGGGGTCAGAGCATGTCAGAAGTAGATGCTGAAATAGATGATAAGATATCTCCAGTATATGAAGAACCCACTGATTTTGCAACAACAATTGCTAGACTTAGAAATGTATTACAACAAAAGTCAACTGTGAATACACCTTTGTAAGTAATAATATTTCCAATGTTTAACAATGTAATATTCTCTTACATTGGATATTTTCAGACACGTAGAAGAAAAATCTTATGTGGTATACGAAGGTAGTCAATTTACAAATTTATTGATTCCGTGGACAGAGTTCCATACAGCCCCCGATGGTTCGCAGCAGTTACTTTATTGTATTCAATTTGACGATGTGGAACAACGTGGAGTTGATTTATTTGAAACAACAACCGCTACTGTCAGGAGACAATACCGAGATTTTGCTCAGTTACATGCTTGTCTGCAAGAGGTACAATAAAAATTAAGTGTTTATTTTATTTCCTAATACAGTAAGTCCTTGAATTACACAGATTCGTAGGTATATAATTGTCTCACTTATATCCTTGGTCATATACGCGTACGTATTTACATATGAAAAAGGATACATAGGAATCTGTTGAATTTCAATTAACTTTTGTAATAGAAATTATGTATCAAATGAATTGTGATGAAAAAGAAAGATCAGTCATAGCAGAAATTCCTATTTAGTGGTACTGATTTCTAATTGGTCCTTGTGAATAACAATTATTTGATACCCCTAATAATGATTTCATATTATGCTTAACCACAGACTGATCTTTCTTTCCCTGTAATACACTGTATTTATACAATTCGAGTTACACAGAAAGTTTCGCAACAAAGTGAACGCGAAAACTGTCTGTATATTATTTTATTTGCTAGTTGCGATATTTAATTTATAGATTCCAGAATTAGCGCCTATTATGACAGATTTAGTATTACCAGAAGGTGGACGTATTGAGTTAGAGAATTATTTAAAAACTCTAACTACACGCTTAGCTAACGAATGTCCACCACAATTGCGACATTTTCTGCGCCCAAGTAGTAGTGCTGGTAAAAAAGCAGATGTGGTTGCGCCTCGATTCGATAGATTTTTGGCCAAAACTGTAAGTGGTGTTTTCAACACTTTGAAAACAGTTGTGCCAGGGTTTGAAGCTGAACAAGAAGAGGAAAATGTTCAATTACCTACATTAATGCCTTTATCCGATATACCATGGAGGTTTGTCGAGGATATTAAATCGGTAATTTGATAAAGATCATGACAAAGCTGCTGATGATAAATTTAAAAAATGAGATGTATTATTGTATTATTGTAGAAGAGTATAGCAGGTGAACTCCAACAACTTGTAGATGAAAGAATTGAGTATTCTACAGTAGATACAGCTTACGAAGCTGTTGATTCAATGGATGGTAATAACGATACTGCATTGTTAACTCATTGGTCGGAAATCACAAAGGCTCCTTATGAAGGTAAATTCAATATAACAACAAATGTTATAATGTGTCTTAAAGTATGTAAGTATTTACAATTATTTAATTTTTCTTTTAACAGAAGAAGTAGATGAATTGGACTCACACTTAATGTTAACATGTGCTGCTATAGATCTCATCTGTGAATTATTAGCAGGCATTGGAAGTAATAATGCTTTACAACAAGAATCAGTCGTTAGGTGGACAAAGTTACTTTTTGGAAATGTCACTGAACCTTTATTACAAGTAATAATTCAGTATATTTTGTCCATTATTTTTTGCTACTATAGTAATTATTATTCATATTTTTATATTGAATTATTAATTTAAACCATTTTCCAGACTGCTATTCTTCAGATTTTTGATTGCTTGGGTAATATATCACTACTTAAAAATGTACAAAAATTTTCTGACGAGCCTCTAATACACACAAAGGAAAGACTGTTGCAACAACTACTAGCTAAAATTCCAAATAACGTAAAATTAATATTTGGTGAAGATGATATGTCAAACATTCTAAAATATCTACTTGGTTGTTATGAAATAAAGAAAATTAATGTAGATTTAAATCTACAGATATTAGATGTTCTAGCATCACAACTATTAATTTCATGTAGATCATAGTAATGTAATTCTACGGTCATTTAATTTAACTTAAAACTTGGTTAAGAAAGAACAGTACAATATATACCTATAAAGATGTATATTATTTAAATTATTTACTACCATTGGAAGTCATGAATTACTAAAATATATTTTAGTCAGGAAGGAATTGATGTGCCATATGTAGTAAATTTGTTGATAATTAACGACTAAGAACTATAAAATTTTCAAAACCAGACTGTGTACCTGATTATATATTTAAAATAAGAATGCCAAGTATTTTTTCCATTAACACGACTCTTATGAGTTATGACATGTATTGTGCATATTAGGTACTACATGTATTTAAACTGTACATTCGAATTTAATGTTTAAGTTTTGTACAAATGTTTATGAAAAACTATTATATTTCACATCAATAAAAGTCTATCAATACATACGAAATTTAAATGTAAGCAGAATTATAATAGATTAATACATATTTATTCTTACGATTAAACAAATTCAATTTGTAATTTAATTAATTCTCCTTTACTTGTTCATTTGTGGCCTTCTGTTTCTCTAATTGTGCTCTGAAAGAAATTGCATTTTGTGAAATATTTAATTATTTAAACGTAATATTGATAACTATTTACAATAATGCCAATAATAATTTTAACAGCATTTAAACATGTTTGATTTGTTTGATCACTGAATGTTCTAGATAAAAAATATTTATCATTCCCACCGGCCCCTGTCTAGCTAGGGTACCTCGGGGTTGCTAAGCCCGTACTGTAGCTCCATACTCGCATGCTACAGCCCCTGAGGGCACTTTATCATTCCCTTGTACCCTTCAAGATGCATATAATTGTTAGAAACTTTGATTTGTACCAAATATCTCTGATTCTAAAACATTCAGTGATCGTTTTTTAGTTCTATTTCAGTTATTACTTTTTAAGCATAAACAATTACTGTAATATAATTAAAAGAATCATTAAATTAGATCTATGTTTCCATAGTTAAGTTTGACAGAAGCAGTTTTCTACTTATTTGGATTAGCATTTAATTAGCATTCTTCCCGTTACAAAACATACCTTAATTGTTGGTTAAAATCGTCCTCTACGTCGTCATCATCCCAATTGTCCTCCCAAACGCTGATATCTTCGTTGTCCTCATCTACCGCGGTCCAATCTACCAAGTGATTCAGCAAAGTTGAGGTTAGGTTGCAATATACACACATCTATTATTTTATAAGACTGGCTGTGTGGATTTTTGTACCTTCTGCAGGAAACTCTTCGAACTCGTCGTCTTCCTCCAGCAATCCCAGATCAACTTTCGTTTTGTCATTTTTACTGTCTGACATTTTCAGATCTGATATTAACCCACGCATTAATAACCAATTGCTGTTATCAAATGTGATTGAATGTATTTGAATTTTCTAGATTTTAGAAACTCAGCAACACTTGTTAGCAATATGAAACGAATATGTAAAGCCACGTGAAGCTAACGGTTTTCAGATTTCGATTTGCGTCTTGGAAGGAGGAAGGTGTACCAACGTGAAGAAGCCACAATCCATGAATAATATCGACAGTAAAACGCGGTTAATTCAAAAACGAGATTCAAACACGAAAGTGGTAATTCTATCGTAAATTTTCCGCTGTCTCCATTTCATGTTAAAAATTATAATGAAATTAAATATGGTGTAGTCAACATGAAACTAAAGAAGAATTTAGGTTATCAATCTGTTATATTTTACTTTCTTTACAAAATGAAGCCACGGTTGAGGTTACTATTGATGTATGTTACAATTTTGATTTTAAATTTATTTGAGACAGATGAATGTTTTTTTCTATTATTTTTTATCGTCATTTGAAATATAATTGTATGTTACAACAAATTACATAGAAAGAATTGGTGCTTTATATAAAGTAAGTGATTAAATGTGGGGATTGGTTTACTACTAATAGTAGGCGTGATAGACGTATAACTTCTGAACGGTGTTTGATTTATTTAATACTATAAGAACACTAGTTTTACAGGTTCCTTGAAATTGCTAACTCCTTACTATACCTACAATTAAATATGGCTACAGCTGAGGACTATACCTGAGGGCCCAATGGAATTGAAATTGAAATTGAAATTGAAATTTAGTTATCTCAGCAATACAAGCAATTATCTCTACCATACTTCTGAGATGAATTGTGTTCAGTCTATTTCATAAAAAGAATTTATTATCACATCACTATATACTATGCAGTAATGATAACCACCTGTAGATGTTAATCTCGAGAACAAAGGAACATTATCTTTTTGCAAATAAGACGTCTCAATGATTATGTGTCTTTTGTTCGACTTGGATACGTTCAGTTACGAGTATATCGATTTTTGTTCTACAAATATTTTTATATCAAGCGACACACATGTTTTTAAGAACGTCTTTTATCGTAATTGGTCCACTCGTGTCATGATATCGACGAATTGCGCAATTTATTAGATAAAATTTGGACAGCAGCCAATTATTCTGCGATCGGTGGAGAAATAGTCTCATAGTTAAGATAGTTCCATCATGTTAACGATACTGCTAGGTATGATAACTTTATTATGATTCGAATAACTTGTCAGAAACTTTGTGAAATCTTAATACAGGCATACCATTGATATTATCAGTAAACGATAATCGTGTTTCTGAAATATCAAGTATAATTGACGTGAAACATACCGCCGAAAACAAAGATTTTGATAAATTAGACACGAGCCTCTTCGATACGTATCCTGTATTGGTGCCGCCAAACTTGGTAAACAAATCAATCAATTAGGCGCGTTTTCCGAATCATGGTATAGGTTACATTATATTCATGTAAATGTAATGATTCCGTTTATAAGTTATCTTTACAATAATCGCTCGCATAGATATTACAAATTTGTTTGAAAGACACCGCATTGCTTGATAAATTGCATGCCAACGTTAACGATTGCAACGATTATGCTTGTATGTTCTCGAAAATAATCGAGGATGACTCGATGAAATCCATTGCGTCCGCAATAAAAAATGATACAATGGATAACGTCATCCAAGCATTCAAGCAAAGTATACAAGATTGTGTGGTATGGTGGAAGTTATTCAAACATTTCGATGCGAAAGCAAATTCTCGCCAGGAACTGGGGAGGTGTCTGTTTCAAACATTTACATCCGTAAGCGATATTTCAACGTAAAAAGAGAACAATAATTGTCCAACAAATTTTATGGAACAAAAAAAAAAGGAATTTTACTCGTAAGAACTCTTTTATGTTTTCAGAAGTGTAGAGAACCTGTTTTAAATAAAATAAGATTACTTTTAATTACCAAAGAAGAAAGATAAAAATATATTATTATATTTAGGGAAGGAGTATTTGAAATGATAGTAAGACAAAGTGTTTCGTAACAAAATAAAATTTCAATATATTTTCTATATATAACAAATAATGTTATGTTCACATTTGCATCATATTGCATGATTTTTTTAATTTGATATCATCTATGTCTGTTGCATACCCTACACATCATACATTCAATTTAATTACAACATTTCCATGCAACATGTTCTAATATGTACAAATTTCAGTTCCCTCTTTGTAAACGAGAAAAAATAATAAAAATTGAATACTGTATTTTGTATCTATCATTAACAAGGATATGTTTGCAAGTGTATGTCTCATGTATAGTCTTAATTATTATGAGGAAAGAAAAGTATTTACTCTAATGGCTTTGAATTTATTCACCCAAATAGCAGGTGAATTCAAAATAAATAATAAAGAAATGTTTTTAAAATATATTAAAATTCTTGTTTTTTTTTTTTTAAATAAATATATCACCAAAACAACTTATTAAACAATAATTTCATGGCTATTCCATAACTACATATCGTTATTGTACTTTTTTCAAAGGAACAAGTTGGTATTTAACTAAATTTTCTTAAAGACTGCAGTCTCAACTAAAGTTTTTTAACTTCTAAGACTTCTCTTCATCTTTAGGTTGTTCTCTTGTAATACTCCCATTTCTTGCCCATATTTTAAACTCCATACCTCTTTTAAAATGTCGTACAATACTAGATATACCTATTATTATGTACAGCATTGCTATTGCAATGAAATACCCACCATAGACAAAATACTAGAAAAAAGATATAAGATTCAGAATATAAATAACACACGAAGCCTACAATATGGAATCAAAATACATTATCTAAATTCTTCTATATAATTATCTCTTAAGATAATTACAAAAGAAATGTATGTATATAAATAATATACAGATTAACATCATGGAAAATGACAATTGTGGAAGTCAGTTAATTAGTTACAAACAATATTAAATTTTTCTATGTACAAAACTCTGTTTCTGGATTACAAATTTTGAAGATATCTGAACTGAAATTCAGATTTAATCTTACCTGAGATCTCAGATCTAATCCTAAGTTTCCATTCACTACTATAGCTGTTAATACAGTTTGTAGTAACAATGCAAAAAAGGTATTTATACCAAATATTAAACCATAACTGTCCTCTGATATATGTTTTGCAATTTCAAAGCTGAAATTAAATATACAATATAAAGGAATGTAAATAAATTAATTTTTCAATATACAATTACATTCAAAATTATATATACCTTGCAACAGTAACCATTGTGTGATGAATGATTCCAAACACTATATAAGAAGCATATAACAACCAAATAGTGTAACTGTACGAAGAGATCACTAGGAAAATACCTTCCACAAATGACATGAGTGATACTACTACATCTCCAATTAGAGACCAATTAAATGGAATTTTTCCAATGCAAAATACGGTTACCGTACCTAATGATAAAAATCAGAATTATGTTTGTATTCATCAAACATAATTACACAACAGAAACATTATATTAATAATGAGATGATTGAAAATGATATACAAATCTAGAATACTTTTGGAAATAAATTATGATACTTGAGAAAACACTGTACTTTTATCATGAAGAAATCTTGAACATGCTATGGTATTTCCACTTAAAAAGTTTTAGATAAGAGAATATCCCACCAATTAACCACTGTTATCATTTAAAGCTGCATGATAATAATATGTTTGTTATCTATTGTTATCATCATATAAATGAAGCATTAACTACTTAAATAAGTTAATATTCAAGGTCATAAATATATTTATTGCTTGACAACATGAACTAAAAAACCAAATTATATGTAAAATGTATATAAGTTATAGATGCTCACCTATAATTGTATAAAGAGCATCTACAGCTCCGTTATAGATGCTATCAGTAGAGGATACTGCAGTTTGCCAAAGTAATTGGATATAACTAGTAATTTGTAAATACCCGCAAGTTGAAAGAGACCACCACATCGACCATTTTACAACATGACCATTTGAGTATGCTTGCAAACAATCTTTCAATAATAAAATATAAGCTTGTCTTACTTTCTGCACAATTGAAATATTTGTTTTAGGAGAAGCATACTCAACATGTTGTTCAGATATACACAATATATGATTTGAATTATGTTGTTGCAATCCTACTGTTCCATTATTCGTTAACAAAATACGATTTTTGTTTTTTGTATGAAAATAAATAGATTGGCCAACAGAGGGTAAAAAGAATGCCCATACCATTGCGAATGTAATAGCTGTAAAATAGAGTTTATTTTATACAAACTACAAATCTAACAAAGTTATTTGTCTACTTTACAAATTGAAAAATATTTAATATATAGTAATTTATATAAACCAAAGAACACATATATTATTTACTATCCCATAGTAACGCAAATATTCTTATTTTTTCTATATAAAGACTTAAATATATCTAAAAATAAATACCTGACAGAGTAATATAATTTAGTTGATGGTAATCTAACAGATTAAAGGAAGTTGTTACTTGAGCAACAATACCAGCCATACAACGTCCCACAAGAGATGCTGCTTTTGTATGGCTAGTTACTTCTTGATAATGTTTTTTATCAACTTTAGCATAAATGTAGGTGAAGTATGCTACTTCCGTGGAGAAAAACAAGCCATAAAAAAATTCTACAATTTGCATAGACAAAACATCTTGTCCTAATATTATGAGAAGGAAAGTGATAGCTCCGGAGAGGCCACACAAAATAATGATAGGCTTGTATCGTACAAAGTCTGTTATTAAAAATACAACAAATAAAGTTGCGAAATAAGAATATGTAGAAACAGGAAAAATTTCTTGGTTTACCTGAAAAATTATTAAGAAAAAAAAAAATATTTGAATCCAATAATATAAATCAAAGTAATTTTTATACACACACAGATGCAAAACTTGTTGGACCATTATCCCAATGCTAATTAATGATCAATCATGCAGGATGGACAAAAAGAGGAAAAAGAAATTCCTTATGCAAATGAAATTTTAATAATTAATCTACTACATGATAGATCCAATTCTTATTTAATTATTGAAATATAATATACAATTATCTTCAAAACAGCAAATTGCACTCTGACTGATTTGTCATGCCTGTTTTTAATGGATTAATTGAACTGAAAACTATGTAATAAAACATACTTACTTGGATGTCTGTGAAATTTTTCCACGGGCCTGTTAAATAATCAGTCACGTAAGATTCCGAAGGTCTGAACTCTTTAAAACAACCAAATACACACAAAATACATGAAATTGTTATCCACTTCATGTTAATAGTTTCTTAGATGTATCTCTTCTTCTCTTTTTTGTTTTCGGATTTTGTACCATCACCATTCTTTAAATATTCATTTTAGGTACTTTTTTAGAATCATTTATTATACTATTGTATGAAGACGTAAACATTGTATGTAAACATAGAGAAAGAGAAATTAAGTTGTAACTGTCACTTCGTTTACTTCGAGTTCAATCAAACGTTAAATAATGAAATTTTGTAAAATACACGTGTAATCTACAAACGTCCGTATAAAATATTTTGAACTCACTGTCATTACAGAACACCTAGTCAAACTTTATCATTTAAATTGAAAGAATTTTCGTCAACTATGAACAGAACCTCGTGATCCATATCCTCTCTGCATCGAAGGAGCCATGTAAATGAAAAGCACTGCACACAAAGTTCAAATTCGAGCACAATAGGACAGTGAGGGCGCAACAATCTCACCATACAATGAAAAAATGTGGAGAGGGGAACTTAAAGTGACGTAAATGTAAAATTATAATTGCAATAAACGCCATCTATTATATGTATGTATACAACACGTCTGCATGTGATTTACAGCATCATTCAAGTTGCGATGAACGAAGTTGGATATAGTTTTGCGAGCACTGTAATTTACCAGTGCTGAAATTTTATATATAAAATGCAAAGAAACGTATTTTCATTAGATTTTTTTTAAATGATTTCAAATACATTTTCTTTCAACATTTCATCCTTCTTTTCGGGTCTTCACTGGAAGATCTTGAAGAGGTTATGGGGCTAACATTTATATTACCAAAAGAAATATTTATCACTCTCTATATAACAATACAGTCAAGAGTTTGAAAAAATACATTTCTGATATACTGATATAATACTATTGCAATATAAGTTCATAGTAATGTATGTATAAATAATGTTAATTTTGTTGTATTTTCTTTTGTTAAGTAATAAAGTAATATTGTCATAAAAATAAAGTATGTGTTGTTAATTTGTTCACAATTATAACCAGTTTTATATCAATAACAAAACTATGCCGACATTTTTGTACGTCACTGTATATAGAAGCAATGCGTGAAATTGATTGAGCAATCCTCGTAGTTTAATTTTGAACGTAACCGTTCGCGAATAAAATGCGATCGAAATGTACGCATATTGAACTAAGACTGATCTAAAATTATATGTAAAATGTTATTTTAAACGACATCAGTTTCCGTGGACGAGTTGAGCGGTGTCACGTTGTATAATGTGATCAATTAAAATGTATCGTGCAAATGTAAGCATGAAAATCACATGTACCGCGTAAATAGTTACTTATCATTAAATATATTTGAAACTTTCATTTAAACTAATATAGTGTATATTATATAATACTTAATCAAATATGCATTGTGTACTTCGTATGTATCGATAAGTATACTTTCATATATAACCAATCGCGAGAAACATTAAATTATTATTTAAGTGGGAAAAATGTAATTCTTTTAGCAAAATGGTCAACCTCAAAGGGTAAATGCTGAGCCACTTCATCAAAATCTAGCTAATGGAAGGCAACCTGCCCCTATGAATATTCCAATGACAGTCTCAGAGCAATTTAGAGAATCATGGCTCACTGCTATCATCGGGCTCATTATGTTCGCAACTGGCATGTGCCTTTTATTTTGGAACGAGGTTTGCACATATTTCTGTAAATGATATTGTGAAATCAACCTCCAATTGGCTGTTAATAAATCTTAAAAGTAGAGAAAGAAAATATTAGAAAAACAGATTGTCGATGGAGTCAACAACTGGTTGAGTCACCTCGTGAAATAGTTTGATTAGTAATGCAGTTATTGTATATAGCAAACTTTGTTTCCACTTTTAGCTTTTGTGTACAGTCAATTAAAAGTTGATTTTGGAATAGCTATTATATCTCTTATTAAATAAAAAGACTCGTATTATCAAAGTATGCTTAAAATATCCCAGGGAAGAGCAGTGAAGGTGGCACATTCGTTAGATGAAGCTTTACATAATGTAGCAGTGCTTTCAAATTCAATGAAGCTATTGCCTGAATATGAAGGACGCTTAATATATTTATCAGGTCCATTGAAGATATCAGAACCTTTAACAGAACCAGATTATGGAGTCATTGTATCTAGTATTAAACTGAAACGAAGAGTTCAAATGTATCAGTGGGTTGAGATAGAAGAAGAGCGAAGGTAATTTACAAAACTAAGTAAAAATAGTTTATCATTTCCTTGTATTAATTACAGCTATTTTTTATTATCAGCTTTGGTGGTGTAACAGAGGAAGAAAAACATTATTATTATACAACAGAATGGAAGGACAAACTTGTTGATTCTGATCAATTTTATATTAGAACTGGTCATGAGAATCCAAAAGAAATGCCTATTAAAAGTCAAATACAAATTGCAGATGAAGCTCAAATTGGAGTGTTTACTCTTGGGACTGAATTGAAAAAAAAATTTAACGACTTTATTGAAGTTACCAGTGATGAAAGACCAGAACGTAAAGATATTAAAATGCATTCTGGTTTATACTATCATAGTTCTGATTTATGGAACTCCCAGGTATAGTTTTTATATTACTGAATGTTTAATAAACATTAGAGGATTAATATATTTGTTAATAGGTAGGAGACATACGTATACAGTTTTCCTATGCAGGAAAAGGGGGAGATGTTTACTCTATTGTTGGGATGTTACTAAAAGGAACTATTGTACCATATATTACATCTCATGGTGAAGAGATTTTACTTCAAAGAAAGCACAAAGTGTCAGTAGATCAAATGTTTCATTTAGAACATGTGCACAACTACTGGCGCACATGGAGTATCAGGTAATGTTTCTCTTATGAAAAAGTTCTTTTCAATATCTTTGAACTATCTTAAATTTTGTTAATAAAACAATGATCATTTCAGAGGTCTTGGTTGGTTAGTATTATTTTTAGCGGCGACATGTTTAGCAAATATACTAAGAACAGTAATTTTGAACTCGACATTCTTATGCGGAATTATTGCAATTGAATCTTTAACAATGTCAGTATCTATGTCTATTAGTCTGTTAGTGATTGGTTTTGCTTGGGTATGGTATCGACCGGTAATAGGCCTTTGTCTAGCATTGGCATCAATTTTACCATTCATCTATTCAACATTAACATCAGCATCTCAATCACAACAACGTGATACGTATAGAAGACTATGAATTTACATTAAGAAACTACAGTTTATTTATGTACATATAATAATTTGTAAAAAGTTTTCCATCATACTTTATGTATTAATTTTAATCAACCTTACAAAAAGTACAAATCCTTTAAAATTATACATTATTATGTTAATCGTAAAAATGATCGAACTTTATATCAAAATCGCATATTAAAACTTTAAATCCGAATAAACAAAACCGCGTGACGTATACGAATTATGATATGAACATTGGAGTAATGCCGTGTTCAGGTTTGTAAATAAACAATAATACTTCTATAGACATAATTAGAGTACACAAAGCCAAATTATTTATTTAATTATTTATCTACTATCTATATCAAACTATGATTACTTTTAATAGTAGTATTTATTTTACAAATTTCACAACATTTTAATAGTTATTAACCTCATTATTACACATTAACCTGTACCCCATTTGAATAATACAAACGTATATAAAGAAAGTTCTTTATTTATTTTTCACTTATTTATTATACAGTTTTATATTTTACGACGATATTTAAAGTACAGTACTGTATACTTTAATTTGAAATATAAACTGAAATAATTGATATAAATATCGTACATCAATTATGCATATTTTTAAAATACTTTAACTGGATACAATTTCTTTCCTACTTATTATTAAATACTTCCGATTGTGAATAATTTTCTAATTACAAGAAATATTTGAAATTTCATAGATAATACAATAATATTACAATTCACAAAGCAAAATTAACTTGTGTAATATAGAAAGTGTAATCGTTTATATATTAAAAATCATGACCCCCGGAAGGGCCTCGCTCCCTCCTCGCCGGACACCCCAGGCCGGAGGTGGTCCGCGAGAGTGGAGGGGTGAGAGAACCGCGGGCACTAGAAACCCCCCCTTTTCGCGCCCCCTCACCCCTCCGCGATAGGGCCGCGTTTTCGCGTGAGCGCGGCAAGTCGCCGGTCGCGGTGTCCTCCACCCTAGGACCGCGGTGTGGCCACCACCGAGAGAACTGATCACCCTCGGGAAGGATACAGCTCTGGGTGGGGAGAGCCGCGAGCCGACGGCGAGAAGAGCGCGCCGATCGATGCGTGATCGATTTTCGGGGAAAGGTAATTAACGGTTAACCGTGAGCGAAGACGGATCGGAATACGCGAGCGAGCCGCCCCTGTTGGTCCGCGAAACCACAAGTCTTTTTTGTAATTTCGCGCGAGTGTGTTGGGGAGCCTCCCCGCCGTACCCTGCTGAGGACGTCTCCTCCGCCTTTGGAAGGATATTGGGATCTCAAGGCCGACAGGTAGGGCCCACTGGTTGGGTTTCCGTTTGTGGCGTGCGTGGGTGCGAGAGTGCGGATCGTGTGTGTGTGTCCGCGAGCGTGCTCCGGAGCACCCCTTTTCGTCCGCGACAGGATCACTACCGGAGGGAACTCCGTTAGACTTCCCTCCGTCCGTTTCGCAGATCTCTTGCGTGACCTTGCGCGGTTTAAGGACGCGCCGCGTTTCGAAGGAGAGGGCCCCTTCGGAAAACGAAAGTAACGGACGCGTGCACTTAGCACTGGCACCCAATTCTTCTAAATAAATTCGTCCGTGGGAATTGTTCCCGGCCGCCCACGCGAGATACGTCACAGTATGTTGTTAATTAAAAAGACGTAATAATTTACATTATTAGTTGAAGGTAATGTTAAGTAATAAATAATGAAATTAGAAATTTTATAAAATTTGTTTTCCCTATATTTCTTAATTTATGTAATCTTTACAGAATAAATCGTATTTGATAAATTCTAATTTTGGTTTCATCTTTCATTTATCTTCGCAAAATGATATTTGGACAAGTAGATCTATATATGAGATTATAAAAGTCAAATCTGGATAGGAGATCGCATTCATTAATACCTCCTGTTTACTACATCTTAAAATTATTTTTTATTTGGAATTTTTTACTTGCTAAGTGACTATTTACATCATTATTGAAATTGAGGGTAAGCAATCTACAAATATGTACTGCATTAGTGACATAAAAGGTTAAGTACACAAATCTGTCAACTACTATAATCTATCAATTGTTTTAGATGCAAAAGGGAAATTTAGTTCTTTGAATATTATTTGGTATTCATGATAGATTTATAATATATACAATTGTGTATTACTTGACTTACGAATAATAGCGGAAAATATTTTTATTTTACTAATATTAAAATAATTAATAATTTATTATGTTAAATTTCATTGAACATATATTTCCAGACTGTGATTATTTGAATTGCTTAAATTCCGTTCATAATTTTGCATAATTGATTCTATATATAATGCAATTGTAAAAATGAATGAAACAAATGTAAATTGAAATAAATTAATTAAATATAATATAGATATTTACATTTAATTAAATTCCTGAAATGTAACACTATTAATTTATTTACTTTAATAATCACACATAGAACAAAATTTCGCGAATTTTATTTCTCCGTTATCATATACAAATATAAGAAGATTCGTATCCTCTTGATTTCCAATAAATAAGGTTTCTCCCATAGAAAATCAATGTTACATATTAAGTAAGATTTTATTTGAACTACTTTTCTATCTACAATGCCAATCTTTCTTATACTACACTTCATTCATTCATTTAAAAATGTACACAGTATTTATAAAATATACAGGAACATGTCACCATATTCGTTCGCTTTAATGTGACTATTGGCAAAACCGAATTGTCTTTTTGTGACAGAAGTCCCATACTACACAAGCTTTCCTTGAGCTTCCATAAAAATAACATTCACCTAATTTCTATGGTATATGTTGGATTATAAAACCCTATGCGTTGTATCTACAAGGCGCGTGCACAAAGTCATGTTCATGTTATAAAAAGAATTATACGTCTAATTTTTTAAAAATATTTTCAACGCTTAGTCATTATTCGTAAAGCATTAATACAGTGACTAGAATTTCCTTGACCCAGATATGATCTCTTGATAGAGTTCTGGTGTAATTTCGATGTATTTGTTTCCAGCAAGGAAATACATTTCATCTTTTATTTTGTTTGGATCAAACCCTTCTCTTTGAAGGTCTAATTTCTTTAATTTGTATGTTCCTGTCATTTCAATTTCTTTCACAATTCTTAAGAAAATTGGTCTTGCATAAGCTGGGAGAGCTTTTTCCAAGCCTTCCCCAAGTGCTTTAAGATCTAACAAATTTTCTGGATCGACAATTGCTGCCATGCCTGCTCTTCCTTCCATTCCAGGCACCTTAAAGGACATTAACAATTATTGCGTAAATAAAACTTTAGATAGGCCTTCTGAGTCTCCGATAGAAATAGTCCAACCAGATTTGGTTATTGGTTCACAAAATTCATGATTTAGTCTTTTGGAGTACAAAATTAAAAAGTATTGTAAATTATAAAAATATTATTAATCATACAGTTTTATCATTTTGTTTTCATGTCAATACATAACTGAGGGAAATAGTTTGTTTTACACGAGTAATTAATTGTAAGAAACGTATGGAATTAAAATGAACAAAAATATGTGTAATAAAATTACAAAATAAATTTCTAAAAGTACAAACCTCAACACCATAGACAGTAGCATCTCGATATCCTGCAATATTACTTAGAACACCCTCCACTTCGGCAGTAGCAACATTTTCACCTTTCCACCTAAATGAGTCTCCTACTCTGTCTTTAAAGTAAACGTAACCGTACTCATCTTGTATCAAAATGTCACCTTAAAAAGACAACATAGAAATTATTTTAAAATGTATAGTCATCCACAATACTTATTTCAACTTTAATTGTTTCTGATAAATGTAACTTACTTGTTAGGAAGGCTTTATCGCCTTTAACAAATACATTTTCTATTATTTTCTTTTTCGACGCTTCTTTGTCTAAATATCCAGTGAATTCTCTCGACGCGTTTCCTTCTTTTATCAATCCTATGCACATTCCCGGTTCATCTAGGTCAAGAGAAAAATATATTTATTTTGATTAGTAAACATTTTTTTCACTTTGTTTGGCATCTTAACGACGACACTAAATATAATTTTATACTGTTTATTGCTAAGATATTAATATTCCTATATTATGTTCTTACTTATATCAGCTCTTATGCAAAACCCTTTTGCGTTTCTAACTGGTTCGTATGTCTCACTATTTATTCGAATAATTGTCACAGGATGAAGCGACCTGGGTATGATCAGTGGTAAGAAACCAACAGCACCAGTTTGACCATCCACATTCACTGCAGTATAAATATACACAGTTACATTAAAATTACATTTCAATGAGTACTGAATAGAAGGCTTTGTCATTTCTAAATGAAAGTGACCATTTTTCCCATTTGTTTAATTAAAATATTGAATCTTACGAATATTAGCGTTTCCTTCGCTCGACCCGTAGAACTCCGTAATCCGACCAACTTTGAAGCGTTTAACGAAGTCGCTCCAAATTTGTGGCCTCATGCCATTTCCAAACATAATTCTTAAACAGTGTGCGCTGTCCGTCGGTCGAGGTGGTGCATTTAGCAGGTAACGGCACATCTCACCAACGTATTGTGCTGCCTGATCAACAAAATAATACATGGATAAGAAAATTTCTACGAACGAAATCAATTTAGGAACTAATTTCATTGTGTATAAACATTAAAAAGCTATAGTGTATAAACATTGTAAAGCCACCTACGGTACATTTATGTTTGATGCAGTCAGTCCAATAAGATGTCACTGAAAACTTGCTTCTCAAGACGGTTGGTATACCTTTCAGAAGCGCGAAACCTATTCCCAACATACCGCCAGCTGTGTGATACAATGGATTTGGATTATACAGGATATCCTTCGAATTCAACCCCATCAAATTATACGGCAATACGGTCAGTAAGAACCTATAAACAAAGAATTTAGTTATTATTAATCATTTACCACTTTAATAATTAAATTTTTAGTAAAGATATAGCTTGAATTATTCTCTAACGTTGGCGGTAACGTTACGAGATTCTTGTCATTTTCATTTTCCAAACTTGTTTAGCAGTTTCGCTACCTTTCACTCAAGTCTTGAGTCAGTTTAATTGTAGAGAGAAATTTAAAATAAATCGAAAAGTTGCCAAAGACGTGAAATTACATCACTGTACCAGCAAAACAGTTGTTATGCAGCCAGACAGGAAGCAGCTTCACATAAAGCCACTACATTTACATGTAATCCCATTCTCGGCAAGTCGTAAGGCTTTCCTGAGAGGATTATAGATCATTTATACGTTCAGCAGGGAGATAATTCATTCTGTCTACGAAACAGCAAAGTCTAAGAATAAATAAAAGTTTAAAAACCTCTAACACATAAATAGTAAAAATTTTATTTAAATATACTTTTGTTTATTTATTATAAAATTCAAATTTTTATTTTTATTTAACGAATAAAAGATGAACAGTGAATGATCTGTAGGTATCGAATAATTATTATCCACTCAAAATTTTTTACTTTATAATTGTATATGATCGTTTGGCATATACAAATTCAAAATTTGTAAATACATGTGATGGAAAATATAATAATGATTTCATCGTGGTTGTTGCACAGGATGTTTTAGAAACAGGTCACCTTTGATATTTTAAATAATAAGAAGAAGCGTTGCTTGCAAAAGTTGTATGGCTTCCAGGGCGACGTAATGTGGTAGCAATAGTTTCTTTGTGAGTATTGGTATAGAGGATATTCAAAGGTCAATTTCATTCGAGTTCGACGATTATACAAAATTCTTAATCCTTAAGTTACTACTTAGGTATCTAATTTTTAAAAACACTGCGAAAATGATGAAAACTGTAATAATAATTTTAATAATAGTTATAATAATGTATAATAATTTATCAAATTTATTTATATGGTTGCACTGTCTCTTTAATAAAGGATTTTTCAAAAGTAGCTGTATACAAAATTTTAAAGATTCTTTTAGAAATTCTGTTAGAATACTGGAAGTGTTTCTTTACAATAAAAGGTGGAAATTATATTTGTACATCTGGTTGTAGTGACTGATCAATTGCACAAACGTAGGTGTGCGAAAATGATCGATCTGGGTATAATCTAGGTATAACATTCTACTGAATATATTGTTTTAGTAATCTAACGTCCGCTGTTGACCCACATTCGTTGGTCGATGTTTTTACATAATAAATCAACTTGTGTTAACGATTATACTAAATTCTTGGTTATAGCGTACAACAATTCTCGGACCTTGACGACTTTGCATAGTTAAAGTTGATTGTAAAGAGTCAATTCGCTAACAGGTACACGTGTACAATGGATAATCATTATTTCAGAAGTACAATTATTCAACACTTAAACAGCAATCAACAGTAATTAAAAGTAACGAATATGAAAGAAGCCAATTATTGGACTAATCATAGTCTGGCAAGTTAATAAATACCTTTATAAATATTTTAAAAAGTTAAATAATTCATGAAATTGATTACGTATTAATAAATAAATAAGTAACAATAAAATATATGTACATGTATATAGTACAAGCATATGAAAATATATTAAAATAATATTATATATTAAAATATATTGAAATTGTATTATATAGAGTGAGTTTAGTAAATAAAGTATTACAAATTCAGTAAATATTACTAAACATATCCTACTTTCATAATGAACAACTCGAATAATCATTGCTTCGATCAGAAAACAGCAAATAAAATACTGTTTTATCCTTCCATCTAGAAAATTAAAAAACAAAATATAAATTCGTTTACCTGGAATGGGGAACGATCACCACTTTTGGCAAACCAGTTGTGCCGCTTGTGTAAATGTATATCAGCTTGTCTCTGTAGCCAATTTCTTCTTTCACCACCGGTTCCTTGGTGCTGGCTTCGGATAGAAGTTCATTCAGATTATGTACACCATCCTCGCTCGCCCCTGGTTTGTTGTACAATTTGTATCTGGCGATACCGTGAATCGAGTCCTTAATGTCATCGATGGCTAGAAACAGATGTGACATTTTGCATAATTTTCAGCTCCTCAATGCCATCCAGCATTAGACGTACGAACAAAAGGGGAAGAAAGTCCTAATTCTCTAATGCAGTGATTTGTATTTGTATTTCAAAACGTAAATAAATACAAAATTAAGCAATTGAGATATTTTATCGCTTTTACACAAACAACACTGATAATACCTCTTTTGGAGTAAACATCATTTATTTTTATCCCGGTTAGTCGTGGGGGTAAATATTTTAATCGCGTCGCACTCACCAGACGTGTATTCCTCGACGTAAATGATACTCTTCACTTCGGCGATGCGAAGACAATGGATCAAAGACTGAAGTCGTAAATTCGTGTTGATTAGAGCCGTAACGACACCGAGTTTTGCCAGGCCTAGCCATATCGCGGCATACTCTGCCCTGCTCGGCATCATCAAAGCCACAGCATCCCCTTTAACATATCCAGCCTTTTGAAAGACGGACGCTATTTGGTTGGCGTATTTGTTCACCTGTGAATTTTAAATATTGCTTCTTACAAGAAGTAATCGTTTCGACTTTATTATTTCAGGCCTCCTCGATGAATAAATGAACGTTTCTCTAAAATTTATGTACTAAATTGGAAAGTTAAGGAATCGAAAATGAAGGATAAGGATGAGAAGAATCAATTTAAAGCTTGATTTTTACTTATGGAGAATTAGGTTCTTGTTTGGATCCTCCTCGGTCAATTTGGAAATACATGAGTAGACTAACATTAATATTTTATAATTTTAGGAAGACTACCTGGCTGGCTACCGACTATATTATATTGGTCTTCTTCAGTGAAATTGAATAATAAAATCCTGAAATGACAACTGAAGGAAAGGGATCCAAACAATAATTCGGATTTATATATTTAAGATAAAACAAAGGAACTGAATTAATTAAATTTGGAGGAAGGAGTAGTTCAATGAATCGCGCAGCTATTTTTGGAAAATCACAACTGCGATGTGTGTTTGAACGTACATCATAGTTCGACCAAACTTGATCCTGGACGATGAAGCAAGTCTTGTTAGGATAACGTTCCACTCTCTTCAAAAATGCCTTCGTCACGCTCATGTTTTTCCTAGATAGAACCTTCATTTCGAGTTCAGACTTAATGGCACGGTATATCAATCTAGAAATACAATTAAAAAAGAAATATTAAGATTCAGTAAACTATGGCAGATACTTGTAAAGTTAATGTAAGGCTCATACAGATAGATAAATTTTCATTTAAGCGTTTTCGTTTCAGGAACCGACGTTTCTTTTTCCATGACGAGCTGAAAATTTATGTAAACGAAATACACAGAGAGTGAGCGATATAGAGCGACAACCAATGTGTCTTGGATTATCTGCGTCCGGTAGCTCACAACTCACAATCGAGTGCGATAAGACAGGCGCTAATATGATTCATCATCCACTAATGACAGGACAATGTTCGATAATGGCTAGTTTTGACACTCGTCGAAAAAGTTAATGTTTATATAAACTTTAACACGTTGATTGCCAGACTAATACTCTTGAAATTTTCTACTGTGTTTAAATTTTGTTTATACACTACTGGAAACTACATAATCAAACATTTATTGCGGTATTTATTTTTGTGTCGTTATCGAAATTCAAGAATTTCATTCAAATTCATTTTCTTTGACACTCAACTTTTGGAATCAATTTTTTGAGCTCTTCAGTGGAAAGCACTGTCACCTATACATATATGGGTGACGTGGCGATCAACGGGTTAAACGTGGAATCCTTTTCAAGTAGATGCTACTTAAAGTAATGTAAAGCTTCGAAAAGATGTGTATAATCTATCGACAATTGCGAATTTGATGTTGGCTAATTAGAATTATGTTAGAAAAAGTTGTATGCCTTTTGGATTCCTTTCATTATTATTTGTTTGACTCATCCTCAGTACATTTGACGAGTTTAAAAAATAATTTTACGTATTTTAAATAAGGATACTAATACTAATAGCCCGAAAGAAAAAGTATAAGTTGGAATAGAAATTGAACAAAAATCAAAATAAACTGTTGTCTTCGATCGCAGCAACGTATAACGAAGCGCCATTCACCTGTACCGCCTAGAGTGCGAGGAATAAACTAGTGCAAAAGAGCAAGGGAAAACGGTTTGTCTATTATCAGACGCAGCTCGTAACCTATATCACGAGAACGACATACACAGATACCTCTCTGTAACCTTTCATGCGTGCCTTATCTTGAAATTCGTTTCCAATGAAAAATAGTCTCGCAATCGGTAATGTGAACTTTACAAATACAATTTGACGATTATACGTCTTGTAGTCAAATGGCTTTTGTTTCCTAAATTGCTATGAATCAACTTTTGACCCGAATTTGATACCAGACGAGTTCCTCCTTTACTCGCATTACGAAGAAATGAATAACCATTGCTTACGTCCCGAACTGTTTGTTTTAATGCAGAGAATCTTTTTGAGTCTTATTGAGACTTATTGTATCTCTTTCAATTGCTCGTGAGTTTTCATTAAGGTTTTCAGCGATTGGTGAGCTTTGCATACTATTATCATGCTGCATTCCAATATCTCCATCGTGCGTTGTTGGATTTTCCAAATTTTCCAGCAAATGTGGTATTTTCATTTGAAACGATTCCACTTCTAATTCTTTAATTAAAAAAGAAAATCTCGCTCTATTTTCGTGTATCATTTAATATGTGTAATTACAGATACCATATCCAGGTGAAGGTTGCTCGAATTCGTAAAACGTTTTAGAAAATATGTAAATTTATCAGAAGTTGCATGCATAATGAACGTAATATGCGTTTAACTGTAGACGAGTCGTTTCCTTTCTTTAACAAAAAAAAAAAAGAAAAAACTTTACCCTCCTATATTTTCCAATGAATACGTAATCGCGAAAATAACATTCAAGTTGTCCAAGAGATGGAAAACCTTATATAAATATGTAAATGAATCGACAATTTCAACATCCATATTGGAGATAATACACGTCTAATATTAAACCATCGTTTTGTTCTGGAATCTTTGTTTTCTTCTTGATCATTGTTTTTCGTTTCTTCCATACACTTGTTTATTTCAATGGAATAGAAAATAAATGAATTAGTGTGCTACACATTGTAAATTTTCCATAATATTGTGAACTTTAATGAAATTCTCCATAGTAATTGCGATGTCATGAAAACGTCTTGCTACAGAGTTAGTGACACGCGGTGTATATTGGCGAGACGTAGAATGAGACTTGGAATGCGAGAAAAAAAAAGTCTATCTTTTTTTGAAAAACAAACATACTTGTTTGTCGAAGATAAGTAAACTAAATAACGGCCTATTAATAACAAATCCAGCACTCGTGATATCAAAGTGAACTTTGGAAGGAAAACTTATTAAACGGGAGAACTATGTATTAAATGCATGAAATTTAAATGTTCCTGATTGATTAATATATTAAAAAAAAAAAAGAATTATTTGATCAAATCGATATTTCAACTTTTATGAGTAATAAATATATAATAACAGTATTCCAGATTATGAAAGATCTCCGACTGAATTGCTTTTAATTAGTAAATATTTTATTTACTAATACTAATAGGCGATTATAATGAAATTAAACAAAATTAATATTTTAAAATATAATAATAATACCTTTTGTTGCATTATATCACCAATAGAAATAACAATCTGAAATATGCAATCGAAATTTTATCTTATTATATTTTCACGGATGCGGGAAACAAATTGAAATTTAAGTGAAAGTGCGTCTTATCTTCTAAACATTGCAAGTTGTAACATGTATATTACTGTTGATGTTTCATATATTTTTGCGTTGTGTACACATTCTCACTGATCTACGACTATTTTTATTTGCCATAAATGACAAATTTCATTTGTTATTCGAGATTCAAAACATTACATACTTTTACGCAAACACAATTACAGGCATGTTATACTATGGAACAATAAGCAACTCTTGAATGGGAGTCAAAATTGTAAACACGATAATACTATGTCACGTGATCCAAAGATATAGCGGTAAAATAATACACACAAAGTGGTTACGAATATCTTTCAACAGTAGCTGGGTCTTTCCAATGGCTTGTGATACTTTTGTATTGTATGCTTTTCGTGAATTCAATGCAACAATCACCGTATCGACGTGGATTTTGTACTCTAGTTCTCGAAGAATCTCAAAATGGTCTTTAAAAAAATCATTAATTAATATATTTCTAATAAATATTGTAACATAATCGTCTCCTTTTATGGATTAAATTATGATTTTATAAGAATAGCTCCTCAGAAGGTCATCAGAAGGTCAACATACCATACGCAGCAGAATTTCTTTGTCGTAGCATATAATACGATTATGGAAATAACCGTTCTATTTGCAGAAATGGTGAGAGGGGTTAAAATCTCAATAACCATGGCTATAAATTTAAAAGAGAAATCTTTACCTGCAAAAGCAAAAATTCTTTTATACAGTTTAAACAGGTTTAAATGAATTCCGTTTTAAAAGTTTTATTTAAATTCTGCGCATAAACCTGTTAAAAAGTTCCATAGAAAATTATTCTGTTTAAACAGTTTAAATGAAACTGTTTAACAAATTTCATTTAAATAATGTAAATAGAACTCGTTAACGGGTTCCATCTGAGCAGCTTCCATTTAAAAAATTCTCACGTTACGAGTTCCAAATAACAGTTGTTTAAAATAAAAATTCTAGTTTATATAATGTACAGATCAAAAGATAAGAATTCTTATATAATGCGAACAGCATTACTCTCAATCTTATGTATCGAAAAATGTCATATACCGAATATTATCCAGTCGCTTATTACGTTTCTGAATGAAAACGTGATATTTTCGACGTATTATACAATCTCTGTGTCACGGTTATTAATGACGTGTTTTCTTTCCTCCCACAAACCTCATATTAAATTGTTAATCGCCTATTATTCGTAAATCTATAGTTCCTCTTTGTACAAAAAATATCCCGAGAAACAATTAGCACTTGGCTTCCCAACGTGGTTTCCATAGCTAACATAGTACGTTGGAAAGTATCGCGACGCAATCGTCTCTATTATTTCATGTAATTCGTATCCGATAATGTCCTAGAACGTCCAGTTGCGTGTAGTAGGTTCGCGTACATAACTTCATACTTGTACAAGCATTCGTATCTAGATCGACTACTTCTTTGGCTAACGGTTCGTTTTGGCAAACATGTGTAGCCTTGCGTGGGTCAGTGACCGACCATAATCCGAGAAATTGTACGTTCGGTTTACACGGGTGTCTGAGTCGTCGGAGATAGAAGCGCGTATGGAACACAAGAGAGAAAAAAAAAATGCTGTGTACAGGGTGTCCCAGGCTTAGTGATACAGCGCCCTAACTTCAAAACTATCGGCCGAATGCAAAATTTCAAATATGGAAATTGCATGGTAAAGTGGGGCTCGTGTTTCAGCGAGAAGGAATTTTTGTTAACTTTGTTATTTAACGAGATATGATGGTCAAGTTTCGTTTTTCAAATGGAACTATATATATATTTTTTTTTCTACCATGCGATAGTACTTGTCAAGACGAATTCATTAAGCTTTAATGTATTTACCCGATTTTTATTAGTTTTCAAGCTATAACATATTAGCTTTTCCATATTTGAAATTTTGCATTCGGCCGATAGTTTTGGAGTTAGAGCGCTGTATCACTAAGGCTGGGACACCCTGTGTAAAGGGCGAGGTAAACAAGTAGGACAAGTCCTAATTAAAACTGAAATATATTATCGACACATGTGTGTTACCAAGAATATATGTATAATCGCGTTGTTTTAAAAGCAGCCAATTATTTAAGGCAATAAGTATCCATTGTTTGTTTTAAAAGATAGTTGTGATTGCTGATCGCAACTAATCATGCTTATTATTAAAATTAGCCAATGATTGTGTTTATAATAAATGGAATATTATACCGTTCAGAGATAAGAATTTGCGTAAACATCCTCACTATAACAGTTTTATCAGAAAATGCAAAGTTCACCCCGAAGGCTAAACTTAACTTCAAAGTGATTGCACGGAACAAAATGTGAAACAAAATAAAACAGGATGTAACAACAAGGAAAAGATGGATGTTGTGAAGGATGAAGGAGATCTGACAACGAATTTACATGCAGATCGTGTCGAAAGACAATACATCCGTTCATCAGATATTGGACGTTCAGTAAATACAAAATAAGAACGACTCGACATTATGAAACGACTGTAAAGGCTGATCCAAAAGTCTAAACCATGAACTTAGGAGTTACAAAATTGAAAACGAAAATTAATTTTGTATTAGTGTTCATGCTATATAACTAGACTTAACATTTTTATGCATTTATAGGAAATTTGAATGTGCAAGAAACTACAAAATGCACACAATATGTAATTTTATCAAAAAATATTGAAATTGGAATTGATTGATGATCAATCTTTATGTAGGTTCAATTTTTTTTTTAGGTACGTTTGCAAAGATTTTATATATAACTTATAAAAGAAAAATGTCAATAAGTCACAGTGAAGAATAAACATAATATTTAAATGACTACAGAATTTATGACTCCTGTCAAGGTGGAAACTCAATTCAAATTCAAGTAAATGTTTTATCGTGTGCAATCCTGTAATAAATAAAAATTAGGTAAATTTTCAATAAATTTTCAGTAATTACTCAAAACAATGTAAATTTTTTAGCTTTATATCGTATTTTACACTGTCAGTCACCGGCGACTGTCGCGGCCTGAACGAAAAGTTCAGTGTCAGTCACCGATGACTGACGTGGTACTCAACGTATTAACGAAATCGTTTTCAAGCCTGAATGACGTCATCCCCGGAGTTCCAAATATGAGGACAATCTATTCGGCGAGTGGCGCATTCGTTGAAAAAGAAAAAAAATGACCTTGACTCTTTTCTTGCCTGAAATCTTTTCTGAGGCTACAACGTTACGCGAAAAAAGGTATAGTGGGTGGAACGAATATAGCGAACTACTTCAGGCACGCTCGAGTGGTTTGTTAAGCGATACCCTTACCGAATACAAGCCGACAAACGTGTTTTTCCTTACTGAAAAGCTACCCGTTGGCCGCGGGGCTGTTTTTAACCCTTCCACTGCAACGCCCTTCAAACTAAAACCGCTCATGGGGTAGGGAACGAAGCTGTTACTATTCCATGCTAATTGTCAAACGTTTTTGTTGCTTGCGAAACTCGCAGGTTTATACAATAGATGTAAGAATAGTCTATAAAAAATGAAAAATCTGTTAAGTAACGACTGAAACAAATCTAATTTTTTTTTTTATCGATAATCATTTCGTATATATTAGAATCCAGTACATAGGAAATATTAAAGATATCTTCGAATTCTTTTGTTAGAATATCTTTTACACTAACTAAGGTTAAATAGTTTGTTTTACTGATAAGGCAAGTGTCAAAGTTACAAAAAATCTGATGATACATGCAGCAATTGTAATCACGTTCAACCACGCAATTGCGTTGATCGCTAACACACGATTGACCTTCCAAGACGCACATTCATTCTGATTGATATAACCAGACATGCATGCAATATAATGATAATATTGCAATAAACATGTGCAGCATTGGCTTGAAAATATTCGAAAAATATACAAAACATATATAAATACACAAAAATAAATATAATAAAATATTCGAGCCTGTAGAAACAGGATTAACTTTAGGTCGTTTCTAAATGAAGGTATACAATCACTTTTTACATAAATCGATTTCTTCGTTCATTCTACCTATAAAAGGTACAACGCGAGATCATCAAAAATATCCATGCTTTAGGGGAAAAAGTTACATTTCTATTTCAGTTAACCTTTTCCTTTATCATTTTCTGCGACATTCTACGGAACCGGAAGTGTGGCCAGTTCCAAATCTGATGGCGCCGCCTATGCGATATAAAACCCATTCCTACCCGAAATTACTCGCAATGATTATTTTTTCCACGCACACCAGTCTGTTTTCTGCGACTACAGTGGAATTACAAAAATACAAATTTGGTAAGATAATTAAATTTAAAGTGATGTATAACTGTTTACACCCTCTAACAAAAAAGATACAGAAACCAGAAAATTCAAACCACAAGAAGTTAAAGAATAAACCATGGAAGGAAAATACAGGGTGTCCCAAAAATGTTGTAACACCTTGAAATGGGTGGTTCGAGAGGTGAATTGACACAACTTTTTCCTTAGCGAAAATGTTGTCCGAGGTTTCGTTAAGGAGATATTAAGCGAAAACCCCGACCAATCAGAGCTCGGTTGAGCGTGGGCTACGCGCTAGGCGGCCGCGCTCATACGCTACCGCGAGCGCTCCATCGGCATCCTCGCGCTCTGATTGGTCAGTGTTTTCCATTAATATCTCTTCAACGAAACCTCTGACAACATTTTCGCTAAGGAAAAAGTTGTTTCAAATCACCTCCCGAACCACCTCTTTCAAGATGTTACAACATTTTTGGGACACCCTGTATACTGCTGACATTATAAAATCAATATAAATTCGAGAAACCAAAAACTCGAGTCATCCACGAGAGAAATTTTGGGACAAAAATGTGTTCCTACACAAATTTTTATTTTATCAAAAATATAACTTGGAGGGGAAACGATAAAGGGGTCAGAACGTGGTCAGAAAGGGGTTAAACACACGACGCGTAATCTCAAGAATAAAAAAGGTTTCAACATCTTCAGCCACGCCTCTGTCAGGTCGCGCTTGATGACAATATAAATCGTACAAGACTGACCTGAGATCGCGTGGCAGCATCTTACAGATGATGTACAGCTTTCGATGGAATCTGCAAAGCACCGGAAGCAACACCAGGGCCAGGAAAATCTGGGCGATCTTGTTGAACCCGGGGAATCCAAGCCTCGATGCGACCGCGGCCACCATCGCCCCGATGACCCCCAGGGCTAACAGTAAGAGTCTGATGTCCATGGCTCAATGTCACCCACTCCACTGAATCAAGGTATCCGTAGTACGGAACTGCGAAAGGTAGCACAAACAATCCCTTATATGTCAAACCGACGGCGAAACCTCATGGACAGTCCCCGTGCTTCGTAGTTACAGTGGCGTCGCTAGGGGTAAACGTCACCCCCATAAACCTTCTTTCGTGCGAGACTCCACAGAGTATTTAGTAATTTTGTTTATATCTGCGTTACTCGTTAATCGCGATCATCGTATATCACTAAACGTAATGGCAGCACTAGTGGCATAAACAACTAGCTGAATTAGGATTCCACCATGAAAGTACAATATCATACGCACCAGACCAAATCTATTCACGTTTACATTGTTTTCTTTGATAAGGATGGAATGTTTATGCGACTATAACTGTTTACAGATCTATATCTCTATCGAAACTAATCGAAGTCGGGTAAAACACTGCACAAAAATTGGATTGACGGTCCGCTTCGTGCCACCCCTTCGAATGGAGTGGTCGCACCACGCTAGTGACGCCACTGCGTAGCTACACGCGGTAACAAGATCAAACCGACTATTTCCGAACTACACGAGACACGATCGAGTCTTTATGCTGGAAATTTTCACCTTATTTCGAAGCCACCCCCGTAAATAGGGCGACTGCTCTTTGCGTCACGGAATTACGTACTGTAACACGATTAGTTCCTTTAATTCGGAGCCGCACGAGGCGCGACGATCAATACTTCCCAGGTTGGGGATATGCATGGCACTGCGATCAGTCGTTCGCACATCGAACCTGGTCGAACTTACACGAGGTATTACAATCGATTCGTTGCGTTTCGTATCTAAACGCAAACTTCAATTGTCGAATAAAACATGCACAACCGTTTATTCGTCGATGATTAAAAATTAGAATTTAAACTACAGAATAAAATTTGATTCTTTTTAACGTGTTCACTGGCAGACTAGTACTCTTCAACATTTTTACCGTGATTAAATTTTGTTTGCAGACTACTGAAAGCTACATGATCAAGCATTTATTGTGATATTTATTTTTGTAACTTTATCGAGATTCAAGTATTTCATTCAAATTCATTTTCATTGACGCCATATATGGGGGGCGTGGCGATCAACATATTAATTAGTTGTTTATAATCGCATCAGCCACTCAAATGGGTTAATAACTCGATAAAGATTTTTGATTATGTTACAATTATTGAAAATGATTAATTTGTTTCTTAAATGTTTAAATTACTCGTGTGACTATTGAATTGAGTAAACGTGGTGAATAAGTTTCAATGTCGTGCTTTTATTCGTTATTTGTTATTCGAAGGGAAATTTGTCTATCTACTACGAAACACAACGGTCGATCGCTCATCTATTAAAAATGAAATTATTTTTAGAATTATAGACCAGGTATTACATTAGGTTTCAATTATTCTTAGTTTCACACGGCACGATCGAACTATGTTGAATATTTTACGATTAACAAGGGACACTACTTGACCATAACATGCCGATTTTAACGAAACTTTGTATATGGACACGTTTCTAGAACTTTGTGATATGGAATAAAATTTGTAACCCTTCCTCGATAAGTACAATTATTAAGCCTTTTTTATTCGATATTTTTATTTTCTTTGTTATCTAGAAGTCTAAGTTATGCTATTTGGAACTTTGGAAGACATTACCTTTGGAATCATTATCTAATTGACAAATTGTTCCCGATACCCAATCTGACTGCGCTTTCAGATAAACTGTCGTGCAACAGCACGATGTGAAACCTTTTCAGCGATTAAAACTTTCATGAGTACAAGTTTTTGTTTTCACAAAAACATAATTAAATTAAATAACCTTTTTGTTCTCTCCTCATCAGAAAATTGAATCTAACATTTTTATATAGTAATTCTAACCCGCACAAATAATTCCCTCGCGTGTCCTAATTTACAAAGAATGACCACACGAAAAAAAAATCATGGACTGTGCGACATATTTCAATTTCAACAAAATCCCTGACCTCGTATGCGAAAGTGATCGATTCGACGTGGAATGGTCCTTACGCGAGATAACTGCGATCTGTATTTCAATGTTACGCGCGCTATAACGATTTTTATGTAGTATTTATGGGAAACGCTATGATCGATCTTTTACACGAGATGCGATACCTGGTGTTCGAAAGTTACCATGCAGCTAAGAGGAAAAACCCTGGGAAATCACGCGAATGTTGAACATACATATTTGTACACAGCGCCTCATAAAAATCTTCGTACACGAGAATAAACTTTCGTCAACTTAATTTTCTGTGTTCTAATAACGATTTTAAAAAAATGTAATTGCGCATAATGTTAACCTAGAAAATGTTAATAAATTTTACCGCATGATAAATACATTTTAGTTATTCAAAGAATAATATATTTATTCGATATATACCTATCCCATTTTAAAGATCAAGAACTCTAATTACACATAACTACATTTTGTTTATATGCTGTTGCGATATCAATAAAATTAAGTTAAACGAATTTCGCCATCATGTACGAACACTTTTGTAGGCCATTGTATATACCAATGTATATGAAAAGTTATGTACATTTATGTACTGTATTAGTAAATTCAATGAGCATTATTACGTGATGTTATGTAGTAATATGTTATATACATTATGTACATACCAATATACGTATACATACATTTAACATTTCACATAACTTCCACGGTTTTTCTTCTCAGAAGAACACGTTACTCAAGATACCACATTTATTATAAACATAACCCCCGATCATTGTTTTATTTTTAAAAGCTATACGTGCCTAGAGGATTTTCGCGTAGTACTCGAGGGAAATGATTGATCCTTCGAATCTGGATGCACCACGAAACATGTCTCGTTTACGAAAGCTACAGTGCTGCTGAGAAGAAAGGTCCTGGAAATTATGCGAAATTTTAAACGTACAGATTCACACATACATATACACTAGTATATGCGAAATGTTAGATACATTTACGTAAGTACTAAATATGCATACAACATTTCACATAACTTCCACGGTTCTATTCCTCTCAAAGGAACACGTTGCACCAAGTAACACCATTTTTTACCAACATAACCACGATTTCTGTTTTACGTTAAAAAGTTCCACGTGCCGCGAGAACTTTTGCTTCGTGATCGAGGGAAATGCAATTTGATCCTTTGAAATTCGGATGTAACGGTACGAGACGAGATATATCCCGTGTGTACGAAAGCTATAGCGAAAAGTATATCACAATTCACAATTTATTTTTGACGAGTACTAAGGTGCACGAGGTACGACCGATCGGTTCTTTTGTTTCGGGATTACACACGATACGGGGATTAATACCTTGTAATTCAGGGACAAACGAAATGCCACGATCGATGCCTTTGTGCCTGACAATGAGCAACCCGGAGCACGAGCTACCGTAATCAATACCTCGCGTTTACCGAGCGCAGTACCACGCTCGACAATGATATTGACAACACTGACAAACAGCTCGGCAAGGCTACTAACTTAACTGAACAGCAAGCGCCGCGTTCCTGCGACTTGGCCGCCTCGCTATTGCGCCACCAACCAAGAATTATTCCTGTGCGGCGGTGTTCATGGCTGCAGAAAATCGAAGTTTTATTTTAACGGGATCTCTACCCAATGGCTTTCCTTCGGTCATGCACGCTTCGCAAGCCAGTTACTGAGCATGCTCGAACAACTGCGGAAATCTCGCGAACATCGTTTCGTTTCGTTTTTTTTTTTTTCGAGAATTTCTGAGCGTTTTTACGAATTTTACGATTCAATTTATGTTTCAATCGATGGCAACGAAAGGAAAACTGAATGGAATATACAATAAAGTAAATATTTAACGACCGAAATTATCATACGTGGATATGTTAAGTGCAGCAATTAATTCTGTACATTTATATTCAAGCGTTTATAACTCCAAGTAGAAATGTTTACTTGCTATTTTGTTATATTAAAGTATGAACCTTCCAAATCATCAATCTAATCTCTATGAATCCATCCCTATAATATGTATAAAGGTACAGAATTAATTTCTGTAGCTAATAATAAATTCTCGCGTTCCGAACCAATGAACATTTATTCACTATCAAACTGTAATGTTTTCGACCTAGTTACAAGACCATTTTCAGCAAAATGTTTGTAAATTAAAATCAACTCGGAATGATTCTTTCGATTTAGATTGACTCGCAACGAAAAATGTAGAAACACGTGTATACTTATTGGTGATAAGAATCGGTGCTTGTACAGAACATGTACACCTGGACTTGTCTGAAACAATAATCATTGGTTACGAACAAATATAATAGTTGTGATTTTGCAACATGATAATATCAGCGTTAGGATCTGTTGGAATTTAAAAAAGCAATTATTATTGAATATAAAAATTACAAAACATAGAATAACAAGAAATTACTGTCTAATGTAGTAAAATAAATTCAATGAAAATTATAAATTGAGCGAGGAATACTCATCGAAAATTTTAAAATCTGTGTAATAAAAAAAAAAGCCCATTGAGCAATTGTTTGTAAAAACACTATTTTTACAAACAACTAAACGTGCGATTACTTCCACTTTTACTCATTGGCAGCTCATGTGGTTAACCGCAAAATCGCGGTCGATATTAATCGATTGAAATTGAATTGTAATTCGCTTACAGCATTTACAACTAATTGACGTGTGACATCAAACATTATATAACAAAATGAAAGTATAATCATACGAATTAGTAGCTTATAAACAGGTAAAAAGACGATAACGTAAAAAACGTTTCTCAACGTTTTGGTCTTTAATGTAGATTCCTTCCAAGATTGGTCCTGTTTTTAATGTAATTACTAGAATGAGTCACAAATATAAATACAAACATAGAATACAGTGAAACAATAAAGAACAACTCGAATCACACTTTACATAATGATGAATACTATCGCTAATGAGTAAGATAATTTCCATCGATTGAAACGAATAGTACAGAATACGAATACCGATCGAACCTATTAACGTACTGAGTAAATATTCATTGATTCAAAACATGAACTTGTTTGTATACAATAAAGTAGTACTCTAGTCGTTAAAAACAAATTCTTCTTCGGTTATCTGAATTATCGAAACATTTTTAATCTAATTTCCATATCTACAAATTATTATGAAAATCTAAAACCAAGCTTGAATAATTTTAGAATACTTAGATGAAAAATAACTTTTTAAATAAAATATTTAAATTGTGTATATAAACCGCTGCTGTAGCATGCGGCTATTCGTAATACCAAAAACGATCAAATGTTTGCTAATCATTTTTTAGTTAATTAAATTTTTATTTTTAAATATCATTGAAACAGAAACAAACGGAATAAAGACTTTCAAAGCATTATCAATTTCAATTTGTGATGTCTGAGGCTGTTTACGACTTTGTTTATCGAATATGTTTTGAATTAGTTTAATTTTTTTTCAATTTTTTATACCAATCATAAATCACTACTAATTAATATATAATAACACATTAAAGAGATAATAATAAATGCATTTTGTATTGTTATCACTTAATGCTAATTTATTTTTTTTTAAAAATGAAGAAAAGATTTGATTGCAGACTTATCTCTTCATTATAAATAAAACAGTACAATATTAAATACTAAATAAATTTTCGAGTTTGCGAAAATTTATTTGGGACATCTGGATTTCCAAAATACGTCAAAATTGTTTTCTCGAGACGTGATTTTCCAGCACAATCTCTAATTCCATTCAAAGTACTTACATAACTTCAACTGATCAAAGTTCATAACTGTCATAATAGAATAATAAGCTCCTAATTTGCTATTATTACAATTACTTATTGTTTATTAGATTTTAAAGATTTGCAACTTATTATTTCTTACAGTAAATGCATAAATGTATTCACTGAGCTTACATAACAGTACCACACAAACGAATCAGTAAATCAAGTAATTATTCAGGAGTATTCATTTGATTACTGTACACTACTATGAATTTTTGAACACCACTTTCTATTGAACTTATAATTTTATTGACACAGTAATAGAACTTTTGTATGAAGTTATGTAAATACATATGCACATGCTTAGAAGGTAACTTACATTCACATCACATTTTTTCCCTTAAAATAAATTCCCCAACAAATGATTACAGCTTTTTCCATTACCTGCAAAATATCCTATATAAAATAAATATCATTTTACACATGTTACAGTTATTATAATAAATGTAAAAATAAATAGTAGGAAACTAATCATGATAATTCATTTATTATTTTCTCCTATAGAAGACAAATAAATATTTATATGAGAATATATTTTATCCAGAATAGTATATAGGATAAAATGCATATTTATTAAACACTAAACTTAACTAATACTGGACATTTCTGAATAGCATCGCCATAGGTTTTCATTCTTAGAAAAGTTCTATTCTGATGTGGTACTGTGTGTAAACAAATTGTTTGGTAATGTAAATGAGAATTATATATACACTTTATATCATCACAATCTTAAATACTGTACAATTACATTGTAACATTAAAACAAATGTCTTCGAAGTTGCTTCCTTTGTTCTAGTTTATTGAAGTTGATTCCCTGGATTTCTCTATACTCTTAAAAATTAAAAAAGCAAGTTATACACACTTGTAGTTAGTTTAGTTATAAATACCAAAAGCTTAAACAATTATTTACTGATAATCGCAAACAAAAAATTATTGTTGAAGGTTTTATTAGGCAACTAAATAATCATGCATGTACTGTGTTATACTAAACTTTAAATAAACAAGCTTGATAAAGTAACACTATACTGGCTTCCTTCTGTAGTTTACAAGTTTGTTACACAAAACATCAAGAAAATTAAAATATGCAAAAGGAATATCTTAGAACAGAAAGGAAATTCAATATAGAGCAACTTAATCATGTGCTTCATATTTCAATCTCCATTCTATTGATCTGGTCACAGTAACTTTATTACCCATATCTTATCATCTTCAGTACATATTTTAATGTTAAGTTTCTTTCAACAGATCACATGTATTGTTATACAACATTTATTATCGTCTAATGGAAAAACAGATATTGTATAAATATACTTGAATTAGTTATTAAACAATCATCGATTTTAAACACATTCATAAAAACGTTTTTTTTTTTTTTTTGGTAAAAATATTTCGATTCATGATTTATAGAATTAGTACATGATTGATGAAACAATATAACTTCTAGTTTGTACAATTATTAACTTGTCAACTGGGTCGCATTTCTCGACCAGAAACGCCTTGTGTATTTCAAGTTAAACATCAATAAAAACGAGTTAACTCGTCTTATCCAAAACTATAGTAAATTAAAATATAATCATATGAGCAAATACGGGAATGTTCAATTAAAGAAATGAAGAAAAGATATCAGAATATTTCCAAATGACAAGATTAATTGTCTCCCCCAGCTAACAGGTTAATCATTCAATCGTGCAATTATGTATTAAGTATACAATGTCAACACGTATTTCTATTATTTTGCTAGAGTTGCATATTAAAGAATTTAAGCATAGGAAGTAAATAAACAGAGAAGAATATGCAATTCTACGTTATAAACAAGCACCATTAGCGTTTCACTGGAACTTAATTAATGTTAAGGTTAAAACGCAATAGTTCCTTAATTGCATCAGTCATTTATAATCAGTCTGCTATTGAATTAACTCTCACTAAATCTTAAACAAATACATTTTAATTTTATGATAGTTTTACTGATTTAGAGCAAAGATAGGAAATGATGGGAAGACTTAAGAATGTCTTGAATGTGATGTACATTTAAAACTAAGTAGCTATTGATTAAAAAATTCTTATAGAAAGAGTGACAGAAATAATAATTTGCTGGAATTTACGATGGATTTACCTAAGTTTGCTGGGCTGGATATAATTTTTATACATTGATCTACTGGTGGTAAATATTCTAGAATAATTATAAATTCCATCTGTTCATATTTTTGAGCTCTTTTTATATGCATTAACATCATCTAAATTCAAAATATCAAATTCTATAATATTTAACCCCGCATACTGCCCAAACACTCCGCTTGATATGCTACGCTTAACAACTGTAACATAAAAGACAAATGAATTAATGTAATACAAAATATGATATACAAATTCAAATAATATTAAGTACTTTAGTAACCAACCATTTGAATTGACTTTCGTCAACATGTACGTTGGCAAATCTTGACATTCACGAGCTATGTATGTCCCAACAACCGATAAATCAGAGATTGGTGGTACAATTACTTTCATTGTTTCTCGTACAATTTCTGTGTCCACTTCATAGTATCCTACAAGAATAGTAAATATATGCTACATATGTACATATAGATACATATTTTTTAGATTAAATAACATCAAAGCATGTTCTGATGTTATTTAATTTGTATATTCATATTTATTTATTTTATAAAATATTAGAGATTTACCATTATACATTTTCCTAAGAAGATCATACATATTACGTGGTGGTAGAACTCTTTGACGATTTAATGGCATAACAAAACAGCACTGTCCATCAATATCAATTATGCCAGTTTTGTTCTTGAATAATGTACAAATAAAATTTAATATAATCACTTACATTAATCGCATTTGATACATTAACAAATTTCTTGAACTTACAATGTTAAAATCATGTATAAACCGGCCTTGGCGCCCACCACGAAAATCGGGCACATCAATTCTTTCATAATCTTCATTCTCCAAATCAATTTCAAAACGTTCCTTGAAAAAGGAACCTCTTCTAAGTTCACTATCCACATTTTTCTCAATTTTCTCTAGATTTTTAAAGAAATCAGAATCTGCTGATAATGCTTGATGAACTCCATTGTTGGTGTTAAGACCCTTGTTTGAACTTTCATAAGGAATGGTGTACCATCCTGTCCTAAATATATGCATCTGCGTTCTAGCACATTTTCGATAAATGTAGAGGCCACCAATAATGCCGATTATGAGAATCATCAATGCGACGAGAAATAGCATAATTGTTGCTGTGACATGAAGACGGCGCATGTTCCGGCGGGAGACTAAATAATGACCTCCTACACCATTATTCTGAAGCTGTGCTTCTGGATCTTTTTTTGTATCGTCCTATTTAAGAATACATATTTATTTATAAAAAAAAAACCTTTTCAAAAAATATAGAATAAACAATCAAAAATAATATATAGAATACACAATATTATTATACATGTTTTAATACACAGGGTGATTGCATGAAAACATTACAAAAAAAAGAAGTTATATAGTATAAAAAATGATTGTTAATTGAGTAAGGAAGCAGCAACTTTTCCACATTGCTAGACATGAAACAATCTGGGATTAAAAATAAATAAGTGAATTGTTAAATGTCAAATTGTATGGAAAACTTATTCTACAGGTATAAACTTAAAACTTCTGAATTTATTATTGTATAAAAAAAACTTATTTTACAAATATATTTGTAATTATTGCCTTCAGGTTCTATGTATTATCATGTAAATTTAAACGTAACTTTAATATTTCTATAAACAAAGTCAAATTACAAAAATCTAATTATTATATTGTATATTCTACTCAACGATGTACAACTTTTATTTAACCAGTTTCTTTAATAGAAAAACTAATTTACGATTTACTTAAGTTCGTCTAGCTAGATAAATCTCCCTGTATATAAACGTAATTCTGTATTCATGGAGATTTTCTAGAAAAGTACAATATTAGCAATTTATAATCTTACAACCGCGATAACACATATGATGTGAACGTGTGTAATATAATAACGCAATTATCAAATGACGTATAAAGTATCTCATACGCAGTACCCTCGGTGATATAAACGATGTAACTACGTATGTACGAATAAATTTATGTAGAAAGTATAGTATTAGATAACAATAAATTTTAACGGTAATTGGAATGTTTATGTATCAAAAATGGTTACTATTCAAGATATCTAGGCAGTGTATTATTCAATTCACTTTTACAAGAATGTCATTATCGTGTCTAAATTAAAGGTCGACAAATGTTAGAATAATGCTAACCGGTACGTTTAATTCGACGAAAAGAGGTTGTTCCACTTTGTCCGCCTTCTCGGTAATGGGCTTTGTGATGACCGTCATCTGTTCGGTGTTTTGATTTCGGTCTTGTTCCAATCAAACTATCAATATACCTTCCACGACGAAATCCGTTCCCGTGTGTCTGATCGCGTAGTTATGATCGACGATCACCGGCGTTTCGACAAGCTTTAACGTAAAACACAATGCGCACCTAAGAACACCTAAGTACAGTATAGCGGAGCCCACAGAATTTCAGGATAAACTGCATACATACAAATGCAACTGAGATTGATCGGTGACAACCGCGCCCTCAATCCACTAATAAATATTGCGTGCGCATGCGTCGATCCCGAGCAAAAGATGGTCGAATATATTCACCGGTGTAGACAATACGAACTTGAAGGACTGTGCGAAATGTAGTAGACGAGATACCTCGTCTGCGCCAACGGTAGTGAAGTCTAAATTACAGGGAAAAATGACCTTCTAGAATAACTTCCAGCCATCTTATTTTGATCAACTAACAGTGCCACCTATTTAAAACGTAGAAAAATTCAAACATACATCACAGAGTATTATTATAGAGGTGAAACTTTGGTATTTTTCTCAGTTCTGAGTCTGCTGAGTGCGCGTGCATCACTGCATTTAATTCTTGCTTTATATTGCTTTTATATTTGCTCACAAACAATCTTCATAATTTTCTGGCATCCCCAGTAGGAATACTATGGCTCAGGTACCTCGGGATCGCTAAACCCGTACTGTAGGTACAATCAAACATAGCTACAGCCACAGTTTGCTAGGTTCGATTGTGCTACAGCCCCTGAGGGGAATTGACAAACAAGGGGCTCGAAGCTAAAGAAGCGTAGAAGCTTCATGTTGTTATAACTTGCGTTCCGGCGAGTTTCGCCTCTGTAAAACTATTTTGTTATATACTTTATAATATAAACACTATAGTCTCTCAGGTCCGTGTTTCCGGCATAGATAACGTATATTTGTACATGTTTATATGAATTTTGTTATCGTATGCATATAACAATCGTATCACACCACAGGAAATACGATATTCCTTGTGCTATTATTGTTATTTAAAATTGTCCTCTTATCTTTTTATCTTCAATAACGATCCGACAAAATTATGAATGAAATGGACAGTTCTATTGAAAATATCGAATTAGAAAATCGAAGGGGATGTGAAGATGACGATTCATTTGAAAAGGAACGTGTAATAAATAAAAATGCAGAATTCGACCATGAGGAATTAGTAAAATTAACGAAAGAAGCGATTGACAATATAATTGAAAGCGACCCACTTCTTTCTGGTTTACCAACGGATGTTACAATTGAAGAAATTAAAGCTCAAATTGCTGTTGCACAAGGACAAGCGATCACTGTATACTTAAATCGTGGCGAATTACCGAAAATTGGAGTTGTAGTAATGTATTTTTTTAATAATCTTTTTCGTTTGTTTCAATCAATACCAAATACTGTTAATTCAATGGAATAGTCAAAATATTTGAAAAATAATGTAATTATAAAAGGTTTTCCAAGAGGGATTTTTTATTTATAACAAAGTATCTCTATCAATTTACTTGTGGTAGATACTACTAGTATATTTCCTACCATTTGTGTTTTATTAAAGGTACCAAATTTTAAAACCCCTTTTGGAAAATCCTTTAGATAGTCGAATAAATAAATTTCTATCAATTTAGGTACCTCCTCACAACACAACAGTTTTGGATTTGAAGAAAGCTATAAAACGTCATACAAATTTATCATTAAAAAGAGAGAAAATCAAAAAGAAAATAAGTTGGAAACACGTTTGGAAAAAGTATTACTTATGCTTTGATAATGTGAAACTGGTGGATGATAATGAGAATATAAAAACTTATGGAATTACAAACAAAGCTGAATTGCATTATATGAAAAGACATAGGGAAAAGAATAAATTGTTAAAGAATGCTTAGTTATTAGGGCAAAAACTGTGATTTGTAAATATTATGTTTTTAAGATGCATAATAATTTATATTTAATAAAATATATTACAGTATTGTTTCAAAATGTTGTAATTTGTACCGTATACATTATTCCTCTGGTAACAGTTCCTGTTTTGGCTCTAAAACTGTACATTTTAAATACGGGTTGATGTCTTCCAACAAGAAACAAGTAAACTCCATTGCTACAGACCTATAATAATTTGTTACAGTTAATGTTTTCAAATTTGCCATTTTATACACTGCTTCTAAGCCTCTTTCTGTCACATTTATACATTCAGACACATCAAGGTGTTCTAACATTGGATACTCAAAAGCTAATTTATCTATAACCCAATCATTGACAGTATTGCAACCTCTGAGGATAAGCCACCTTAGGTGGTAAAGATCACATATGCAGCTAAGATTATCATAATTTATAGGATATCCATTTAAATCTATTCCTTCTAAGATGAAGTCTGGATCATAATAATCTGGTACTATAAAAGTACTTTTACTTTTTTTAGGGTTTTCTATCCAATTTTCATGGTTTTTAAGCTTTATTCTACCACCATACTTTAAGACCAAATATGCTGTTGCTATATCAGGGCCATGTCTCTGATACATCTCATATGACCTTTTTTCAGCATATTTTCTGTATAACATTTTTTTATGTTCCCACCAATCTTTTAAATACAACAATTTAAAATCTGTCCTTTTGGGTGCATCAGTCTTATAGAATATTAGAGGTGTTCGAAGGGTAGGTAAACGAGGCTCCTTAAACTTGTCAGTTTGAAGTTTTAATTCAACAGTCTTACGATTCAGACGTATGTTCTGTGTCAAATGAATAATAGCTTTATTATCATTGTAAAATGTTCGTATTATGTTGATATGTAATTTTCGATGAGAGGTTATGGACTGTAAGAGTGGTTTAGGTAGAATATAGGTGACATGCCGAAGCAACATTGTTGTTGTCAAATTTATATGCATCACTTCTTACATAAACTCTTATTACTTCTATGAAACATTAAGTCTTCCTGTATAAATGCTATTTTTGTGTCTTGCAAAGATCGCACTAAATATTTTGCCGAAATTCGTCAAGTTGAGTAAGGTTAGCAAAACTGAAATTTCTCGATCATCTAAAACAAGAAATACGTACACCGTTAATTCAAAATTTACAAAAAATTATGTTCTTGTATCAACCACATTTACACATACAATATTACACGGAAGTACATAGTCATACACATGTCAATTTCAATGGTGTAACTAATAATTCTAGAGCCTGCGTCCTGCGAGTACCTGCAAGCTAACATTTATAAGTAAATTTGTTTAGAAGGATTTAAAGCTATTATAATGTGGTTATAAAAGCGGTATGTTTTTATTTTGAATAGAGAAATAAGCAACTGAACTTGTAACAAAATATTTCTGATAAAACTATTAGATATTTTGCCTTTGAGGTTTCAGAAAATTTTATATTCGGGCACCATCCAATAAAATAAAAGTTTTGAGTTACATAAAACTGAAGTTGTGTTTCAACATTTATTTCAACATGATTCCCATTCCCCCTTTCAGCTCTTTTCTTTATTATCTAAAAACTCTAAAACGAATTTTTAAAAAATTCAAGCGGGGACCCCTATACATTACCTATTTTTAATCAATTATGACCACAGATCTGTGATTATGACACCTTACTGATTTCATTTCAACACGCTTGCGCGAAACTCCGAGCAGACCTGACAATTAACCTTTAAAATTATTGCCATTCAAAATAACCGTAAACAAAGTAAACACTGCGTAGTAGAAATAGGTAAAAAATGGATCATGAAGAAGAATTTCTTAACACCTTTTTCACTCAGGTTGCTCAATTGTGTACAGATAAAGCCAAGGAGTTAGTTGTAAGTGATCACCGAATGGAAGTAAACATTGTGTTTTGTAAAAGCATTATTGCTAATCTGTTTAAAATCGATTCAACTTTTAAGTACGTTTTTATTTAATAGTATGTATATGCTATTATGATCTACGACATTTTAAGTAAAAGTATTTAAGTAAATTTTTAGCAAGTTTTATATGTAAAATATTTTAGTGACGTTTATTTCAATACAATGTAAACAAGCTATACATACGATTTCACAAAAGGAATTAAATTGTTTCTGATAATTAATAGGAAAAGGAACGTGGATCATGTCGCCAAACACAGATGGGTCCATGGGGAATGTTGCTTATGCATTTACCACAAATAGCAGTAGCAGAACATTCATATGCAGATATGGGTTTTCTTCATACCAAAAATAAAGGATTTTTAAGGAAAGATGTAAATATATTAATATTCTGGTTAAAATGAAAACAAATAATTACTATATTTAATATTTTATATTAATTTATGTAGAATTCGCTACGAACAGTATATGAATCCTTGAAGTCTGACCTGAAAAGAGTAGAAGAAATGACTAGGGGAACCAACTCTATTGGCGCAACAGTTGCTGAGGTTTCCAATCAACTATGTCAATACATTACAGCCAAGATACAACTGATAGATTTGTTAGTATGTTATTTGCTAAGTATTTACAATAGTGTCAACCTCATTGGTATCAAAATTTTATGCAATATTATTGTATTACAGTTATGAAAAAATGTATAATATGAGTATAAATAGTAAAGTCATGAAGTACCAGGAATTGTTGCAATGTATAGAGGGAATAGTAGAAAGTCATGCTTTGTCTTGTTCACATTTAGCATTAACTGCATTTAAGACAAGCTTAACGTAAGTAAATGCTAAAACAAGGTGCTAACAAAAAGAATAATAAAGATTATGAGTGCAAATCTCATCCTTTGTAAATTAAAATATATTTTGAGTAGGTTGGAGTGCGAAATATTAGTGCAGTTAACAAAAGCACAAGTTGAACTCCAACATTGGAGGTTCTTATCAACATTAATGTCTCTTTATGGTGCACAAGCACGAATGTCAGCTTGGGAACGAACTTTACAAAACAAAGAGGTTAGTAGCATAAATAAAAACTAGAAAGAGTAAAAATGTTTAATCATCAATTATAATGTTTTTAGTCATGGAAATTAGGCTTTGGTGCGACTTTTCTAAAAGCGAATCAGCAGCCTGCATTGTACCAGTGGTTAGTGAAATTACGCAGTAGCATATTAGCTAAATGCTCTTTGTATTTCCATACTACTTTAAGTCAGCAGGCTAGTCCAGGAGAAATGAGAAGTATCATGAGCAAGCAAAATGTAGATTACTACCACAAGTAATACATCTCTAAGTAGTATGATTTATATAATTTATTGATTGTTGAAAAGTAACATACCGTCATTTCAGAATACAGAGTTTTCAACGCAAACATGATATTCTAGCAGTTTTAATTATATTTGATGCTAGAGGAGTAGAAGATTCAGGACCAGGTTACAGACATCCTCGCAGAGAACTAAACGCTACTGAACATTTCCCGGTTGTTCTCAGTTGTCCTAGTGTAAGTTCTCATAAATTATAAAATATCTGAAAAACAAATATTCATATAGTATCTTTCTATTCGTTTCAGATGTTTGTGCAAAAGCCATCAATTCATTTAGAGAATATACAGAAACGTATTAAAGAACGACAATCCGAACTTCTCGTTATGGATAAAATTGTCTACATTAAAACTGTAAAGGTATGCTATTAAATAAATTTTTAATAAGTTCTATATATATATAATGTATATTGATTTTTCTTTCAGGATCCATGTGTATATGCTATGTACAATACTGATCCCAGAATGACCCTAGTTACTGTATTTGAAAGTGGCAAACCAAGAGATAAGGAATCTCATGTAACATCGTTCATGACTGACTTATGTATGCAAATTAGGTGTAACAAAGTGTATGAAACGTTGAAATTATCGAAATAAGCTGACGTACAAATATGAATTAAAAATATTAAAATACTATCAATGATTATAGTGCGCCAAAAATTGGGTACTATTTTAATTACATGAGACTTATGTATAAATTTTGATAATGGTTTATTAATATATTATATTAATTAATTAATATCTTTAAACCAAGTTTTTTATTTTATTTTCGATTGTGAATATTGATATTCTGTAAGAAATAAATTTTATTATTTAAGTAAAAAGATTTTTATATTTATTACTATTCTTAAATATATACATTTTTATTATTAAGTAAAAGGTTTATAAAGACAAGATAGCTCTTTTCACTGCTTTTTCTTTATTTCTTCTAGCTCTATTTTTATGTTTGCTGCTTTTAGTTGCATCTGTGAAAAGTTGAATCCCTTCCTTTTCTTCAATGACACGTTGCATATGTAACATTCCGTGTAAATTGAATCCAACTGTATCCTAGACGAAACGGTTTTAAATTAAATTAATCCTTTTAGGTAATTACTTAATTATTATTTGTATAAAGGATGTTTCTTACTCTCAAGTTTGAAACTTTTTTCATGGCAAGAGTTTTAACAGTTTCTAAAATAGGTAAAAGTTCTCGAGTTGCCATAATTGGACCATGGTGAGCTTGTACTAAACATAATGCTAATCTAGCCATTAACTCCGTGTGATAATCTGATTCTAATAGTTTAGGAAGCATTTGAAGAATTTCACAGGCAGCTGAATATGGTAACAATAATAATGTTTCTTCCAAATCGCTAAAAAATTGTTAGATTATTATGCAATTAATTTTTATACATATCCTATTGTATACATATATTTACTATACATTTAATATACTTATAAATTATTTTTACCTTGCTCTGATTCGTTTAACTGTTTCTAACAGATAATCTTCTACAGTTGTACAATTGTAAGCTTGCATTTGCAAAGGAACAGCAGGCGTTGTATTTAATGAAGCTACTTTTGACAATTCTTCGTTAAATGCTTTAGATACATCCAAACATTCTAGTAATAATTCAGCCTAGAAAATATATAAATTTAGCAATTTTCGTGAATATGAATCGATTAATTTATATAAATTGTTTATATTTACTCCTCTTTCGCTGGATACAGTTTTTCTTGAGGGTAAAGATTGTGGCTTTTGTCCAGGGACAGCAGTAGTTTCACCAGTAACTAACTCATTTTCTTGACGTTCCCTCTCTTCTTCTTCTTCATCTTGTAGAACTAGAGGCTCTGTGGTTCGTTCATATAATCTAATTACTTTATCAGACCCACAGGATACAACATAAATACCATTTGGTGAAACAGTACAATTCCATGCTTCTCCTGAATGTCCCTGAAAATAAATAAATCAATTTTATGTAATTTTCAATTATCATTAACTTCTTTATTATAATATTATGACGCATTTTAGAAAAAAATTAATTACTTGCAATGTTACAATTTTTTGGAAAATATCAACATCCCATTCTTTTACTTTTCCATCTTTTCCACAAGTAAACACGTAGTGAGTACCAGGAACAAATGAAAGACCCGTCACAGAGTCATCGTGTGCAAATATCGATTTGTGACAATCTCCAAAATCTAAACCCCAAATTTTGATATTTCGATCGGCAGAGCCAGTAGCGATGAGCGTCGAGTCACTGGATATATCCATACATAAAACTGGTAATTTGTGCCCATAAAGCGAAATGAAAAACTGAGAGAACATTATACATTTTAATTACTTGATAAAGTGAATGTAATATTATATATATTTTTACAAATAATTACCTTAAACGTGTCAAGGAAAAAAATTTTTACAGTAGAATCTAGCAGTGCAACTGCAACAAATCTGTTATTAGGACTTATCCTGACACATAATACACTATCCTCCAGTTTTAAAGTTCTCAGATGTAAAACAGACAAAACTTTTGCCTTTATCTCTCTGTCAGGATCTTGAATAAGTTCAAAATTCCAAAATTTGACTGTTTGATCACCACCACCACTTGCTACTCCTTTCTACAAGGACGTAAAAAGTAATTGGAAGTTTATATAATGCTATGGAATTAATATAAATTTTGTTGTCACCTTATCAGGAAATAGCGTAACACTCCAAAGTTCCTTGGAATGTGCTGGTACTTCTTCTAATATGTCACCTGATGCAATGTCAATAATCAACATTTTACCATCTTTTAAACCTACTATTAAATGCCTATCACCTGGTACAAATGTTGCTGTTAAAGCATAACCACATGGTACAGTACGTAAACAAGCTAGTGTTGGTCTAAAATAAAATAAGATAATATTAAATATTGTCAAGATTTTCTACAAATCTTGTGTTATATTGTAATACCTATTCCATAATTTTACAGAATCTCCACTTGCTGTTGCAAAAGCCAAATTATCAGAACTAAAACAAACTGCACGAACTTCCGTTCGATGACCGTGATTTATTATTGACCTCAAATGTTTCACTTCAGCATCTTTATCCTGAGTGAACAAGGAATATAAGTCAATGGAATTATTATTTAACCCAACACATATCTGAAACGATAAAATAAATATTAGTTGAAGCATTTTCAGGTAGATTTCAATAGGGAAATTAAATTTGTTGCCATAACTTACTCTGAGTTCGCCTTCTCTACCCATTACCATGTTTAGTCCTTTGGCCTTAGCAGATACTTTGATAACAGGTAAACGAATCATTTCATCCTTTATTGTTGGTACACCTGAAAAATTTGGTTCTACGGAGCTCCCATGTCTATTTGTGAAATACATACATCGTGTTAAAAAATAGTAAAACACTAATGAAATACATAATTTCTATAAATATATTATAAAAACATCTTTTCATACTTTTCTGCTTTTTTTCTTTCTTTTCGTAATCGTTTCATCACATTCTCTTTTATTTTAGTATCAGGCAAAAATTGAAATAGTTCTATAGTATTATCTACACCATGACATCCTATAACAGTATGTGTTGTATCGACTTCAAGGGATACAACTCGTCCACGACTGCTTCTCAATATACTCCCAGTTTTCTCACATCTTAAAGGATATTTCTAATAGAATATAACATTTCAATGAAATGTATGAACAGTGAGTATATTGCAAATGTAAATATAAATTAATAAAAATATACCATGTCGCTGACTTCAGTTTCGTCTGCAATATTTAGATCTTGTAAATTAACTTCAAAATCTGTAGTTTCACCATCAATGAAAGATACTTTCCACACATGTAATTCATTATCATTGCAACCAGTTATTAAATATTGATCATTTTTAGCTAAAGCAAGACCCCAAACCTTGATTAATAAAAACATTTTTATTAATAACTTTGTGAAGAAATTAAGCTTAACCATATATTCAATGATATTTACTTCTGTTCTGTGACCAACAAGGGTTCTGAAACAATGTTCTGTATCTAAATCCCAAAATTTTATAAACGTGTCTTTACTAGCACTGATAATAATATTGTGATCCTTCATAAATGCCAGTTTAGTTATTACACCTTTATGGCCACTTAATCGACATATTCCAGTTTCTGCTACTATATCCCAAATTATAATGTCTGTATCCTAGAAAACAACAAATATAAATCACATCTAGAACATATACATATATATATATATATATATATATACTTCATCTAACTAGATATCTTACTTTTGAACCAGAAGCTAATTTATGTCCTTGTTTATCGTAAGTCATTGTAGTGATTTCAGATCTATGACCCACAAATATGCTTATATTTTCACCAGACCTTAAGTCAAAAGTTTTAACAGTACCATCTACATAACCAACTGCTATATGTCGTTGATTAGGAGATGCAGCCAAACATGATACATTTACTTTATCTCCTGACAATACTTGAGCCTGCAATAACAAAAACAATGTACATATATATATGAATATTTGTTTTTTGTAGAATAATATAAACGTTTCGTTTTTTACCTTTTCTCCCAGACGTAAGTCCCATATAAAAACATGTTCACATGCACCAACTGCTACAAATCTGCCTTCTTGTCCTTGTAATATTACAAATATAATATTACAAGAAGGACTGGCAATTATATTTAAATTGCCAGCAGGTACATATCTTAGATATTGCTTTGTTAAACCCATTTTCTATTTATTCAGGAAAGTGGTGGAGAGAAACAGGCTTCCCGGGTAATTCTTATCTTTAGGTATAAAATTATTATTTGTTTTCTCTTATGTGAAATGAAGAGTATTTACTTTGAAACAGCGGTTTATGATTGATATTTTCATAATGTAACATTCACTCGATAATCTGTTTTTGAAAGAACATGTAACTAGTTGTTTAACACTTAAATATTCGTTTCATATTTTAGGTTAAAAGCGCACATGGACTATGCTCGTACAGACAGCAACCGACACAGGCAGGTGGGGGCTAAAAAGAGATGAGGGGAAATGGAACCACGTTTTTAGTTGGAGACATAAATCCACGTGGCGCTAGTAAACATCACACACACATATCTAGGGTATCGGTGAGCTTGATAAAGTAACACTATACTGACTTCCTTCTGTAGTTTACAAGTTTTTTTACACGAAACATCAAGAAAATTGAAATATGGAAAAGGAATATCGTGGAACAGAAAGGAAATTCAATCATGTATTTCAAATTTCAATCTCCATTCTATTGATTTGGTCACATTAACTTTATTATCCAGATATCTTATCATCTTCGGTACATATTTTAACGTTAACGTTTCTTTCAACAGATCACATGTACAATTAAAAATTAAACAATACATAAATATTATTTTACATATTATACTTAATCAATACGGACCTAATTAGTGATCACTAATTTAAACTTAAGTGAAAATTACTTAAGCGATTCATAACGGAATAAAATTCAAATTATTTAAATATAAAAACATTACGAACTTTCGTTAAAATCGCTTAAGAAATTTTACTATCAACATAGAACAAACGGAATTGCATTTGCATACTTTATAGAGTAAGTTTATTATAATTCAACAAATTAAACAATGATCGCGAATAAAGTATGATTGATGAAAAAGAGTCCCGAATAGTTATGAAAATATATACTACTCTATTAGATCAAATTTCTTCTAACAATAAGTCAATCAGGATTGAAAAATTATTTATATCGCGTAACAATTCTAATAATGAATATAAAACTTCTAATAATTAACTAAATATTTTTTTACCAAAATTACGTGTACCTGTGTTAATTAACGCGCGACCCTAACTTGAGTAACCCAAGTGCAGCAAAGTGCAGCGCTTACCCAAACTAAGATGACGATTGTGTTTATGTAACGTGTGAATATTATATTCGATAAGAATGATAAGATGGCTCTGAATATATCAATAGGTACGAAATTGATAAACTAAAAACTAACTATAAACTAAAACTGTAAATGTAATAATGCAAATAATTGCCAAGCAATGTATTAAGAGACACTAATAATATTATTGATACCAAGTAACTGGTATTTTATTGTAATGAATAACATCTATTTCATACCTGTTGCTACTTGATCACTTCTAATCGCTATTAGTACTTTTGTTGGTTACCTATTAGTGTTCTTATCTAATATTGGGAGTCCTTTAAGTATAAATTCAATTTACATTGGGAGAATAGATTAATCGGTATCGCGAGCTTTTTTTCTCCACTCGGTATCAATTAATAATGTACTTCCATAAATTTTATCACAACCTTTTGCGGGTTATTTCGAGTTCGATTCTTGTTTTATTTTAACATAGCTGTATTTGTATGAACAAATATACATTAAATTAATCATTTTTTCCTGTTATAGATTGCTGGTTGAAATTTGAATGCGGTGGTGGCGTCATCGACGCCATGATGCTCTTTTCCAGTTCGAGCGGGATTTCACGAATTGTGGCGAACCTGAAATCTTCTTTAAACAAATAGGTAACATATTTATTTATATTTTCATTCTCTGTCGTGTGAATTGTGATCGGTAGTAAGCGTGTTACACGATTTCATAACGAATCATTGCTGATATGAAACGACAACGGTTATTTGAAATTTTTCGTAACGTGGAATTTTATGACAACTCAAAATGGCGTCGTGTTGTAATTCAATCGCGATTTTATATGTTTTAATATTCTTGTTTTATAGAATATTATTAATGCTTTGTCAAATATTTTATCACGAAGTTTACGCCATTACGATAGTATTCACTGTACCTTAGCAAGTTTAAATTCATTTAGAAACATCGTGATTATACGTTATATTACAGAAGCTTATGTAACTAACAAATTTTGATTTTGCAACGTGTCTCGCAATACTTATGAAAATCACGATATATCTTTGGATAGGGTACGACAAAAACGAACATAATTACAACTCTAGTAATGAAAATTCTAAATGTAACACTTCGTATTATATTTGAGCGTAATATTCTTTCACTGAATTTGAGATATTTGAATTCGTTGAGAGTGTTTAACTTTGACAGTTACAGATATCGAGTTTCAATAACATGGGCCAACAGATTATCGTAATTCTGGGAAGGCAGTATTTCTGCGAATAACAAAGAAAAAACAAAACATACTAGGCGAGCACCGGGTGTGCTTGCTTCGTGTTGTTTATCTTCTGTCTCCCTCTCTCTTACAGAAATTCTTACCGAGGACGCTAAAGCCAGTGTTTACTACCTTATTGCGTAGTATCCTTTGTTTCGAAGCTATCGGGCAGAATTTCGTTTACACATGGGCATACGCAAGGTACAGTTAGCATTTCCTGCGTATTGTAAATTTATTCTCGAGCATCGCTGTTTGTTTTGTTTGCTCAATCACGCAGTCACATTTGGTTCGACGGCTACGAACATCGATTGTATTTAATACTGTTTCTTTTAGTTATGTATATTTTCAAAATTGTTTATTGTCGACTTTATAGTCAATGTATTACTGAAAAGGAGTATTGGATCATGCTTAGTAAATTGAACCTGTATACAGTCAATGTAATAAGTATTCGTAGAGGAATCATTTATTTTAAATTGGTTGCTGTACGAATATTCTTACAGTGACTGTATGTACTCTATATTACAATTTCGTTTTTAATTCTAAAATTGTAACCGCCAAAATTTATTTTCTTTTATGCTTCTTTACAGATTTTTCGCGCCTGATGTTTGCAGAGTGTAGTGAAGCTATGCAGTCTCCTATCCTAATCTTTCTTTCAGAAATTTGGTGACCGCGCGCAATGCGGTCGGTAGAGTCAATGTTTGTTGCGTAGAAGTATTCTTATTTGTTTCGATGCGAACTGGCATCGAGTAGATTTTCGTTTACAATTTAGGTACACGCGAAATAGATTGAGTGTTTATTGCGTTTTGTAAATTCTTTCCAGAGCATCGCGGCTCTTTCAAATTTTCTATCGCGAGGTAGAGTCACGGTTGTTCGCCGACTATAATCTTCGGTCGCGTTAGTAGCTTTCTAATTTTTTGTTTTATTTATTCAACTAAAATTGCTCGATACCGGTGTTAGAGTCGGTGCATCATTGAAGAGGAGTTTTAAGCGATGCTTAACAAATAGGAAATGTAAGTATCTATGAATTCTTTATTACATTATAAATTGGTATCTCCAAAATTGCAACAACAGAAATTGATCGTTATGTTTTGTGTTGTTTTGCAAATTCTTCACACCTCACCCCAGGGTTCGTGAGTCTAGCAGAGCTACTACGATGTCTTCGGAGTTGCTGGGCTACTACGATGTCTATCACATAGCAACGAATCGTGAGTCGCATGCTATTTTGTTCCTCTAATCTCCCAATCATGTTGTCAATTGGGCAACTCGCGTTTTGCATTAGTGTTGCGAAATAAAAATCTGAATCGTGTTCGTTTCCAGGATAGTTGCTTTGATTAGTATTTTTCGCGTTTTCTTTCCGGGTAGTGTTGCGTATAAATACCAATCACGAATGCCATTAGTGTTGCGTATAATGAATATTGATCGCGACCAATTAGAAGTAAATTCTCGTGTTTTGAATTAGTATTTCGAAATATATATAAAGAGCCCAAAATTTGATGATGTCACTAGTTTTAGTTTCGTCATCATTATCCAATGTGTCAATTGGAAGAAAATTATTCAATTTTAAATTAGCTAAAAATAGGGATATTTAAAAAATTTGATAAAAGTACGTGACAATATGTTTTCTTGTATTTTTTAATACAAAGGAACTGTAGAAAAAATTACATTACAATAATGTACATTCACGTATTTTGGGAAACAGTCACATTTTAATCAGAATCATTCAATATTCACTCGTGCCTAAATGATGCACACATGTATAAATTGCTGGAATCACATTAAAAATTACTTTTGTAAAACAGTGAACAAAAGGCACTGTTAAGAATTATTTTGTCATCTCTCGAACATACAATTTTAATTTTTTACAATATTAACACTTCAACAATCTTCTTCTATTTGCATTGAATAATATAACATCACAATAATTTTACTATACTTTGTACATCTTTTAAGGGGACAAAAGCTTTACATACTTTTAAATTACCACATGAAATTCAATAGCATTGAATATATCAAGGGTGTGCATTATCTATTAATTGGTAAATTCTCTACAATATATATATAAATATACAAAATAACAGGTTTTTACACTCTTACCAAGGTACAATATTGTAATTATAATTAATGACAAATTATGTTGCACCCTACAGTAAGTTCTCGAGTTACACGAATCCGGAGATTTACACTTGTGTCGCTATGTATATTCTTATACATATTGTGTGTGTGCATTGTTCGACTCGTATTATTTATACAATTCAATTTATGAAAGAAACTTTGGAACAAATTGACCGTGTAAGTCGAGAACTATTGTATACAATAACTATTGCTAATATATCTTACGTATTTAACATTGTGTTGTTGCAAGAGCTGCAGTATCTTTTTTACATTTTGTCACTGTATTTCAAGCATAAATGTTGTATCAAAAGCTTATATGAAATACAGATGGTTCAGCCACTGTATAGTTCTATTGTGTATGCGAATGTTCAGAAACCATATGTACAGTACTATAAATGTATAAAAATCTTTATCCATTATTTTCTAATCTAGGTTTGCCGATTTGTTCTCCTATATGAACTGGCTGAGCTAACGAATTCTGGAACCACATCATCCAGTTGCTCAAATAATGACCTCCCAATTGATTATCAGGATTCTCCTTTATCTGCACATTGTTTAATTCTTCAAAATTGCGAACCGTTTGAAGTTCAGTGAAATTATTATTCACCGAGTAGCCTCCATGCATTCTTACCTCCCTTTTTCGAATAGCATCTTTTACTAACCTTTGCCTGCGCTCCTCTTCCGTTTCTATAGCAGATCTAGTAAATCTCATTTCTCTGACTCTCAAGGCATCTTTCCTTAATCTTTCTTTTCTCTCTTCTTGAGTTTCTTTAGCATACTGATTCAGTCGAGCCTCTCTTCGTTTCGCAGATTCTCTGTTTAGTCTCTCCCTCCTTTCTTCAGGAGTTTCAGTAGCATATAACGAAAGCCGTTTCATTCTTCTTCTCTCCGCTTCGCGATCGAGCCTCTTCCTTCTGTCTTCTGGCGTTTCATTGTACATTCTGTACTCTCTCTTTCTTGCTGCTTCCGCATCTAATCTTTTTCTTCTTTGTTCCGGAGTTTCATAATACATTCTCATTTCTCGTCTTTTCGCTGCTTCTTTCGCTAATCTCTCTAGGCGTTGTTCTTCGCTTTCTTGTTCATACAGTTTTTTTCTTTTCTCTCTCATACACTCTGCTTTTCGTCGTAGTTTTTCTTTATAATCCTGTAAAGATCTTATTTTCAGTTGTCTTTTAGATCTCTCATGTTTACTTTCCTTAGTTTTCACGTTATTGCCATTTTCCGACGTTTGGTTCTGTTCTTCTGTTGCTGGTGTTATTGTAGCTTCGATATTGATAGGGACTTCTACCTGTTTCTTGGCATTTTTGGAAGGATTCGATCGAAGATTGCTTTCGTTGTCTACATTACACAACCATTCTGTGGTGTAAACTGTTTCTTGATCTAGTTCATCTTCCTTTTTTATATTAAGATTTAGTCCTAGAAGCTCGCTTGGTATAGTAACTGCAGAAATACTATAATTAGCTGATTGTATTTGTTCGTTATGATCGATAAATATCTCTGAAATTTGACTCGTCGGCTTTTGTATTTCTATATTCACATTTTCATAGTCTAAATTCTGCAAATACATTGACCCACTTAAAATGCCATTAATATTGTAATTTTCATTTTGTTCTATGGGATTTAATGTAGAGATTAAATTATTTAAGCTTGCATTTTGCATATAATCTTTACTATTTATATTTGATTCTTTGCCTTCGATAACTGCACCGTATCTCTTACTTTCTTTAATTTCGATAGCACAAAAATGTTGAGCCGCGTTAATTATCTCAACTTCATTGAAATCTGTCTCACGTTCATCGTTCTCTTGCTTAACATAAACGGGAATAAAGTCTATGGAACAATCTCTTATTTGTACACTGGTTTCACTTAATTCCATGACCTTACGATCCAGTAAACGGCAGCAGATACTAAAAAGTCAAAAAGCATAGGCACATTAAAATTGAAAGTTTACACATTCTAATACAATTTTGTAACATAATCGTAAATATAAATCGTAGAATCTCTGTCATAATATTTGGAATATTAAATGATAATATACAAATATTAATTAGGTAAAAGATTAGTTGTAGAAATGAAAATTACTGTATTTGGTATCTTCATTTGGAAGAAAATGTTAAGATGATTTAATGGATAGTATAACAGAGTATTAATTAAAGAGTAAATTTCACCTGTGTATCGTCTGCTGATGACAGCTGATCCGAAGATGATACTACAAGTGTTAGAACATGTTCAATGTTTGCTGCAAATCGCAGACTTTCAGCCGTTATCTTTTCCTTGTGCGTCACATGGTAATATAATATAGCCGACAGATTGAGTTAATATCCATAAATTCGGCTGCTTGTCGTTACACGAAATTAATTCGCACGTCGAGCTATTTACCGCTCGTCTATCCACGTCGTTCGACATTAGGTTTGTTCGCATCGACTGCGCTTATTGCACTTGCGCAAAAAGTACGGGCAACCATTGGCTGATTCCCATAGCTCCGAAAACCTGGGTCAATGTTTTTCGCACGGAGTGATGAAAACGAATGGACCAATAGCGGAAAATGATTTAAAATGCAATTTTAAAACGGTGCACATGCGTAGAGGAATGATAGAAGCGCGTAACATTTAAAAACACAGTCATCCGCTTGCTCTTAAAAACCATTTATTCGCGTCGTTACATTCTTTTTATGATAGTTATTTAGATCCTATTCGAAACCACGATCTTTTCCCCTGTGAATGGCTAAGAATACATTTGAATCAGATTGCTTTATTGAAGAATATGTGAAGTAAAATTTATAGGTTGCTGAAAAGTTAAAGAGAAATAATTGAATTAATGAAAGGAACGTATAGTGAATTTCGTAATTGTGTATAGTATGATGCTAAACAAGATCTATAGTAACTTTATTTTGAAGAATTGATTAGGTTTGTCAGGCATTGTCTACCGTTGATAAGGTAGAACTTTAACGTTCTCCTGTTTTATCTTTACCCTTTCACAAAATTAATTTCTGGTTTGGATTTATATATAAGTATACTTGTATTAAATACATATATTGTTAAATAATATGATGTTATTAGAATAAATATGTATTATTTTTATGTTTTTACTTTTTTCTTTTAAATTAAATAGTTTAATAATTAGCAACATTTCTATTTATTATAGTATCAAACCAGATAAATTTAATCCATCAAACAAAATAATATTCTCTTAGTGTAATCCTCTGTTCCTCAGTCTCTAGTTCGGCGGATCCTCGCCAACTATCCAGCAACGGACGGTACATTCGACATAGTAAAATGCCGCGAAATTTCAAACGAAACCTTTTAACGGAAGATCCTATACTATCTTTAACGTGGCGTACCGTTTTGAGCTCGTTCCTTTGCTCGCCGTCAATAAATGTCATCGCTTTTGGTGGCAAAGAGAGAACGCACGATGCCTTACACAGCATCCGAATGCCCAATCCACTTCGCATGAGAATCTTAACTTGAGCGTCATGGACGTATAGCGCCGCGATGGGACCGTTCAGGGAGAGGTCCGACGATGCTTTTTGTCGGGCACTACGTGCTCTGATAATTAAGACATTTCCATTTAGAGTTGACGTTCGGTGACGTGGAGATCCTGCGCCGGGCGCGCGTACGTTTTCGGCGCCCTCCTCTCCCTCCTGCCCCGGGTTACAGAAAAACCTAATCCGCATGCATTGTGTTGATAATTAATGGTGTATGATCGAGGGCCACCGTTCCAGGAACGACGGGAAGATACGGACCGCGTAAGAAACGATACGTGTGTATCCACCGCGAGAAAGATTTATTAGTTTCGCGTAATATAGCGAGAGAACCGATCGACCCGATTCCCCATTCGATATCGGAGTGGCATTTAAGGAAATAATTGGGTGTTCGTGTTTTGCGTATCCGGCAGAAATAGTCGGAGATCCCGGCGACGATTCTGCTTACGTCGTTTTGAGATCAAAAATAACCTTTTTTTTTTTTATATGAAAATATAACAATCGACAGTATTTTGAAAAAAGATTAATGGAGTTACGTAATTTTGAAATGGTTGATTTTTGCATCGTATAAGATGTTTAGAATTTCTCCCTTGTTAAATGTTGTTTCAATTCTTCTGTTACGGTAATAGTTGGACTGCGAATGTTTATGCATTTATGGCAAGTAAAAGTTTGGGAAAGTATGCGAGGATGGTAAGACCGAGGGTGATACTAGATGTAAAGTATCGTGGATTGGCAACATGTTTGTAGATAAAGTATCGAACGATCGTCGCGCCGTTTCGCGTAGGGATACCATTGATGCCGATTACGATGCGACCGATCGCCTCACCGAGAATGTTTTCTTACGGCCGGAGCCTGGACGGGTAGGGCGCAGACCCCTTTATTGGATTTAGTCCCCTAATGATTTTGTCAAGCCGGGACGAAAAGAACCTGCCAACATTCCGTCGCGACTCGCTCTGCATTCGAATTTGGCGCTGTAACCGCGTTCGGTTAACCGACGGGGGATCCCCTCGTAAATTACGCTCCGCGAATCGTAACCCTATCACCTAACACAATTACTCGCGAGAAATAGCTGACGGCCGAGATGATTCTTTAACGTATTTCCATTTCGATCGTGAATCGCGATTTTACGTCTTTATGAATTTCTTGTTATGGGTTTTTCTCCTTGTTTCGTCGCCACCCTATCCTGCGGTATGCGCAGCTAGTAATTTGAATGTTTCGACACTTTCTTACTTTGTCTACAACTTTGTCTATGATGGGGGATAAGGTATTTAACTCTCTCGAGTCGGTTGTTTTCTGTTCGAATTCTATCGTTCCTCTTTCAGAAATTGATTGTATGTGGCATTAATTTAAAAAAAGACTAGGGTGTATAAATACTTTTTCGAGCCACCCGTATATGGGTGACGGTGGCTTTTACTGAAGAACTAAAAGAAATTAATTTTGGAAGTTAAATGCCAAAGTAAATGAATTTGTATGAAATACTTGAATTTCGGTGAAGTTACAAAAATAAATACCACGATAAATGTTTGATTACGTAGTCCCCGATAGTTAGTAAATAAAATTCAATCGCGGTGGAAATTTTAGCGTGGCGGTAAACGCGTTAAATCAACGCGAAAATAAGTTAACGCGAGCGGTGTTCGACTTTGCTCGCGTCGCTTTTTTTTCGTGAAGTTTTTCTTTTCGCCGGGAAGGTTCTGCTATTAAATTAGCGAGATTAAAGTCTTAAATAATTCCCCGGCGCGTTTCGTTCGACGCCACGCGTTCTGCGGAACCGGTTCTAATGATGCTTGCAAAACACTTGGCGAGCCGAGTAAAAGAAATACTCCTAAGCACAATCGACAGTTCGTTTCGTTTTCCTTTCATAACTACCCCGTCGACTTAATCGAGTATCCTATTAACGAGTTCGGCTATGACGTAACTAACGACGCGTCGAAACCGTTATCATCGTGTTCCTTTTATATCGAATCAACTAATTATAGCTTTAATAGTCATGCCTTTCGGTTATTTCTTATTTCGCGTGACTATCTTCGTAATACGAGAACGATAATTTGGCAATTTTAAGACCTTCATTTTTATTTCTCATGTAAATTATTATACGAGTGTATAAATTAATTTTATTACTAAATCAGGCATTTATTTATTTATTTATTTTGAGTCATGTGTTTCTAGCCGTCATTCGAATGACTATTATTAGATTGTCAGCAAATATAAAATCAAAATTGTTGGTATAATATTGAATACGTAAAAGTGCACGGTAAATTATGAGTAAACACTATAAAGAACTGAGAAAAATTCAAGAAATTTCGAAAATTAAAGTGAAGGAAGTACAAATTTTGTCACATGAATTTTACTAATTGGTATAGTAATTAAATATTATATCAAATAGTATAGCAAAATAAATAAAGTATCCTCTGTTAACATTAACTACGTATTTTTTTCTAGGATAATTGTAACCAATATTTTTAACCGAGAAAAATATATAAATATATAAAAAAAACCACCAAAAAATTAAGAACGCGTAATCGTTGAGATTTTATAAATAATGAAAAGGAAAAGAAAAGAAAGTGAAATTACCTAGATGGAAGAATTACCTGGTAGAATTAGTTTCATTTTCCGACGTTTTGCGTTCTCTTGCAAGAACGTAGGCACCAAACCAAGATGAAGTAATGGATGAATACGCGATCTGGTTGGATAGTTGTTTCCGCGAAACAATATGCACGATTGCAAGAATTCTGCGTGTTACGATGATACGGTGCGTTACGTTGGCTTAGAACCGTACCAGACCGAAGTGCACGATTCTCACGAATCGCTAGATTCCTAAGGTTTTATGATCGCTGCGCTGTGCGTGTCCAAGGTATTCGAATATTTCTACTAATGAAACCTTCCGTCTTTATCGAAAAATTCATTTAAATCCTGCGAAATACTTCTTTAGACAATGCAGAATGACTTAATGTGTACAACAGGGAGCTTACAGTTTATGCCACATTAGCTTTTATCCATGCTCCGTTGATCGATTAGGTAGAGAACGACATTAAAATGGTGAAACATGTTACGGAAATACTGCCTGAATAGATTTGGAGTCTAATTGACCAGTACCAATTCTAGATACGAATAACTTTTAAACCTATTCCTAACGTTAAAATTTAGATTTATGAGTTCTAGGTAGGGGTGTGCGGTATCCCGGTCGGGACGGGAATTCCTCCCGGGATCGGGATGGAATCCCGAGAATTTCAAAATCCCGAATACATCCGGGATTCCCGTGAATTTCCGGGATCCCGAGAATTTCGAGATCCCGTAAATGTTCGGGATTCACGGGAATTTCGAAATCCCGTACATTCGGATTGCTGAAATTTTCAAGAATAACAACACTTTCGGAAATCTCAGATATTATTCTATAGCCCGTACATTGTCGGGAATCCCGGATTTTTGCGGGATCTCGTGTATTCTCGGGAATCCCGAATATTCTCGGGAATCCCGGATATTTTCGGGAATCCCGGATATTTTCGGGAATCCCGCACACCCCTAGTTCTAGGCATCAAAAGCCACTAAATATTAAAAAAAAGTTAATAAATTTTGCTGTTCCAAAGTAAAGTTCAACCTAACAAAAGACTTATAAATACATACAAGAACGAATTAGGGGTTTGATTTTAGTGTACCTCCTCCAGGCAAGGGAAACAAGGTTAGAAACCTCCCAAAAATGACACTCTTGAACGAATCGCGATCGTGGATCGCTCTAGAAACAGGAATCGCATGAGGATCGGCTCGATGATCGGAATTGGCCTGGAGGCTCCGCTTGATGTATGATCGGTGCAGAAATGGCTGTCGTCGCGGGGCCGTATCCCGATAAATCTCTCGACTTTTTATCCGCGGATGGACTTGTCGTTCGCGTATAAATGTATCGTTTTCATCAATATTTATGTCGGGGAGGGAGGGCGGACCAATTGGACCGAAGTTCTGCCGGTCCGGTATAGGAGAAACGTCGTCGACTGGGACCGGGACCGGCGATACCACGACCGTCTCTTCTCCCGACTCCAATCGGCTTTGCCTCTCCCTCCGATAATAAAGATATCCATTATACCCGCCGGCTTCTTCTTCCACGGCCAAACATTTCGTTTTGTCGGATCTCGAAGCATCTCTTGTCTTCCGTTCGTTGCGGATTTCTACCACCCTTTCAACGCACTCCTACTCGACGTATGATGAATATATGCATCGTACGCCCATGTATATCGTTAATTGCGCGAGCGTAGTCGAGATTTTGCATACCGCCGCCCGGTGGAACGGTATTCGTGAAAGGCAGTCGTACTTGATACGGTGAATGCGCCAATTAACGACACACTTTTTGGTAGTCGTCACTTTGAGGATATGGTAGGACAATTTTAGCGATTGTTTCGTATTTGATCGTACATAATATGAGAAGGTAAAGCATCGGGCTGGGATCTATACATTTTATTTTTGTTATCGAAGTAGTAGTTTATTTTATATTTATATTCTGAGCGAATAAGTCACCGATCGTAGGTGTTCTAGGTTTTCGTATTCATTTTCTGTGACACTTTTGTATTAATGCACGAGTGTTCGATATAGTAGTCCATATACAGTAAGACTTGGTATAGAATTCCTCTCGAAGGTCCCGGGACCAAATCCAAGCAAGAACAGGAAGACTTCTCGTAGCATTTTACTGAAAGCCGTTCGGTTTCTATTTCTTTTTTTTTTTTTTTTTTCGTTCAAGCTCGTTGAAAGAACTCGAGTATAAAACTCGTCGACAATTTAGATTCAACGGTAAGACACGTACGAGTCGGGACGGTAGCATGGCAGACGCGGAGTCGCATGAATCATTTTTCCCCGATGCACGGGGCGAGTCGCAAAACGAGAAAGTTTTTTCACGATTCGTCGCATAATTTCGTACCGACAGGCAGGCATCCCGAATGTTTTGTAGAATAATTCCGCGACGTACGCGGCGACGTACTAACGAGTTCGTTAACCGTAAAAAGCGAGTTGAAAACGACGGATAAAAAGCTCACCTGATAGAGGAGCCTCGGCGACGACGAACGCTGCCGTGTTCTCTGTATCCGCGCGACGCAAACAACGACGACGGTAATAGAAATCCCAACAATACTGATTACCGCCCTCATTGTACGTTCGTACATCTTTGTTACGCACAATACTATAACGATGCTAATCATGCGCCACGGCGGCGTGGAATAATTTGTACGAGTCAGCAAGTACATCGGCCATTGTCGTGCTGATTTCCACGCGAGCGCAGGCAATCAAAGCGAAATCAAAGTGCTGACCGTACCTTTCTTCTAACTGTCCACGGATTAAGATTAATGTTCCGTTATTGATCATTTTTAAGACGCTTGTATACAATCGAGATTGAATTACGGGGCGCAAGGAAGTCTCATTTCCAACGCTAATACCGCGATGTTCAAGTTCCTCGACGGTATTCCCGTGTTTTCCGGGTCTTTCGGGAATTTGCTTCGCGTCTTGTTACCTTGAAATGAATTCGCCATCCAGAAACGGCAAATTTTCTCGTTCAGCTTTTCGATCGTTTTTCTCTCGGGATACTCGTGCTCGGAGATTTGGGAATTTCTGAATTCGCGACGTCCTCTTTGCTTTTTTCGTTTTTTCTTTTTTCTTTTTTTTTTTATAGTTAGATTATTTAAAGTCGCATGACCTCTTAGGGATTTCTTTAAAATAATGTTAAAACTAGTACTTGACGGTAGCATCCGAGAGAACATTCACGTTTAGAAAAATGGCGGATATCTAAATTTAAAAGTCACTATTTCGCGGAGTCAAATTTGAAGTAAATCGGTTCAATCGTTTTTTAGAAATGTTGCTCATCGATGTGAAAAATGCAGTTTTCAGAAAAACCTATTTAAAGTTTCAACGCTGAATTACACGTACGCATGCTCGCATCAATTTTCTGAGAACATTCTTAAAACGTGGTAGTCGAAAAGCTGCCATTTTGGAAATTTGCAAGTACCCCTCATCCCCGAATAGAAGATAGAAACACGTCGAAGAGAATATCGAGATCGACGGGGGCATTATCATTTTTCGTCCGTCTCTCGGATTCTTCCTTTTCCCCGTTTTTTGACAGACGTGTCTCCTTTCATCGCGCTGACACAATGCCGCTGGCATTAGAAGATAATGATACAGGGGTTCGTCGCTTTCGACACCCCGAGTTCGCTGCGAAAGGTGATTGCGCACGATTTGAAAAAGGGCGACGAGACGCGGGGCCCTGGTCTTCGTCATCGCTATCGACTCCTTTCGTGTTCCCTTTCTTTTCTTTTTTTTTTTTATTTCTCATTTTCTTTTTTATTTCTCTTCCTTCGAGCTCCGCTGGTCACGCGCCTCGGATGCGGTTTTCGTGTCTCGTGTGTAGAAGGGGACCGTCACGGTGGTTTTTTCAGACGATTCGCTATACACACGCCGCGGATTGCCTCGGTTTCATTGTATTTTATTTGGCGGTTCGTCACGATAGAAATCACTGGCGGCACACAGTTTCCTCCGTTTCCTGTCTATCGTGTTAGCGGCCTGTTTTTCAGAACGATTGAAGAGATTCAGTTTTGATTCAACCCTTCCAGCTATAGGGATGCACTTGTGCATTCAGAGAAAGTTATTGGTGCGAACTATGGACAAGATTTGTTGTTTAGTGGACTCTTGTAGCGTCCACATTAGCAGATAGTTTATGAAAAGCACTGCAGTATTTATAGGAAAGATATTTTTCTTTTTATTATTCAAACTCTCTAACATTGAGATTATATAGATGCGATTTGTCTTATATGCTATGGATTGATACAAAGTACTTGTTCTGATCGATACGTTGTGTTTCACACAGTAAATATGTAAATTATATTCTTTTAGGTAATGACATAGTCGAGAGCATGCTTTTTACTATTGGGTTGGTTTGACACCAATTTGGTTTACTGTGTACGTAATTTCTTCGATATAAGACGCATACCGGGTTACAGCTATAACGGCTGAAGATATTAACCACGTAAATGTATATACTTTTGTGAATACTGCAATTGCGGTTTTAAGAGAATATTCTGCCGTCTTAGCGGTGAAGCTACCTAATAATGCGTGAATATTGTCATGGAATGACAATGAACCTGAATTTCCTTGCACTAATGGAAATCTTAGTGTAGAATACTTGCAATTTTCCAAAAAATGAATTCGATACAACACCGTGTATTATCTGTGCGAAATGACGATGAAATTCGAGATAGCACCGAGATGAACAAAAGGCAATTAACGATTTAAATTCCCTTTAAAAGTTCGGTCAGCGTAATTCTCATTTATTTGAACGCGAGTTGACGTCTAGTGATTTCACCGTTGTGTTACGTGTAATTACGTGATCGGTTAGTAAATCTTGGAAAGTCCCGCGCGTGATTAAGAAAGATGCGAAACGGGAAAAAATCGGTGGTAAATTACACGATCTCCGCGTTGGTCATTAATGTTCCTTATATTTCATGTGACTCGTGTAAGTCGTAAGCGCGTATATTACTGGGGGAAGTTTCTCGATGTGTAGCTGCCTACCATAAGTCATCAGAACAATGCTTTCACGGCCACATAGGTATTAGTAGCTCCACCTCCTTGCTCCAAGTATGATCTATACGTTCGAATAGTCCCGGCCTATACTTATTACCTGTTGCGTGTATGTACAGTGTCGGGACTAAATGATAGCGCGATCCTTTTTGTTTATATTTGGGTGTATTGTGCACTTTATGTATCGCACCGTTCTGTTTCATGTGAACGCTATGAAAATCGGTTTCGTGCGATTAGGATGTAAAAAGAAAATGAAAAGTGAGGCCGAGCTTGATGGGATAAAATGATACCACAATAAGTAACGAATAACAAATAATTTATTACTATTTTGTAATTCCATCTTTCTTTTTATGAGTTCAACTGAATGCCTTGGTATTGGGATAGAAGATTTTATACGTATATGAATACATAAAAAAAAGAGAAGAAATAATAGGGAAGTAATTTGTGTGACTTTAGATATAATGATAATAAAAATAAAAGTAAATCTCCCAGGTCTCAAAATTTTAATGAAAATGAAAAAATTTACATGGACAAATAATAATATTTTTAAAAAATGAATATTAAAGTAGCCTTAAAACCATGAAATTTCTCTTAACAATTTATCAACTAATTTACAGAAAACTTTTCTTCCTGCTACCATTTCTTTCCTGTACCAATTAGTTCCTTCCATAATATTTCATGCAACATAATCGCGTAAAAATAATTTATTCAACTTAACGGCATTCCAGTGATAATTGGCCTTCTTCTGGGTACCTTTGAGGTACAAGATCCGACCAGGATTATTAAAAATTAGTGCACCGAGCCGAGCGTAATGTCGTCGATTAATTTTACGGAATCTAGTGCACAGCGTAACAGTACGTGCATTCTTTTTACGGAGAAAAATAGTTTTACTGTCTCGCAAAGTTTAAAGCGAAGTTCGGAATGTTTGCGAGCCGGAATTGGCGCATATAGAAGCTACAGAGGAAACACGTCCGGGTTCAAACAGCCATATTTCACGTGGCGAACTACCGTGGGGAGAGAGGAGATATTCTCCTCGGGTGAAACACGTTAAAGATAGGTAAACGCGGCCCTTTACAAGGTTGTGTACTTTCTTCAGACCTTTAGAATGAAGTCCAGTGTACGAACAGGTTCAAAGAAGAAAACAAGGATGTTTGTAATTTCAGTAGTGGATGTTGCTTGTTTCTTCGCGAAACCAGTAGCGATAGCAAACGTATGCAACGAAGACTATCAAGAAAAAACTACATGGAACAAATTACAAGTGAATATTAAGAATTATTTTGTAAGTTTACAATTTAACCTTTTAAAAAGTCTTCAGAGTTTTGACAGAAAAAAGCTGAAAAAATATTCAGTTCCACCTGCATCCTTTCTGTAATCATCCTCTGCTTAAAATTTATTGAATAATTGGTATGTTTACTTGCATTGATATTCTGATCATTAACAACACCTACAGCTTGTTTGCACAATATATCGGCGCACGGAGAAAACGCAATTAGGAAATGGAGTGAATAAGTACCACAGGATACGTTTTCATAGAAAGTTGTTATGCTCGAGACGCGTAGAAAAATGACGACGTCGAGAGGCAGACAAATTTCGGTGAACTCGATGAGTTCGAGGAACACATGTGCCGTCTGGTAATGATCATTACCTTGTAATGACCGGACGAATCGATCGGGTTCGATCAATTCTGCAACTTAGTGGTTCCCAACTCCGTTGTTTCACTCCTGTGTCATTTCGTAGAGATAACGAGAGTAGGAGGACTCGAATTTGTCAACTATTCAAATTTGTTATTTTGCTACAATGCCATGTAATTTCGTAGAAAAAAATAGTTGAAGGTTTCATTGGATGAAGGATTAACAATTTTAATTTTACTTGGTTTTCATTTATCAATGGTCTTGCGAACTAATTTTACGTGTAATTACGTGTAACGATTATACACAATACATCGCGTACATTTTTCGTTATTCAACAGATACAAATAATTACATTATTCGATGCGATACCGTTATTATATATTAAATGTATACCTATCATAACATTTTGCAATTAAAATCGCGTGAACGACGATAGCTTACATCATACACCACGGATTTATTCAAATCTGTAAATGTTAATTCAATCGTTCGTTTATTTCGCACGAATTTGTTGGCAGCCGATAAAGGTTGAAACGCACTGACTAAAGGGGTACGTAACCGATACTTGCAAAGTTCGCACCTCGAGAACGGGGCGGCGTGTTCGCCCTACCGCGCAACACCGCTCGTTAAACGAATTAAGTAGTTACGCTTTGTTTAATCGGGGGCACGGAGGCCTGAATTAAGTTGTTATCGGGAATTAGCTGATTATACCAACGCGCCGCGAGGTGTCGAGTTGATTTGTTATTGCGAAAATATGGCATGAGGTTTGTTTATGCCCGCCACGCCTCAACACCCCTTGTCGACCTTACGCTCGTTTACCGCTGACCTTAAATAAGCTGCGTGGACCGTTCGAACCTTGGACCAGTCTCGTGGCCCTTACTTTGCTCTTTTTTTCCGGTGCGATCTTTTCGTCCACCCCTTTCACTCGTGCTCCGAACCGAGGGGGATGGATAATGATTGTCTATAATGCTATGATAACACTCCGCGCGCATGATGTATCACTAATGGTAAGAGACTCTCGGTCGGCCGTGGTGTACCTTTTCGGAGAAACATGATACATTTTTTTTGCACGGGGACGGAGGGGGCAAAACTAATATTGACTGTGGCGCATTATGTATTTTTCTTAAAAAGCGGTATCGCGTTTCGTTGGGAGGAATCGCTAAGCGCCGCGAGTGCGTATTAGTCGATTAACCCTTTAGCGTCGGTTCGACAAAACACTCGGTAGGTTCTTAATTTGATGTACCAGCTTTAGAATACTAGCTAGAATACTATTTATTTCATGTCGTTCGCATTCGATCGCGTGCTCCTCCGTGAATCGATAGGTGACCGTCATTTGTTCTCCGTAACTCACAATGAGATGTTTCGATCGATGTTTCCGATAACTGTGGCCCGCGGTTTTTACCGGTGGCGTGGAGTACTATTTATTTCATGTCGTTCGCATTCGACCGCGTGCTCCTTCGTCAATCGATAGGTGACTGTCTTTTCTTTTCCGTAACTCACAATCACATGTTTCGATCGATATTTCTATATTTCCGATAGCTGTGACTCTTGTTAGCCATTTTTTGTCTATCGCTAACAGTAAGCGAATTATCCTGTTTTAAACGCCTGTTTTAAACTGATGGAAGCGCTCCAAGGAATTCGTACTGGAATTTCACGTTAACGAACCTAGGAGAAAGGAAGTAAAGCGAAGGACATCGACGTGTCGTCTTGAAGAGCGGTAAAAGGGCTCTTCGTCATTTTCCACGAAAATTATAGTCATCCATGCGCGTAATCCCCTTTATAGCCGCGTTGCATCAAATTATAACTGCAACGGCGCGCGCTTCCAGCGCCGTCTTTTCACCGCTTTCCTTTTCTCCGTTCATCGTGCTCCCTCTTGCCCGTTCTCTACTCGCTCCAAGTTCGTCGTTTTTCACTTTTTTTTTTTCTTCTTTCATCTCCTCGTAGGTAAGCGTCCTCGAAGCCTCGTAAAACGGCACATTCCGCCAATCATCGTGGCACATCGGCCAGACATGTAACCCCTCGACCCTGAGTCGCGACCTAGCCTAACTTAACCCCTAATTCTACCGCTCGATCCGCGTGGACACACCGATGAATCGATAAATCGTCGATACCTTCAGCGTAGAGCGGATATCGCGAATTCCTAATTGTCCGATTTTATTAAAACAATGAAAGTAAGTTGATTCGATTCGCTAAAGTATAGAATTCCGCGAAATTGGGTTTAAATTGTAATAATTAAATTGTAATTGTATTCCTATATATATATTGTATGTATATATATATTGTATGTATTTTGAAACTGGCTTTTGAATACGCTAATTGTAAGACACCGCTAAAACAGTTTTATCGTTTGTGATTGATTTTTCTGGTAGCGTCAAAATAAAACAGTCATAGCAGAAACACGCATTCGAACGAAAGATGCTTCGCCTCTCTCGAATTTGACTCTTGCATAATCATAAAGTTTCATTTCGTACTTTACGATGTTAGGTAACGTTTTCTTCGCTCACATTTCATGCCACCCAAAGACACGTCGATAGTTTTTGCGAAGACTCAAGATACAACTATTTCTATCATCGAATAACACTTGCTTCATGCATTTCCTGCTACTGGCAAATTATTTTCCTCGTGCTTTAACCACGAAACTTTTCATACGTATCGAAGAAAAATGTTGATTTACGTACTAATTTGTCGGCGAGGAACGACCCGTCGTAAAATTAACTGTAAGATTTCAATTTAACATAAAATTGATTTTAAGACTTTGTACGGCTAAGAGAATTTTACTACGAGGCACTCGATACTTTATACGTAGTTAGTTAGAGGGAAGCCAGGTTGAATTGCAGATATTATCGAAAAGATCGAACAATGAATATTGATTCGCGAATCATGAACTTCGTCGAGAATTCGTAAGGTTCTACCTATCGATCTTTGTCGATCGTTCGATGGAAGCAAAAGGACTATCGGTGGTTAACCATCGTGCATCAACAATCGCGGGGAGTAATTAAAGGCAATAGATCGAAGCATGGATACGTTGTGATCGTGCGTGTAAATTAATTTTTGATGTACTATGAGATACGGCGTTTCACGCGCGAGAAGCGATACGAGTGCAACATCCAATACGAAATTAACGAGAATAGGTTTAGATGCTTCGGCTGATTAAACCTGAAGGGGTACGAATAATGTACTTTTCTTTAGATGGAATTATTCAAGGGGAAGAATGATTGAAGTGACGCATAGTTCTAGATAGTATAGTTTCAAGTTAGGATCGAATTAAACGAATTAAAATGTTTTGAGTTGTTCGAACCTGTAAGTCAGTATTTTTTTCAAATAAGGACGTATGGGAAGGGAAAAAGACAGCAAAATCGTCCTTACGTAATTAATGAACGGCTCCTAGCGTCTCACTTCGTCCCAGTTCGTTGTAAAAAGTATCAAAACGGATCGTTGGGTATCGAGCGGATCGGGGGATCGCGGGTTGACGAGTCTCGTGCCCGTTGGATCCGGAATCGGACGGGAAGACCAAGTGTCACGTCCGCGGATGAGCGACAACGACACGCACTGGATGGCGAGAGGACGAAAGGGAGCAAAACGGAGGAGGCGTGAGACGCGAGAGGGCCGAGGACCGCGAGCGTTGCTCGCGAGGAGGCAAAAGAAGCCGATGAAGACGAAAAGAGCAAAGGGAAGGAGCGAAAAAGGGTTGAGAGTAAAAGGAGAGTAAAAGGCGCGCACCACGGACGTGGAAAGAAGGGCAGGAAAGAGTGGGCTGAAGATCAGAGAAAACTGACGACGAGGGAGTAGAAGAGAATCGAAAGGAGAAAGAGGAAACCCGGAGACCTGAATCGGGAGAAGAGTTCGATACGTTTATGGAGAGGTTCGAAGTCGAGGAATAAGGGCCCGGGAACATAATTGTCCGCCAAGTCAAGGAACCCGAGGACCGCAGATACAGTCTGCCTAACAAGAGAATGTACAGAACGTTGCTCAGGAGTTGGCGAGGGTCCTACAAACTAGAGCGGACCGAGGGGACAGAGGTTTACGCTCGCTCCGCCTAAACCAGGGTCTCCATTTTTTTTTAGAGCAGTCACACTGCATAGTCGTATCCCTGTCGGGTGTTCGAGGGTTAACGTTACGCCAATGACTACGATCGCTCTCTCGCTCTATCTTGTTCACAGCCTTTGTCACGCGGTAGCTTTTGCCTCGGTCAATACCAAAAATGAATTTTATTTTATTTTTATGAATTTAGATTCACATATCACAAGTGTTAGATCATATCATTTCTAATTGTATAGAAACAAAATTGTAGCCTCGTGCGAATTTTGACGATTTTGGCAGTCAACGTGTTAAGGGGGAAGGGTCAAGTAAAAATCACAATTTTGACCTTTTTTTCTTGGTTAGAAAATTAGTTTACCATTTGGAGAATGTGCTCCGACCATTTCAGCTAAAACTTCGAAGTCTAAGTGTACCTACAGAGTCATTAAAGTGACGCACTCCGAACGGTACACGAAGGACTATATTTAGATCCGGAAACTTTAAACGCATTTTTCTCAAAACACAAAATTTCGCGTGCCGTGCAATGTAGCTTAGAGATTTCTCAGCCGATTGCTATGAAACTTGGCACAGAATATTCCTTAAACTATCCTCCTTTGTATCAACCTAAAGGTTTTTATAAAAATTGAAATGAACAATGTTTTTAATCGTTCTTTTTTGTAAGAAGATTTTTTGTACGTGGCGTGAAATTTTAAATTTAAAATGTGTTTTTTTTTTAAATCTAGGTTGATGCAAAGCGTGTTACTATATTTTAACGAAAAATTGGTGGATTTTTTTATTTCAAATAATTAGAGTGATCTGTGCGTTGCACGGCGCATTTTCGAGAAGCCAACTTCAAACAGCTGCTGTTCATTCATTTATGAATATTTTTACTTAAAAAAAAATTATATAGATTATCTAGATGCTATAAAATAACAAGTAATTAGTTGTAAATAAATATATATTACGCACTCTTGAAAAATAATTCGCGAAAAAGCGGTTGTTTAATTGATCCTCCTCCCCCCCCCCCCTTAAACTGCTTATTGCACAGACTGTAGAGTGAAACGGAATCCAAGCAGGATAAAGAAGAAGCAGAGAAAGAGAACCAGGAGAGGGGGGGGGGGTGGAACGAGTGGGACAGGGAGTCGCAAAGAGAATCTTATTCTTTGGTGCGGCTGGAATCCGAAATGTTTGGCGGTGGGGGGCGCGGAGGGAGGACGCATTATCTTCTTGCCGCGGCCAGTCAGCGCCACTCGCGGATTCCACGATACGACGATATACACTTATACACCCTTTCGGGTGGTACACGAACGCCCGTTGTCGCTACAAGCGTGTTACGTTTAAGGAATTAAATTGGATTAGTATACTAAATGCGCGACAGAATGCGAACGCGACTTTTGAGGTTGCGTTTCACCGCACAGAAATAACAGAGGAGGTTCGCGACAGTCTTTGTACCGTCTTACCTTGTATCACCGAAGGTTTTTACGTTTCGATGATTCCTCGACGTGGATCGAGTCGTGATTTCGTGTTGGTATTTATGAGATATGAAATGAGAATTAATTCTTTTCGATACAGGGGTAAATTAGTAGTTTTGTTGTTTAAGTAGGGTTGCGAATCTGATTTTTTTTTAAAGAATAGGTCTTTCCCTTTCGCGATGGGAAACGCAATTTATGAGATGACGAAACGAAGAAGTCAGATTATCTAGAGTACTATACAAATGTCTTTGGTGACATATAACTAAAAAAATAAAAATAAACTCGTGCAGTTTACTTGTAACATAATATCCGATCTCTATGGTGTTTGCAAAAAAGAGGAAGGAGAATCGATCAAACAAAAGGAGCTAAAATAGGCAGTGCCCCGGCAGGGAGAAGACAAGAAACAGCACGAGTTATAAACCGTGTCAGGTTGGCATCGGGCCATATTCCAAGGTACATAACCATCGACTTTTTGTCGTCCCCTGCGGCAAGGTGAGAAATTGAAAAGTGGCTGTCCGCTCGAGTAATTAAGATTTCGGGTCTTTGTATAGCAGGGTCGCTTATAAAGTTGCACCCTGTTGATCTCGCGCGATCGTTTAAGAACGTTGTAGGTTACCTTCGAAAAAAAGGTCCTGGTTGTGAAACTCATTGGGCGGGTGCGTTTCATAATAAGCGTTATTATTCAAAGTGTACGCGCTAAAGTGACTATTATTCAGTAAGGATAGAGGATTCAGTAACTATTATTCAGTAAGGTTTATTTAGGAATTACGATAATTTCATTTAAAAGTGACTATTATTCAGTAACGAGGAGTATCTTTATCAAAGAATTTGTCTATTTCAAAAAAAACAGGATCGTCTTTATCAAAGAATCGTAGTTTACTAAGTATTGCCCAAAAGCGATCAGGGTTGACTATCTACAGGCGCAAAAAGAGCTCGAAGGGCAAAGGGTTAACTGGAGTCTAGTATGCTCGAGTGGAAAAAAATCGAGGCAAAGTTTGATAGAGTCGCTAGTTGACCCGGTGAATGAGTCCAGGGAAGAGGGGAAAGATATCGCGGAAAGAGTGCCGATTCCGTAGTGGTAACGAGTCCGAGATGGCCGAGAACATCGGCGGTGCTACTTCAAAGCGGGAATCCTGCGCAATCAGATTCTCTTGCCCTCCCTGCACGCTTGAAAAACCGAGCGACGGGCCTTACCACCTCTTCGGTTCTCCTTCTGTCCTCTCTTTGGGCTGCCCGTTCGCGAGGATACCCGAAGGCAGTCAACATCGAGTAACGATCATCTAGCGACAGTCGCGCAATCTCGACGATATCCAGCCTCCGTTAACACGTTGGCTGCCAAACTGATTCACCCGACAATGTCTACAGGCCTAACGTTTTGTCTCGAAACGATTAGAGACTACAGAATCTAACATTTGTCGTATTACTTATTTTTGTATTCTCATAAATATTTACGAATTCTATCCTAGTTTGATTTCGTCAACACTTAGCTTTTAGAATGAATTGTTGAAGTTCCTTAGCGAAAAACTCTGTCACCCATATATGGGTGACGTGGCGGCCAACGTGTTAACGCTACCGTTCCTTTTGTTTTCGCAGTTTCTCTTCTTTTTAGCGATAGCTAACGTCACCACCGACGAACAGTCCCGTTGATTAACACTTTAACTACTGCCCTGTTTAGAAAGTTGTTGGAAGAAGACTTTCTACGTTAATGTACAGGGTGTTCCGTTAAATAACTCACGAGGGGATGAAGGTGTCAAACGAATCTTTTTCACAAGTTATTTGGTATCTGGGGGGATGTTATTTGGAGGAAATAATTTTGTTGTAAGTGAAGTAGTAAAGGATACATAATACGTACATTTTGTCTGTTCCATTAAAGAAATTCATTTGTTTCTTAAATCTTCCTTAGTTCATTTATAACAAAATTATTGTATGTATAATGTTTATACTATTTATTATTTATTATGTAGAATAAATGTTACAGTTTTGTGGCTCATCATTGATTGGTGACAAGATATAACGATACAACCCTGAACATGCCACTTTTGAAGATGTAAACATTTCCCACAATATTTGGTTATAATACATATTCGATGAATATGTTACATATGAAAGTCAACTACCAATAACCATTTAATTATAAATTCACTAAATCAGAAGAATTTAAGGAGCGAGGAGACAACAAATTAATTTCATAATCAGCGAAATTTTCACGCGCTTCGCATTTTCAACCGCTGTCTTTTATATTTCTGTTTCGATCATCAATTCACGTAACAGTAAATACGAAACAACGTTATTAGTGCTACCATAGTGATGCACGCACGCTACCAGCGACCTTTTCTTTTTCTTTTTTCTTTTGATTACTTACTTCGGTTATACGTCTAGGGAAATATCCCCGAAGACAGTTACGAGTAATTATGATCGTATAAAATATTACACCCGTATTAATGCGAAGTGAATATTTCCATGTAATTGAATGCGTTTATGCGTTAACGTCGTAAACTCGAAATTTAATGGCCACTGCTTCTTCGCGAATCTAATTTGGCGCATTCCCGAACACCGTGCTCCGTGATAAGTTTTCAGCTTGCCGAATGTTCCGCGACTTTTTTATGGAACAATTGACGCGGAGAGTTTACAATCATTTCTACGCTTTGAAATTGGATGGTTTCTTATTATATGGTGTATTTTGTGTTTTACGTTGTTATAAATTAATAAGTACGAACTGTGTATTTTTAAGAAGTTTGTCTAGTTTGTAGCTCCAAATACTGATTGACATATATAATTTTGTAATTTAGTCATTTTGTAACCTTTTAGGGAGAAAATTATTGAAGGTGTACGTTTCAAATTTCCTGATTTATTCATACTTTGCAAATATAGAGGAATTTTTTCAAAGATAAATAATTAATTTTGCACACGTGATACATGATTAATATAAAAACTTGTGTCCACTAGTCATTCTAAAAAGAAAACAGAAATTCTTATTTTCATTCAAAATATCAAATATCAAAGATCAAAATATCGTTAATGCTTGAACAACTGATTATAACTCGAGGAATCCACTCTGACGGCTGTCACTTCGAGCGGAGTTCTGGAAAAATTTGGGGAACGTAATGAAAACTAGTAGTAAATCTGTTACGGCTATAAACGATGATACGAGCAATGATCCACGCGCGAAAATGCACACCGCGGCCACGCTTGTTATACGTATCTATAAATTTGTTTTAAATCCCAGGATTTATACGCGTGAATATCGTTCCGAGGCTACGCATGAAACGCGAAAGATTGCGTCCGATCGTTTGGGGTGACAGCATTAGATTAATTGTGCAATTAAAAGACAGGTTGTACTGGTTCAGGAAGAAAGCCTGTCCCAATTACGTGGTTATCATATCTTAAGCCACGGATTATGGTTTTTTGGCTACCTATGAGAAATCTAATGGGAAGCGTTCAGGCTATGAACATTTCATTAAAAAATGTAATCATCTCGCGAGAGATCAACATATTTCTTCTGTAGATTCAATTTGAACGATTGGATCGAACAACTTTGTCTATCGCTATTTTTTTGTGCGAAATTGTCAACATTTGGTCGTTTTATTAACTTTCGTCTCGTTTTCCTTGACTATTTTGTACGTTAGAAGAGAAAAGATTTAATTCCCACTAATAGGTGTCTCAAAGATTAAGCTACCGATATTAATTTGCGTACGAATGAGTACCGAACGGAAAATACAAGATAAGACGTCTTTCGAGTGAGTGATAATTATCGCAAAATGTGTGTAACTGGATGATGAATCGAGTGAAATCCTAGTAAATTTCATAGTTGTGTAATAGAGTCGTACAGTATCCAATTATTTTCTTTCTCGCAAGTCACAACACGGATGCAAATTCATTTACGTCACCCTTGATTTATTTCCATTTTAACCATTTCAGTCGGCCATTAGACTCGCTGGCTCAAGTAACGCGTTTCAAACTTTGCTCACGGATCGTTAATTAAGACACGCGTGGTGATTTCTGTTATCGTCCATTTAAAAATCTTACTCAACTCCTATTTTTCTTCTATTTTCGCGCCATCATTCCAACTTTTATATCGTAAACCTTCCCTTTCTTCATGTTTCATCTTTTCTCCCATTCGCGATCCTATTATTAATTATCAATTTTATCTCTGCCATTCATAAAAATACCTTTACGATTCTTGTTCTAAAATATTTTGCAAATAATATGGAATGAACAATGAACAATAAAGAAAATGTTGATCTCTCGAAAGTTCTAAAGGTATGCAAACCCCTTAAGTGGTTCAATCTAGGCGCACTTAAGCACTGCGAGCTTTTCTGCGACTAACAATGTTTCCTATGACTCTATAAGCGCGCGAGTCGAATGCATGCATTGCGATCAACTGTAAAATCTTGACGCGACGGGTTTAATGAGAAAAATGACGTTCCGCGCGGCTCGATGACAGACAGACAACCGTTACGCGAAAAACGTTCCAATCAGAAAGCACCGCGTCAGAACCGAGCATTAAGCATACTAATGTAATTCTATCAAAGTTGTGCTTTATCCCTAGCGGCTCCGAGTTAAATCGTCGGGGATGAGAGATGCAATCTGCCGTAACAGAACTCGTCAGCGAAACGCCAGCGAGATCAGTGAGAAACACCGAGAAACAAGGCCTCCGACCAATTACGGCGAGTAACTATCATATCAGCATGAATGATCTTCGTCTCGTACGCGGCGCGAGATAACGAAGGATATCTTTTGATCCTATATACGTTATGACGTGTGGATGCACGCGTGATTCAGCAGTGTGTATGTTATTAGATAATATCTTTAACTGTTTCGGTACCGGTATCCAGGATATTTCTCGTATAGAAACCGATGCGATCGTTTATAGAGGACAAAGTTTAAGAACGTACCTCGATCGAGCATTAATGACGAAAAATTGCGCCTTTATCGTTTACATTTCGATTTATATGCTTAAAGGGTGGGGGGGGGGGGGTACACGCAATCACAGGTAAGATTCAAGAATTTTGTTTTCACTATTTAAATACAAAAACGAACCAAAAGTTCGTGGGTTTTGTACGGTTTGAATTTGTGCAATTATTTGCAAAAATTACTTTATATGCAAGCGTTACAATGTCTCCATAACTGCGCTAATTTGTCTACGACAAATGCACAGAAAGCAGCCCCACCACTGGGAGATATATCCCTTGAGCGGTCCAGGAGGAATTATTAACTATATTAATTTATTAATCGTTTAATTTGATTTTCGTTTTAGTAAAATCATGGAAAATTTTGAGATTCGGGTACATTTACGAATATATTTGATTTGCTGCTTCAGTTCGCAAAACGAAAAGTTCGCAGTTACCCAAAAATTTTGCGTTTCTTAAAAAAAAAAAAAAATGTTCAAGTATGCACCTCTTTCGAACCGTCCTAGGTAGACCTCCCTCTTTAGAGCAATCGAGTTTATGGAAATGCTTTTGCGACCCAGTCCACGTCACACGTCGTGTATACGTATTTCGTCCATTCGTGTACATTATAATTGCACGAACATCCGCAGTCTACCGATGACTGATTCGCAATTGACGGCAAGGTAACCCAATGATTATAATCAACACTCGCGCAATATATCATCCCGTTGTACGCGCGCGAGTACAAAACCGCCACCTGTTGCGATCTCTATCCGCCATCGCGTTCGAAAATATCGGTGGATACTGTTAGGACATCGGTGTTCGTGACGTCATCGGACATCTGCATTTATCATTAGCCCGACTCATTTATCCAGGCGAGAAAAAGAATTTCACATTCGCGAATCGCCGCACGAACAATCCCGCGAGCGATCGTTTCACTCGAAAAATTCGCTCGATTGATCGATGGATTCGATGTCGAATTTTAAGTGCACGCTGTCACGACGTTATCCGTTGATCGTTAATTGTTTGTCAGCGATCTCGTGTTTCACAATTTAGGAAAGCACCGTGCGAAGTTGCCGTTTTCCGCGCGAGGAATAAATTAACGTCATCCGTAGCTGGTTTGAGCGTGATCGAGCACGCAGACGGTGGCTCATTTGAGCGTTAAAACCCTCTAGATCATAGTGGTCAAATACACTTGCCACCTTCCTGTGTTTAATAATTATTTCAACGAATTTTTGGAATCTCGAGCAGGTATTTTACATGCCGTCGTAGTTTGTACTTTTTTTTTTTAATGGAAACATTTCATTTCTTATGAAATTATTATCGATATTCAAACGTAGATTTAGAGACGTATTTGGGACAGTCTGAAATGTGTTTTAGAATTTTTTCAGATTTTTTAGTAGGCGATATTTTCAATAGGGAGAGCTAGTAATTCTAGACGATCTTGCGAATATTTGACAAACTTCTTACAATTAATGTAAATTGATTTTATATCGAGTGTTATATTGTTTAGTGTTTTCTTGGATTTGGATAACAAACGTGTAATTGTGTTCTAGTCGAAATTATTATGTGTGATTTCAGCTGATCTAATTTTGAAGAACAATTTCACAATTATTGCATGTGGTTATTTAAAATAATTATAAAAGTGAGCTAGTATACCCTTTGTTATAATATTTCAAATAATTTTATTTCAAGTGGAAGTGGAAGAAATAATATCTCCATTAATATATGATACCTTAAATATATCATACAACATTTCAAAAGTGGCCAGGTCTGATTCACTTCCATCGTTCCCAGAAGTGGTCTTCCTCGAAGTCTCGAATCCTTCGATGGCTCTTCGCCAAGCTCCTTGCTCCTTGGAGTACTTCCGGTTCCGCCACTGTTGGATGTCTATCATCACTATGTAGCCAGAGCTCGACATCTTACCGTTACGATCGGCAAACAAAAGATCGGCCGATCTTTCAGCGAAACGGCTGCAATCGCGATACATATGAAATATCTAATTTCGCGTCGGGACAACAGATGCGAATCAATATTGCGTCGTTAATATAGGCACGGGCACAATACAGTTACTCTAATACGGGGTAATTATACGATGCAGAAAAAGTGTCGGTGTCAGTGTTTGACAAATAGGGTAACTAACCGCGGCGAAGATTGCCGTTTCCTCGTACCGTCCATCCGACGAAGCTACGGCGTCGATCGAACAACGACGGTAGCGTCGAAACCTGCGGACCGTGATTACCATCGACGATGACTCTTGACGACGAGGACGACGACACCGATGATGAAAGATATATGAACGACGATGAATATTACCTAGGCTCGCGAAAGAGTTTCCCCCGCGTTATCTCCCTTTATCCTCCGGTCTTTTTACCTCGTTACGAGCGAATAAATCGACGAGGTCGACGCCGAGGTCGGGTTCTATGGTCGCCAATAGGAGGTCAGCCAACGCTGATTCACTATTACCGGGGATATGGACGTCGCTTCTGGGTGGTAATTAGCTCCAATCCCAGTAACGGCGTCGTATATCTCGTGGCAATTTTTACAAGGTTTGAGCACCGACGTGGCGGCCTCTCTGTTCGTTATTTTCATACTATCGTCGCGTCTCCTTCTTTCTCTGCGCCAGGACTCGGTCTATCCTCTGTCTTCGTTGTCCTCGCCGATGAATATCATTCCTACGACGTTGTCGTTTGTGTAAAATAATGGAATGTTAGGTGACGAGTTGAGGGGACCTTTTAAATCCACAAATTTGATGTATCGAGAGCGATGGAGAGCAAAATGAATTTTATAGGAGCGAAGGGTCGGTTCTGGAAAAGGTTTAGAAAAATGATAATCTAGGCTATCTTTTTACGGTAGAAGATTTTAATGAAAGGAGCACGAGGGAAAGATCGAAAAATATATTTAAATATCTTTCTTTGGATAAAAGGTTATTCTTATTATTAAGAACAGTTACGCTAAAAGTTCATAACCAGGCACGTGTACTTTTACATTAAAGTAGCCCGTACGATTTGTTCGAATTCACATAAAAAATAAACTATGTAGGACATTATACAAGAGTAGCGTTATATAACAAAAATATCGCGTCTTCTCTTTGACGTGTTACGAGTAGTTTACTCTATTTGTTCAATATTCTATGCGTGGAAGCTTTTGTGAAGAATTAAAATTTGTATATTACATTCGATACTGGTATCATACAATTACGATTTATTTTGCATTGAGATATGTATTTAAATCTTGTAAAAAAATTCTTGACAACAATTACCTACTCAACACGAAAATTTTCAGATAATCTGTATTTATTGTATAGAACCCTAAATGTGATAAATTACAAGCATCTTGTCCGGATATATTTTTTTCCCCGCCGAACGATGCTCCTTTGTGTGAAGCTTCCGTGATCTTTCACTTCGGTCCGGATCGATTAGAAAAATCCCATGCGAGCTATCGAACGTTTCCTTCCTTTGTGAGGTGTGGAAACTGTAACGACTCTGTCGACGATAGGCGAGAGGAGAAAAAATACAGGTACTCGAGTGAAAGCGATGTGGGAACAAGAGTGAATCTTCCGGGGGAAGATACGGGGCAAAAGAAGGAAAAAGGAGGAAGCGTGGGAGGAGTTGAGTTGAGTCGACGTAAAGGGAGTTTCATTGAGAGTCTCTCGATCGGGAAAGTGGTGGCAAAAAAGGTAAAGGGTGATCCGCGTAACAGGTGCCTAATTGTTATTTGTCAATCATTTATGATTTTACTTTTTTTTGGAGGTTGTTTCTGTCTTGTCTCACCCTCAAACGTCTCAGGAAACACTATAATTAACACGTTCACTGCTAGACTAATACATTTGTGAACATTTTTGAAATTTTAAAACAATTGGAAATCGCATAATATGAAATCTATTGCAATACTTATACATTACTACAGGCGGTATTATATTTACAATAATAAAGCAAGCGAAGAAACTAATCGCACTGAACATAGTTCTAAAATAAAATTAAAAATAAGTTTCTATGATTATATTTTTTATGTTAATACATATTATGTTAATCGTATACGTACAAACTATCGTATTCTTTATTTTTTTAGACGACCAAACAATTCTTCAATACCACTCCCGTCCCATAAAAATGAAGATCAAGTTACGATCCCATTGACAATATCGATTCATCATCGACTGGACTCCGTTTCTATTCATTTCTATGGCACGAGTCGCCTTTAATTTTTGCGTAACAGATCAACAAACGTCCCGAAGACGAGCTTCCGCTTCGATTTCAAAACGTAGGAGCGATTTCGCCCCCGTGTCATTTAGTTTTCGCTTCGCGCACAGTCACGAAGTCGGATTGACTGGATTGTTCCGCGATCTTGATTAGGATGACTCGCTGGAAAGCTTTCAAAGCGTCTCGTTTGCACGTACTCGATTTTTCCTTTTGAAAAGGTGGATGTCATTCGGTAGCCAATGCTCGTATATACCAATAGCAACTATATCGACGCAATTGTCGACGATTCGACACGTGGAACTTCCTAGTTCCACCGGTAGGGAAGAAAGGTTGCCTCCCAGGTCGAAAATAATGTAATTGTGGCGTTCCGTTAACTCGAATGAACTACCGTGCATTGTGTTTTTCCTAAAATTAGGCTTAGTCGGACCACCTAGTTTGGACTGGTGCCGAGGGCGTCGAATCGACTGGGATAGAGCCGTTTCTGAAGTTTCTGGAAAGAGGAATGGAAAAAGTATAACCTGAATCGATGCTTTTTTATTTATATTATTTTCTCTTTTTAGTATTTAATTTTTATTTTTATGTAGAAATTAATTCCGTGCCTTAATATTTGATAATTTATAACTCTGGTTTAAAGTATAAGATATACTTATTCGTCACTCCAACCTCAACTAATTGCTAAACATTTCACGATAAACATGCGAAGTTACGGATTAAAAGATGACGAATTTTTGAAAGAGGTTGCGGAAAATAATCCACGTCTAACCGTGCAAGGAATAGTCTGATAAATGAATATTAATCGCGACGCGATCTTTCGTTGGCAAGGAAGGTGGATAAGTGGATTCTTCGCGAATGAATAATGATTCCTCTATTGATCTCGGTGCAAGGGTAAAGTAATGGATTTTTCATAGATTTTAATTCGAGGCATAGCCCTGGCCATGTACGCGCTAACGTTACAGTGTCGAGCTAAACAACAAATTTCCACTTGTCAGAGAATTTCACAGTCCTTCCATTTTCCATTGGAGACGGTGCTCAAGGTCATTTCCGTGGTCCCTCGAGGCGTTTAAACGATACATCGGAGCAAAACGTGTCCGAAGGAAAAGTACCGTTGCCAACTTTATTGACAGATCTTTCGCTGGATACTGCGTACGTCTTGTCGTTGTCAATGCGTCTCCATAAATCACGCCGCGGAGATCAAGGACGGGAATGACTTTTGCAACGAAACGGCCGGATAGTTAGCGACTTAGTCGCGGAAGCGGGGAAACAAGCGGGGAAAATTTAATAAGTTGTAAATTAAAAGTTTTCTCAACTGTCGTTTCCTTATGGTCGATCGACGGGTACTTGCCGATGTACTCGTCGTGCGTTATGGCGATCGTGGTCGCGACGCAGTATCTCCCGTTCTCAAAGAATATTGCACAGGCGAAGGTTTTACCTAGGTCGTCGGACGTTTAAGTATCAGTTTTTTCGACATCGTTCAGGTTCGAGTTGCGTTTGGCGAAATTACTTAAATACAATTCTACGAACATGTCAATTTTATTGTTGCAATGATTTGAATTGAAGTATGGAGTTAATGAAATTTCCAGAAATAAGTTGTGGATTATTCACCGAATAAACAGATATGGTCATTTATCGTTCTTGAAGATAATTATTGAGGACGTTTATTTTAGTCGAGCATTTAATACTGTTCCACCTTTAAGGCTGAATTAAATTTAATCTCGTTTAATAAGCACAGTTCTTATTTTATTATTAAACTATTCAAATTCAAATATTTCAATTTATTCTCTTATAATTTTTGTTTCAACTATTGGAGGAATCCAATAGTCCATCTAGACATTTTTGATACAATATTGATTTGAAATACGATATTCTTGACATGTGTAGTTTTTGAGAAATATAAACAAGAAATTCGATTCGTAAACAAACTTTGGTACTCCAGCCCCTCAAATGAAAATCTAAATTTAGTTATTTAGTTTTTCGCATAAACAGGCATGTTTATATGAAATATTCTTATAGTTTACCTTCTTAGATTATTGAAGTTCCTAAACATCCTCAAACAAAGAAAATCCATAAGGTTCGGATCCTTTCAAGAGCGGAAAATCCATTCGGAGAAATTCTAGCTTCCACGTCCTGTGACTTACCAAATTTACCATCTTTTACGGTGTGGTTTGATATTTCGAATAAGTGGCACCTTTCGGCGGGATCATTCAGCAGAAAATAGAAATTACGTGGTTGGTCTAAAATACACGAATTAGATGAAAGTGTCCCTGCACGTGCTGGGCAAGGTGTTTGGGAGCGTAGCACGAGTCAAACTTGGAGGAGGAAGAATTCCTCTAATGAAAGGAACTTCTTTACGGTGTTACGTCGATACCTGCCGGGTAAGGGGAACCGAGCCAGTGTTCTGGCGCTGCCATTATTTCAAAATTTCCGAATCTCATAGGTGTATTGTGACTTAATTCGCCCTCTCGCCACGGCCGCGATGGGTGGTCGGTGGAAGTTTCCATGGTTTCCCACAAGAACGCACCCCGTTGAGCGGGCACAAGTTACAAAGGAAAGTGAACTGGTCAGGGGGATCATTTATTTCAATTTTATTCGACGATTTTTACTCGTCACAGTTTATTCGTGCACTTTTTAATTAAACTTAAGATTGTAATGGGTTGGAACGAACGTTATTTACAAATTTCATTGCAGAAGCTAATTTGAACTTGATTTCACCTTAATATTTTAAATGGCACTATACGATTTTAATTTCATGTCGAATGTCCTTTAATCTCGATATGTCCTTCGGTGACTTTGTCCATTATGAGAAATAGGTACGTTTAGAAATTGTTTACATTGAAATTTGTAGCCAGCTTAGTACCAATTAATCTTTCGTTTCAAACATTTATTCGTAAACTTTTCGAAAATGCCTGGAAGATCATGTAGACCTTTACGATGAACACCGTACATGAAAATTTTACGGAACATTATGTAAACAGAAATTCTGACGATCAATTTTCATGTACATCTTACATTATTAGATGTTATAATGCAATACAATTTTCTAAATATAAATATTAAAATATGCATCACAATCAGTTATCGATATCGTTGATTTCCAATCTGAGAATAGACGTTACTTCAATGCACCCCTTAATATCCATAATATTTGCATCGTGAGAATTACTTAATAATCGAGGGAAAAAAAAAGAGAAAAGGCTTTCCTTTTAAGAGTTCCAGGGAATCTAGGCACAAAACTCCCAGCACGACTTCCTTCGCGCTTCTATGTTTCGTGAGAACTATTACTTAAAGGATTGAAGGGAGGATCCTTTGTAGGAGGGGGGCGGGGGCGGAAAGCAGCATCGTAGATCTATTATATCTAGACCATAAGGGCGGAATTGCGTGAAAACGTGGAACGTTTCTTTCACCCTGGATCGCGTTTTTATTGGGTCGCTCGACACTGTTTCCACGTGGGTGGTTCCAGCTAGGAGCATTAACAGGACTTTTATGGCAATTTAGACGCCGTTCACGGCGCCCCGTTAGACAATGCTAAATCTTCAGCCGGGGAAAGTGTATCCTTTGATGTTGCGAACACCTACCACGATCACCGATTGCCTGGGCTCCGATTGAATCGTTTACAAGCCAAATCGATTAACTCCACTTTTACAATTTTTGTTTAATTTTAGTTTCTATAGTAACTTTCTATACTCGTAACTCTCAACTCTTTTTGGTCTTATGGAAAATATTATTACTCACATAATTTATTTCTGAAGCTAATTTGATTCACTCTATACTCTGGTGCTAGTCGTTGAAATAATGGAATCGAAAAGTTCATAGAAATTTAGTTAAATAATTTTTTAATACAATGGTATGCATTTGTATACAGCGCACATTTAGATGAAATCTAGACTTTTAATAATATACTTTCCAATTTTCATTTGAATCTATATCTTAAACAGAATTTGAACAAGGTAATTAGTTTAATGATAACACATTTTGTACCAGTCTTACATTTTCCATGGTTAAAGTAACATGATATAAACTGTATAACATAAACATAAATATAATAGTTGCGTATATAAAATAAAATGACATTTAATACAGTGACAGTTAATCACTATTTCATAGAAACTGCATATTGCTTATTTGTATTGTATTCTGCTACTGTATATACCGTATATATTGTCTATATATATATATATATAATAAATTATGTATTTACTATAGAAATATAAACTACTAAATATATAATTTATTATATGAATATGTACTATCTTCTATATAGAATGTATACAGTACATATGGTGTACATAAATACTACAATTTAATTTAAAATTAAAAAAACAATATATACATCACTCTGTCACTTTCCATTGCTCCCGTAGGGTTAATCGATTTGGCAAGTGGGCGGCTCAATTGACTTATCAGTTTCCCGTGAAACGTCTTCATGGAACCGATGATATTCTCCTTTCCTTTGATCTCCCTCCACGGTGACTTCATTCATTTTGATTGTAGGCCATACGATGACTCGTATATTCTGCAGGATGTGGTGTGCCAGATGCCTCGGATCGACCTCTCTATCGTGTCCCGGAACAGGGTCCAATCGCTATCTCGGAAGGACTTTATTACGACGAGAAATTCGATTACGACTTCCTCTTTCCAATTGGATGTAGTTAAACCTTGTCTTTTCATCGTATCGACTTTTTTCCCCTTTTTCTTTTTCCTTTTTTTTTTTTCGTGAGGATACGGCTTTCCTGCGGAGAAAGTACGGATGCGAAGACGAGGCGACGAAGTTTTCTTGGAAGATTTTTTATTTTTATAGGGAATTCGGAGCACACAGTTTCTTTTGGCACGTGTTTCTTGAAATAAATGGTTTGGTTAGGTTTCGAGTATATTTTTTGTAGCTTTGTTTTTGCAATTGCTCACGTACAGTAGCGAAAATATAGATAGATGTTAACTTTCCAATTTAATTGTTTATAGATTGTGGTTTTGTTTAATCTTGCAAATGATATTCAAGTTATACCTTGTGTACTTTGAATAGATATCGTTTATTGCTAACAGACTGATATTTTAGTTGGAATATCTGATTAGATATAAGTAGTTAGGTATTATTTGTTTATGCTGAGCAACCAAATAGGGTAGATCAAGATTCTCGTATTTAAATGATGGAATATTGGATGGAATATAAATATAAATTCGTTAACGAAAGAACACATTTTTGAAGTGCAACCATTTTATCAGTATTCTTTTAATCATTTTTTCCCTGCTCAACACGACTAACTTCGTGACTTCGAAACAATTAACTAAGACAATTGTAAATTTAACAAAATCTTGTATACATATGGTACAAACAAACCTACCAAATTTCAAAATCTTACGACAATTACTTTGGCTGCAAAAAGAAAATGATAAGGATCGCCTCGAGATTGGTTAACACGTTGAACGCCACTAAAGAATTTTAATAAATAATTTGAAGGACTAAGTATCGATGAAAACAAGTCTGGATAGAATTCGTAAATTTCGATGAGAATTCAAATATAAGTAATACGATAAGTGTTAGATTCTATCATTTCTAATTGTCTCGAGACAAAATTTTAGTCCTGTAGACATTTCCATTCGAATCGGTGTGGCAGTCAACGTGTTAAAAGAAAGAGTGCAAGCATATTATCAGTTTCTACGTCGCATAGTTTTAAGGTTTCCGTTCTCCCGCGCGCCTTTGTACGCAACTATGGAACTCCAGCGAAGAACGTTCCGGGCAAGTCCCATCCCGTGAGCAGTGCGCGGCATGTAATCATGGCCATTCTTCTCGGTGCTTCCGTACGCCCAGTACCCTGTAGTTTGTGTACGCGTTGCGACACACCGGACCCGCCATACGAAAGATCGCGGATCCCGAAACTGGACCCCGGCTCGGAATTCGTCGATTTTTGCGGAAACGATCGTGCGCCCTTTAAAAACTCCCTACATCCTTTATTCGTTGGGTTCTTTACTGGTCCTTCCCCGGGACCGTCTTTCTGGGCCGCTGGGGGAGAAAAACGTTGTATAGAAGGAAAAAAAAAACCCAGAAAGGATGAGAAGGAGGATGGGTACAGGGTGGCGCAAAAGTCGCGAAGAGGATTTAAAAATTAAAGGGTTTCAAAAGTTGAAGGGATCATTAGTTCAGGAATTACGAAGTTCATTGCGTTTATATATGGGGATTTATTATTAATAGAAAATGGTAGTCTTGGCGAGTGATTGGAGTGATTCTTATTAGGTAAATTTAAAAATCATGCTTCTTTCTTGCGAAATTTCTGTTTATGTATAAATTAGACAGTTATGTTTGTCTTTATAAATTACTGAAAAGAAAGACAACGACTAAATAGTCAATTTTATTATATATATTAAATATGTTATAGTATATATGATAATAATAATCATTTGAACTTTATATATAATTATGTAGAATCATCCTTTTTGCAAAATTTCTATAATATTACACAATCATACGCGTCTTTATAAATTACTGAAAAGAAAGAGGACGAATAAACGGGTACTGAAATGTTTTTAAGAAATTTTTAAACCCTTTCGGAACTTTTGCGCCACCCTGTGTTATACGGATACCAGGGGTCTGTTATAATTCCCATGTGTTCATAACACGGATTGCGTGCCTCGTGACGTGCATGTTTGCCACTTACAGGGGGGCCACCGCGTGCCCCGATATTTATGCAATTGCATCGGGTGAATATTGATGGGCCAGCGCCTTTGCAGGGTGATTTCTCTGATTGGTTGTTAGTTGATGCCTCTGTCGGTTCATGACAATAATGATCGCCACGAATTTTCGCTTTCTGTCGAAGCTCCCGCGACCCATCGGGCTAATTGCGCCGATAAATGATACAGTCTTCGATATTATTATATGCACCTGAATTCTTTTGTCGCTTTAACAGCTCTTTTGTTGTTAATAGAATAGTCTTTATCTATTTTATCACAGTACTTTCGAGATCAAAAACAAAGTTCCAAAACCCGTTTCGAATGATCCTTTGTATCAGAAATATGCGAGTGGTTCCTCATCTTCCTTCCTTGGTCTGTCAAAATTGGACTGTGGATGTTTATACATTTAAGACAAATGAAAATATGGGAAAATAGAAAAAAATAAATAGATAAAATAAAGGAAATAAATGAAATAAAATATGGGCAATATTAATTGTATCACATAAGCAATATTAATTGTATTATATCGTTCAGAAGGTAAGACATATTTTCGTTTAACTTTTAATTCTTTCGCTGAATCTGTGATAATTAGAATCTATGTAAACATCTGCAGAGTCGATGTTATAAGTTTTCCAAACAATTAAAAAGTTTCAACGGATCAGCTGTCCGCTGGAAGTACTCTTTTGTGTTTCCTCCTTGGACACGGATAAGCGACCGTTGTCGTGGCTTCCTTTATCCGCGGTTAGAGTAAGGTATAGACGCCAACAATGACGTAAGCCCGGATCTTCGAGACTTGTAATTTCTCGTATTCTTTATCCATTCACTTTACTTCCAGTGGTACTATTGTGCCGACCAGTTGTTGTCAGGTGCATCACTCGATACGACTCGAAGAAACAAAGAGCTACGCACGCATTTCCGTTTACGCAACATCCTTCCGGTACTGCCTTACGTTATCCACGTGTATATGAACGTACAAAGTGTCGCTGGACCACAATACAATACTTACGCGTCCAAGTCGTGACGCGACAAGTTCTTTCTGTACGAAATCCGTGTGCAAAAAATATTGGCAGTTTCACAAATAAAAATAGAAATAAAATAATACTATCGAATTCAACCTTGAACATTTTTTGTTATAGTGCATCACCTGTATTGTAACTGCCCTAGAAAGTTCAATAATTAATGTATTCTTAGCCCTATCATTTATTAATCCAGAGCAGGGTAAATAAATGAATAATATTCGTATATTCAAAGAAAAGTAATTAAAACAACTTCGAATGTTTCGAATAGCAGTAACGGTCGGGTAATGGACGTATTACCGTCGATTTAAATATTCGTACGTGAAAGGGCATGTTGTTTTCAAATTGTTTGCGTTGTTTATTTGGCGGAGGGTATGTGGAGCTACTTTGAACGCCTTTGGCTCGTATGCGTCGCTCTGTGGACCGTAATTATTTATGAAGTTGTCCGGAGTAAAAAGAAATATGTTAATGAGCTTCCGTGAGCGCGAGAGAGATACGTGCGATCGTAATTCACGGTTTCGGTAACGAGCCAATTCAAAATTATTATTCTGTGTGGGGCTCGTATTGTCGGTACGGGAAGGAAATCAGCCACGGGTAAAATTCGCGACACGAAGGTGTCCACTCTCGTGTACCAATGATTCGTTAAACCGCCATTATTCGGCCACGGTTATTTCGGACTTCCGTGTTACGCGCGCGAATATTTAATTAGACTGTCTCCTTTCGGAATTTAAGTTTCCGGAAGCCTCGACAGGCTCTCAATATTCTTCTTCTCGGGAATCATTTTTAACGCATAAACGAAGCTCCTCGTATATACAAAAATATGGTAGAATATCAAATTCTGAATACAACATTTTTCCGTGCAAAGGATATTTTGAAAGTTGTAAAGGTGCACACGTTCCGTGAACCACCCTGTATAGAAAGAATAATAGAAACTTCAAATATGATATTACATAGCAAAATAACGATGAAAAATAATGCACCTGCGATATAATATTATCATTTTATATTTCGAGTGTTAATTGTTTTTGTGGTTGTTCTTTGTATAATTTTATCCCCAAGTTTCTTATACACAAAAATAAACTTATAAAAGAGGAAAAAGAAGGGAAAAGTTAGTGAAATATAATGTAAAGGGAACAATAGCTACACAATTACAATTAATGAATTGAAATTAAAGTATTTAAAGTCTTTTTAACGGAAGAAGGATGGGCACGGTTATTCGACAGTTGAGATAAATGCAGTAATGGAACAATAACTTTTTAATGGTATTATTGCGCTCGGACTTTTTACTGCGGAAACACGTGGTGGAAAGGAAGGAAAGTGGACACATCCCCTATAAAGATGAATTATTAATTATTAACGGCTTTGTATTATTTTTATAGGAGTGGGTTTGCTTTTCTTCCCCTTCGCCATGTGTTACCTCAAGAATGTGCCTGGGGCTACACGCATTACAAAGCTTTTGTTCATTTGCGATACTTGACCCACCGACCACTGAGATACTTTAGACCTTAATTAATTTTCTCTTTATTCCTCCGTACGTTTCTTTCGAACTTTTCTAATTGAGGGCTGTGCATAAATAAGGAGGCAGTTCCGTCTTTTTAAAATGTCGAAGAAACAAAATTTTCTTTCGAGCACATATTTATTTTACTTTTAAAACATTTGACAATACAAATAAAAAATGCAGAATAAGTATTGAAAATAAAGTTGATATTATAACATTTAAAAGTAAAATAAATTCCTATTCCGGTTTATTTTCAATATATTTTATATATATATATACTGTGTTCATTTTGAAGTTGCACACAGTTCTCTTCGCAGTACCGATCGGTAGCAGCGTCTCATTACTTTCAACCCAGAGGTTCGTCTGGTCGTGACGCGCGAGGGATGCCTTTACGTGCGTCGATCCTCGCGCTGTCGAACGATCATTAATCATTCCGCGCGCGGTGACTGTGACGTACCGATGTTTTCACCTTGGCAATGATCCAGGAAACGAAGAGATCCGACGCAGGAATCCGCGTGGCACCGTCCAAAGACGTTTCTATTCAGGGTGCCGCACGTGGTTCCATGGTATATTGCTGGCAATCCGCGGGATGAGTTCATAAGTTAAGCATTTCCGCATAGATCTTGACGCAGCGCGTGCATCCACGCTCGTACACGGTGCCCCATTCGACCACATTTTCGCGGCGAATTTACGTTCTATTGCGTCGTGGCGATTTTTAATCGCGGTAATTTGTCCATTTTCTTTTGTAATTATGTTACGAACGATGGCCGCGAATTTCGGAGTCAAATGGTGATACGAAGATCGGATTGGTTAAATAGGATTCGCTCGAGAGGGATTGACGATGAATTTTTGCGAAACACCTGGTAGATGTTTAGTCGCACGCACATGTGGACGTTGTGTATATTGAACTCGCGCGAGGCAATAGGCTGAGGATAATAAGAGATTTATCGAGGTATCTCTTACTAGGACCGGTGAATTAGTAATTGTCGGATTTCACAGAGACCTCACCCCCGCCTCGGTGTGGCCACGATACCTTCTATTACTCGCAAATTAATATTAACCCTTTTAGAGGCGACACATGTTGAATCTTACCGAGGTAGTTTCATGGTAGATTTGAAAATAATATCCAAACATTTCGCAGAATATGGTAAATGTGGCAGAAGGATATTAACTTTGAGAAAGTCAAGGAAGATTAAAAAAAAAAACGTGGTAATTGTTCTTTCGTCAATTTCATCAATTTTTATAACATTTTTCTATTCGATATTCCTATCAACAATATCGTGTTCATCTTCCTCGTCATCATTAGATTGCACATGTTTATACAAATACAGAAAAAGAATCAAAACTTGATTGTAAGCATGTCTTATCTCCTAAGCCGAATTTTCATAACTTCTAAATCTAATTCTCATAAATTCATCCATATCTCCATTTGCCATAAATGCACAAACATGCGCTCATCCTCTTTTCCTGGGCTTTGTCATACCTCTACCTTACAGATTTCACGCGTCTCAAGAATATGTTAAGCTTCGTTTCAATAATCAATCATTCTAAAATTCAAAGGGGGTTATTTTTTTTAAAAACATTTCCGCCTCCGTTCCGTTTGTATGCCCATAAAGTGTCACGATTCATCTTACCTAATTGTTAAATTAGTACTCATTAATGTCATCGTATCGGCGATTATATAAATAATATCTCGCGCGCATAAAATGTCTGGCGCGATGCTTTCTCAGTGTGCTGTTTATCCTCGTTCATTCGTATTAATGACGTTGGAAATACCGATATTCGTCAGTTTCCGTATAAGGAAGCTAATTGGCTGGATTTCGGTTTGGATCGTTTGCGCGCTTACTCTTCGCTATAAATGCCGTCGCGGAAGAAATACGAATGAAGCGTTCTCCAACAATCACGGTAATTACAGCTGTGAGTTATCGGTCAATCTCTGATTGATTGTCCGTCGAAAATAATTGACGACACTTAATTCCACGATGTTCCTTAAAAGCAACGCGGAGGTGATCGCAAATTTCTTCAGTCGGTACATTCGGATGACTGTGTAGAATGTTCTCCATCGTCCCAATGCTTCGTGATTAGGAAGGAAATTAAATTCGATGCTGTCATTAAGAGTCTATAATTTTTTTCGGGAATTCGATCATCTTTAAAGGAAACGTAAGTAAAAAATTTAAATTCTTCGTACTCCTTCTTTTTACACGGTGTTCAGAATAACGGGTTCACGAAAGTAGACATTGTCGAAAATAAAATTTGACGCACGTAGTGTTCTTTCTAATTGGAAATTTCTTAAACATTCGAATCACAAAAAATTCATAATTCAAACGACATATTCGTAGTTTTTGTCGGACAACAGGATTTGCAAGAAATTAAAAATTATATAATTGATAGGTAAATAATATATAATCAATATTATAAATCATTTAATATAATTATAAAGTATATAATTAATTATTAATATAATTATTTAGATTAAGGCAAAGAATATATATATATAATTATAATTTTTTTTTTGCCTCAATCTAAAAATCTAGTTTCACTATTCCCTAGCGAAAAAACGCGACGCAAATTAAAGTGAAAGAAATGGTCTGTTTTGGTCCGAAAGTTCTCTGAAATATTCAAAACAAAGTCGAAGGCGTCCAGGTTAATGATTTACCGTCAATGACTTACGCTGTCAACCGAACGTTTCATCTTGCCCTCGAAGAAGTTAAAGGCGTCAAAACGCAAAGTAATTTCAAGATTACCGCGCATCGTCCGTGCGGCACGGTTCGAGAGCGCGTTCGTTCGATGATTTAGATTCCTCTTCTGCGGAGCTTAGCAAAAACACCGCTATTGAGTAATTTTCGACCCTAATCTCGCTTGTTAAACCGAAGACAATTGCGAGGCTAATATAAAGCTGTTACTTCGCCAGCGTTCAATTTACTTCTAAGGACGCGATGCCCCGCAAGCTCGCAAGAAGTGCATTGAATCGTTGAATAATTTGCGGCCGTAAAGCGTTACGGTGATGTAAAGTAATGCGATTCGTTCTTCCTTAGCGAGCTAAAATGAAGTAATATTGCTGCTACATTTGTTGCGCGACGCGTGGAACCGTAATCTCGCGCCGCGAACTAGGAAGTTACGTTAATTCCGTATTATCTGCGCGTTCGTATCTCGGGACACGCGCGTTTACGTCTCCGCCACGGCGATACTACACCCAGAAAAATAATTCACTCGCGCTTTCTATCCTTCCGTGACTGATACTTAACATTTGCGGGGACTTTCGAAATTGAAATTAAACGCGCGTAATCGATCGATCAATCTGAGATACATCCGAGGAGTTGCGTAATTATCAGATGCGCCACAACGCGTGCAATTCACCGCTGTTCGATGGTAAGCTCGCTTGGACCTCTGACAGGTCCGCTCGTATCGTGATATCGATCAATTGCGTCATGACTTGGCGCAGAACTTTAATCAAGTTACGCTACCGCGCGTACTGTTGTTACGGGATGGATATTTATTGTCTTAGGTTGACGCTTCATCTGTCATCACGGTTTCTTCTTAGATTATAAGCAAATTCATGTTTGCTTCCATAGATTATCCTTCTTAATCTCTCTTCGTAACATTGTGATATCCTACTTCGTTTTCTCATCCTAACTTTTATATTTCTCGCCGTTTGAATTTTTTGAATTTATATTCTTCAGTTAAAGCAATGAGTTAGAGAAACTGCAGCAGATGCCTAGACAAAGTGAGCAAAGGCGCAACGTTAATTGTCAGGAAAAGTACGTGGCGAACAATGTCCAGACTAAAATCTCTGAACCGGCCACTGACCTTCCCCGCGAGCTCGCGGCAGATCTGTCGCGATTCCGCACACACGAGATACGCGCAAGTACGCACGATGAAGGTCGTGCGAATGCTTAAAGCGTAATCTTCCTCGTCGTCAGAGAGACAGAGAAGCTGCTCGCGACGAAACGAGGAAAACCGAGCGGCGAGTAGTAGGGGGTTAACTAGCATCGATCTCAGGATGGAGAACTAGCACCGGCAATTAACTCAAGCTCCAGTATGTTTCCTCCTTAGTCCTTTCAACTGTGGCTGCACTTTGTCCGGGTTGCTTTTATTTCTGATCTTCTCGCGGGATGATTCATGAGCGCCGGTGTGCCTATCTAGATCAACGTTTCCGAACTGTGTGTCCGTGTGATTGCGAGGTGTTTCATTGAACTTGGTGATTAATACGTTCACTGCCAGACTAATGCTCTTGAATATTTCTTCTGTGATCGAATTATGTTCACAGATTATCGGGAACTGCGTAATCAAATATTTATTGGGCTATCTATTAGGGAGACTTGAAAGTAATGTCGGTTAAATTCAAGTTAATGAAAGGAAGTTGTGTTTCGATCGGTAGAAACGTCGGTCGAATGATCGATGTATTCGACACGAATCGAATGACGCGATAAAATTAATATTCAAGAGTTCTTTTAGAAGAGAGAGAGAGAGAGAGAGAGAGAGAGAGGGAGAATGCACTTTGGACGCGCGATAATCGTAGCTATATATATTCAACAATTTTTGAAAATCTGTTTGCTGAGGTTTATTGAACCTAGATTGCAAGTAAAACTGAAAAAATTACAAATTTCATTTTCAGAGCTGTTGTAATATGTGGTTACAAAGTACTTGAAGCAATGTAAATTTAGGTTCTCTAAATTTCGGTCCACATGGAGCGCAATTATATAAAAAAAGAAACGAACGTCCATCGGAAGGGAATGCGATCTAGAAGTTGACGGATCGTCATTGTCAGAGGCGAATGATTTGGCTGTGGATCTGGATCGCAAGTTGGCGACGCATGCGCGTACCTTCGGGAGCCGTCCTTCGCGGCAGAGGTCAGTCGTTAACGCGTCACGAAAAGATGGACGAGCCACTGCCGGTGTCCGCGGGCGCACAATGCCATATTAATGGCTGTCGGTAGCGGTGATAAATTCCTAGGTCGAACCCGCTCTCCCGCAAAAGCGTTCTTCTTCGGCTACGTTCGTTGCCTCGCCGCATTCTCGTTCCCTCTTTCCCTCGGGACGGGCGGCTTGGAATGGCGACAATGAGCGGGAATAAGTCAACTCGAGAATCGGTGAACGGGTTCAGATAAAGGAGAGGAGACGGGAGAAAGGCGTGGAATGTTCATTATCGGAGGGCGAGGGAGGGTAGAACCTGTTGTTCCTTGCTGGGGCTTGTTTTGGCTCTAAACCGATTGTTTAAGCCAGTGGTCGCCAACCCTTTGTAATCCTGCGTCGGAATAAACGACACAGTGAAGCATTATGTAAACTAATTGGAGAGCCAAAAGTGTTCCGATAAGAATCTCTTCACGAGTGGATTCGCGACCGCTGACGTGAATTCACGTCGCTTCAAATTCTATTAAGGCGAACCACACGTTTTTTACGTTGTTTGAGATTATGCAATTTTTCGATGTCATTAAAATTACTTTATATGCAAGCGTTATGTACCATTTTGTAGCTTTTGAAAAGCTCTTTCATATTTAATTATTGGCTACATTAATTTATTGATCGTTTAATTGTATATATCTGGCACTGCTTTTACCTTTGCCATTTACACTATTTGCATGGTAAAATAAATTCCTATTTAGCTTCAACTCTCGCAGATACATTTCCAAAGAGTTTATTTTGCATAAAGATCCGCAGCAAGTCCACGTTAAACCGTGTCTTGTCTTCTAAATATTGTAACGTGTATTTCATTTTATACGTTACAGTATCTCAACATTTGTCTTAAATGGATAAGTATCCATCGATTGTAGTCTAGGTGCAATGTGTACTTGACGAACAGTGGCACAGGCCGAGGCGCCATGCGCCAATGTGGACACCGTTCGAAACCAGATGAATATTCGGCGTCGATGCAGTCGATCATCCCCGAGGTGTTAAACGCGCGGGAAGCATAACTTAGAAAATAGCTGCCTAAATAAGTCCCAAATTAATTCTCCGTTTTCGTTCGGTTATACCAGCTAAAGGGTGAAGATCAAAGCCGATCGTCGGGCACGCTTCTCGCGACGTTCGGCTGCGGGGCAGGTCCCGTGGGTGGGAGGAGCCCCCATTAAGTTGTTACGCTGGTTTATCCTCCGGTGTGCACGGCACCGTCAATTAAATCACCGTCTCGGTTCGGTGCAACGACATTTCGCGATCCCCGCTGCTTTCCTCGTCGAACCATCACCGACATTTCTTACCTCCCCTTTTTCTTCTTCGTCCCAGTGGTGCATCAAGAAACGCAACAAAAGGGCTCCGGATGAAAATTAACAAGAACTGTTCGCGCTTCTTATTACGAAGGAATTTTTATGAGAATAGAAGGCGACCGTGTTACTTGGAGTAGGAAATGTAAGATTTACAGCGAAAGGATTTCTAGAAGCGAGTTTAGGGTTTTGAACGTTTTTATTATTGGCTCATTTAGAGACAGTTTATAATGTGGAAGATTATTTTTTCTACTAGTAATTTAACCTGATATTACCTTTTTTTTTGCGTAATGTTACTGGTTTCATTTGTTTCCTCAAATTGAATATTTCAGGTGGACAATTAACGATACAAATAATAAATTCTAGGAGGTGAACATTGCAATTAATAAGCCTATGGTAATGGTACGTTATATGTCCGACTTCTTCTATTTTAAATGACTGGAGACACGATTATAATTACTTGTGAAATATCAACGTCGTGAAAAATAAAATTCTGAAATCCTTTTCCACCTATAATTATTGCTTCGGATACGAACTGAAGAGAACCTACGAGGAAGGATCGATATCGTTTAAATCTTTCAGAAACCAGTGAAAATACATTTGTAAATTTGAAAGCCTAATAAAAATAAGTTGGACATTGGAGTTGACGGGGTTAAGTTCGCCACTGGCACGTCGAACAAAATGCCCAAGAAGCGCATAGACGAGACGAAGAAGCGCCATTCGAAAAGGGCATTCGCGTTGGATACAAAGATGATGCGCAGGTTCGAAGGTCCCCGCCCGCGGACCGCGTTGGTCCGTTTTCGTGATAGCTCAGGGCGGTTTATTAAGAATGGTTTGGCTTCGTCTGCCTCCCGGGCGTCAGCGGGACGTTTCAGCCCAATTTCTGGGTTTTTGACCGCTCTAGGAATTTTCCTGGACACGGATAAACGCTCGTTTGATGGTCCACGACGACCATTAAAAGCGACTCCGGCATCGAACAGTTTCGTTCTTCTCGTTAAAGGGTTCACCTCACGGAATTCTGTTTCTGTGAAAGTGTTTCGAACTTGCCAAAAAAGAGTATAGGGCGTCTTTGGTGTCGTGGAATTTACTTACCTCGGTGCCGTGGAACGGGGACTGGTAAATTATTTATCTAGAACAGATGAAAGCTTTAGAAAACGAATGAAAGATGAGAAGTTTGAGAAGTTAGAAAAATAAATTTCAGTTATCGAAATCGTTCAAGTAATAAATACATTGATATTTCTTTTAAATTTAATTTGGAAAATCAGGCTTCCAAGGTTTAATTCATTTAACTACCTCTTATTATTATTTATTCATTAAGATAAACGAATCCTTTTCATCCGTTAATCTTCAAATCGAAAGTTAGAATTTGAATTACTGTTATTTGAAAAATTTGATGGAATGTCAGTCAAACAGTCTATATGCAAGATTTTTTTAATAACATTTTACGTTAGTAGAATTATATATTTCAATTGACCCCGTTTCAGTAAATCGTAAAAAATCAAGTCGGTCGAGTTTTAACTGCATAAATAAACACACGTCTACGTTAATGACAGGAACGAACTTTTATTTTCCTTCACCTGCCAACAGGTGTCTGTATCATTTATTAATTAACTTGACAACTGACCAGTCGTAACCTAACCGTTATCAATTGAAAAACGATCTATGATGATAATTCAGAGCTGTGTTTAATGTCCGGGATCGTAAACATAATTACGTTCCTATTCACCTCGATAATGATACTGACGATTGCTTCTGGTATCGCGTGAATAGATGACCATCAATTACATATAGTACGCCAAAGATAAATATCTGTTTGCGACAAACACAGCTTATGAAACGATGACTTGCTCAGTCTGTACATTCAAACATGAATCTCGCCGAAGAAATAGAGAGTTTATTATTATTTAATAACATTCTGTATTAGTAGAATTATATATTTTATTTTTACGAAAGTTTCCGATCGACGATATTCGAGTGATTTGAGCGCGACTATCTCGAAGCAATTACGTTAAACAAATTCGTTCGAATAAAATTTATACGTTCCTTAGGGACTAGTCTCGCGAATCCTTGCTACCAAAAAATACTTTCCGACCGGTACGGCTACCAATGGCCAAGGAAAATACGACCGCAAAGAATTAAGAAACCGTCACTTTCAAGGGACATCCGGCAGAAGCATCGGTCCTTTCTTCGCAATCCGCTCACCGCTGCGAATCCTCTTCTACGAATCGTTTCGTCGATCCAAAAGAGAGGAGAGACTCTATGGCTATCCTCGTGCACCTCTTATTTTACGGCGCTCTGTGCAAATTGCCCAAGGATTAGAATCGCGAGCATGGGCTGCGTGCTGCGGGCCCCGGAGCGATGAATTATTATTGTCTCGTGCCTCACGCAGCCACGCTCCGCGTTATGCAGCCGTACGAGCATCCTCGAAACGGCCAAACAGCGAAAAATAATATCGCTAGCTGCCGGCAAAGAAAATAACTGGATCCTCCTCCGAAGCAATGCCGCCCTATCGTAAGCGATTATTGTGTTAGTACTGGCGTCAAAGATTTCTCCTATTATCCCCCGGGCTTCATTCTTGCACCCTTCTTCGGCACACAGTTCTTTAGACTCCATTTTCGCTAACGCACAAAATTTTAACTGAATCAAAAATAACGTTTCGTTGTCTTTTTTTTTTTTCTTTGCTCTAATAATTGTTACCATAGTCATACGATATAAAAATCGTGGGTTGTTGCTCGCATGGGTTATGTTAAATAAATGAAGCATTTCACGTTATTAAGTTGTTCCGAAAGTAATCTCGTAGTTTTGTTCGCTAAGAAGAAACAATTTTCGTGGAATATCTAATTAATTCAATTTTATTTCACATTTAATCCAGTTTGTTTTCCCTCTAGGAGACATATTTACGACAGTTGGTGTCCGGAAAATTCCATAATCACAAAATAATACCTAATCTGGTATGCTGGGGGTGGTTCGAGTCAAATATATCATTTCAAGTGTACTTGAAAATTATTAGCCGTCGAAATTAGTCGTATGCCTGGTACATTCGATCATTCATGACTCTAATTTATTTAGAAATATTTACCCTGCATTTTGTTACGTTTAAGTACCAACCTTCATTGTGATTGGCAGGGTCTACCGCTTCGGCGGTGGTTCAGGGAGTTACGCCCCCGCCGTATCCGAGTAATAATAAATTTTGAAATGTGTGATTGACGGATGAGGTGTAATTCTTACAAAAATAACTATTACGACGAACGGGTAAATTATACAGGGTTCCCCACATACCTGAAACAGGGTGTACCTTCTAAACGGTTGGGAATAGAAAAAAAAATATTACAAGTGCATGTTAAATGGTTTCGGATGGTGCATAACATCCAACTAATTTTATGCAACTGAACTTTTTTTTTTTTTTAATGGAAACCTATATACTCTCACAATTATTATAATTACCAAGCATACTCGTAACACGTTTCGAAAATTTCTATTTAAACTAAACTTACGAACGATCGAACGTAAACGCACAGAATTAATTTCTACACCTGATATATGAACCAGAGTCACAAACGATCGAAGGTAAGGGCATGGAATGAATTCCGACAGGCAATAATTCGAGCTATCCAGCGCTAGACTCCCACTCGAGAGATGATTACCTCCGCCGAGATTACCGTCGAACACCAACGGACGTGTCGATGAACGCGATAATAACAGGGTCAGTGTACTTAAAGAAAGGCCGGTTCTTCGAGACGTTCCGTTCGGTTCGATCGGATCGCGGCCGAGACTTTTGCGGCCCGATGACTGTTTTACGCTGCCCGCGGACACAAGGAATGTCGCGTAGCGCGAGGTTCCGATTCCATGAAGACATATCCGCGCGCACGTGGAGGCTACGGGCGCTCAAACGAACGCGCGCCGGGGTCCACGAACGATACGTCAGCGCGCACCCACATTCATTGTGCGCCACAGCGATTTCTTATTGTAGGTGGAGGAGGCACGGTACGAGTTATTGACTCGTTTGATCCTGGGTTACGCCCCGACCTACCTTAACCGTGACTTACTATCTTGCCACGAGAGCTTTCGACCCACGATCGGGGGCGTTCGCGGACACCGTAACGATCCTTTTCATTTCCTCGGGGTTTCTTGCACCCGCGACCGTGGAAAACTCTGCACTTTTGTTCCTCTTTTTAAACCTTTGCACTCGAATGTCCTCCTTTGACGGGACCTTTGACATTACACAGGATGAACTTACACAAGCGCAACGATGCATATTCCTTGAAGGTTTCTGTTCGAATAACGCGAGAAAAACAAATCAAAATATGGTATATACAGTGCGACAGACGATTTTACAGTCACTCACGTTTTCGGTCATATTCGGTCAAATTCGTCCTCCACTTATGAAATCGTTAGTAATTTTGAGCGCTACTTGTTTATGCTAATGTACAGGGTGCGGGAAAAATTTGACCTCTTAATAAAATATCCTAAAAACTTTATCTTTTTGCAAAAAGAAATTTTAATAACAGGGGGTTCATAAATAACGTCTCTGGCTGTAACATACTTAATTGGTTTCGAAGTTGCCTCTTTGTGCTTCTTTTTTATGGAGCGTCCAACGTATCACGATAGCAATGCAGCATCATAAATAAATAATAAAGTGTATCTTTTAAATCCTTTTAAATCGACTTTAGGAACCGTGATAATATTAAGAAAAGTTTCACTACGCTTTCAGCATTTTTTGAAGTATGTGATCAAAGCTGAATTATAAATAGAGTTTAGCTCATTCGATTTTGATTGCTCTAAGATTTTCTCGCGCTCGCGATATTGTGATTGATCACGGTGAAAGTAATCAGCTTTGAGTACATTATACATTCACCCTTTTCACAGACACTCTCGCCGATTAATATCGCCGATTGAATCGCATTTCTTCGAGAAAAAGAGAATTCGAAACCAGTTTTTAGGAAGCTTATGGCTTTTAACTTCTAACTTCTCTATTCAGAGCTACTGACTTTCTCCAGTGTCATTCAAACGTAAATTACAAGCTTATCCATGAGTGTTCATCAATCTTTCTTCAATCTTCAACCTTTCGTCAATCTTCAATCTTCAATCTTTGAACTTAATAACGAGTTCAAGTCACTTTATTTGAAAATTTCAAAGGCGCTTCTATTTATGGCATATTTAGATGTTTACGTTATAATTAAAATTGCTCAGATTTCAATGTACAGGTCAACAAAACTTTACTTGATTGTTCTTTGATTTCGTATGAATCATGTGAGTCTATTTCGATTTAAATTGATCAGCGCAATTTCATGAAAAACGATATAAAAATTTTGTAATTTCAACACAGACCCTTATGGTACATACAGATCTTCGCTCGAATTTTTCTAATTTAAATGCAAATACAATTTAGGAATTTGTTGAAAATTTGATATGTTATAAAGATTGAAATTATACATCGTTAAAAATATCAATTATTGACCGCGCTGTTACTGAGATATAATTCATTAAAATCTGAAATTGAACCTAAAGAAGTTGCGCAATGACAGTCAGCTGAGCAACGACAGTCGTTGCCGCAATCATTTTTCTAGTACTACGAATATATGTGTAGATATACATACTGATATATTATGGATGCGCGCGTAAACTTTTGAACGCGACTATCTCGAAATAATTACCTTAAAACTTCGTTTCCATCGCGTCGTTCAGTTTCCACGTTTCTTCCGGAATCTCCCTGTGCGAAATATCGGGCATCGCCCGTGGGCAATGGGATCTTCGATGCAAACGATAAGAATCCATCGTGGCTGCCGGGTGGCGTTTAACAATGAACCCACGGTGAGTTTGACGATATAAATCGCTGGGTTCGTTAGTGAAATCAGCGCAACGGGACCGGCGGCGCTTAAATACGCACCGTGGATGAAAGAATGATAGCGCCAACGTTAACGAGAGAAAGAAGCGCGGACCGCGAAAGAGAAATGGTCCATGCGTCGGCTGAGGGCACCGCGCTATGTATCTCTCGTGCTTCGAGCCCTTTTCGACTGTCCTAACTGCTATCGATGGCTTCCCTCAACCCTTTCCGCGCCACTGGCTATGCAACGCAACTAGCGAAAAAAATGGACCCGACGATACGTTGGTGTAACGAGAAAAATGGCGCGGTGAAAAATTTTGCATGGAATTATAAAGAGATCGATCAAAGGTGGAATCGATAATTGCCCGTTCGCGGCAGGGTCGTCGTCCTCTTTATTTGGAGTATAGGCTGTGTTTTATAACTGGCCAGTGGATCTTTATACGGGTATAATGCGCTCACTGGAGAAAAGTACGTTGATCTTTAAAAACGTGGTTTTCGATGTCGAGTAAAAAATTGAAATGCCGGGGAGGAAATAATTGATCATGAAGTAATGTTTCACAAAAGCAACCTTCGCAACGAAAAACTTTGAAGAAAGAATGGGTTCTAGATATTCATCCTTTCAACTACATTCTACTAAATTCTGCTACATTTCTCTAAATCTCGTACGTCCTATTTTTAATCTTCATAATATTAATTGCTCCTTACGATTGAAGTGGTTGAAGCATGGTGTTGGAGATAAACGAGAGTCCTTTAAAAACTACATATAACGTACCGTTTAACGTGCGATCCACCGTTTCCAGTGTTTGGTACCACGGTTCGCTTCATAAAAATTTGTCAGGACCACGTTTCATAAAACGTCGCTACGATTCCAATCGGGATTCTCATGTGATTCTCATAAACAAGTAACTGTACGTTGACTCATCATTTCTACACCTGATCGTTCCAAGAATCTCGCGCTTGTTTTGTACAATGTCGAGTCCTCGAGGAACGAGTTCACTTTGATTACTTCTTAGATACAGCTCGTATACCGGTTAAACGTGCTTGGAACAAACGCATTGCTTCCGAAATGTATACGTCGTTTCGTGATATATATCATCGAACAACACGGTTACGACTCGAACCTGAAAAGAGAACGCGCTGTTAAAAGTGAATCCGAATGCGAGAAGCGAGCAGTACTCTCCGCTTCACCCCCTGAGAGAAAACGAAACCAGATCAAGTCTGCGCGGTTAATTGGCGCCTCTTTAATATTGTAAAGCAGCAATAATTCAATGGTAGACCGTGTAATTAAGCATGATAAGTCACGGTTACCAGTAGGCGAGAGGTCTTCTCCTCTACTAGAGGCGAATAATAATTTGCATTCCCAGAGGCGGTAAAGGTGCGAAGATGCAACGCGCCGGGCGAAAGATATCGCTCGACGGTACGCGTAACGTTGGCAAATCAGTTTCTGGATCTGCCACCGATCTTCAACGGCCAGATCCAACGTTTCTCGCGCTCTTTTTCGCGCATTCATCATAAGGCTTAACTAGGCGTGTCCGGCCGCTCGGGGCGCAATTTTAAAATCTGATGTTCGCACGACGCTTCTAGAATACGATCTTTTCGCGGGGCCTTCTCTTCTCGGTAGGGCAGGTGTGGCTGACGGTGTCGACCTCCGGGCCGGCATCGATCGCATTCATCGATTTTTCATCTATCGGGAGCGATCTATCGTAAGAATACAGTATATTCGACATTTTTACCACCTTTCTGGGGGTATAATTTACATTTTTATTAATAAAAATAAAGAAAAATACGTCGAAAATGCCGATCTTCGTTTCGTGTTCCTGATGGAAGGTATACACGGAAACCAATTTCACGGATTCAATCGAAATTTTTTACAGATGAACCTTAAAATAAACCTTGAATCAGCTGTTAAAGCACGTAATGATAATTTCATTAGGAATGGAGTTAAAAACGTATTAAAAATAGTAATGGTAAATATGATGGTTAGTGAACAAGGTCATCTGATGCTCAATATATTTACATGCTTCAATTTGTCTTTCGATCAGCTGCAAGATCACAATAATGAAGATACCCAGTTCCATTTAAAAAAAAAGCGCCAATAACGTTGAAATTTCGAAAATTATGACTCTGAGATCATTTGTTGCCTATCATACTATGATCCCGACCTAACCAAACATTTTTCTCCTAAGACTCTCTCTTCGTATCATTAAAAACAACCGAGACATTTTAGTTAAGAATCTCATCGATCTCGTAAGAATAAGATCATAAAATCACGAAGTCCTCCGAATGTCACTGGAAGTCAACATATTTGAATTTGTCTTTTTATCAGCTACGATACTACAATACCGAAAATACCCAATTCTATTAGTATCGTGCACGTATACATTAGGTTGTCCCGAAAGTTTCTTTCGCGACTAGCGCTCAATTATTTGATGTGATCGTATTTATATAAATAGACAATCTAATTTCATAGATATTCATGTTGTAACAGCAATGAAGCAAAATGAATCGTGCAAAATTCATTAATGTAACATAAAACATATTGTGCACGTATTACTTATTAATAAAGCGAAAGAAACTTTTCGGACAACCTAATACATTGAAAATAAAATGTAAAATGTTTTCTTCCTTTTTATTTACTGAAATAAAGCGGATCTTTTTCTAAATATAACCCCTGCCTTTTCACGCAGGTGAATACTAAGAAGCTAAGAAATACGCTGATCAGGATCGACAACATCCTAGATGACAGACATTTCTACCGTGAATTAAAGAATACCATGGTATTGGCATAAATGGCACAGTATCGAAAAAATAACTCTAGACCTGCTTGACATCGTAAACGTTACTTCGTTCCGATTGAGTCGTACATAACGCTACATTTTCTGCGTACCTGTGTACATATGCGTCACGATTAAGTGACGTTAAGCAATTGGAAGGCACCCAATAGCGCCACCATCGAACGAACGCATTTCGAGGCGTAAAGTTGCGAAACGGAGAAACGAATTTACGAGTGATGTCTTTCTCCGTGGTGAATGGCCGCGGACGGACGTCCGACGGGTGTCGGATAAAGATAAGGAAAGGCGCGTGGACGGCGCGGAGCCGGCACGTCCGCTATTTAATTATCGACGCGATCGGGAACGGTCGTATATAAACGATAGACGATACGTATCGACGGTAAATCCGTGGGCCCCGATCTGTTATTATGATCGTACACGCTTCTGCCCCGCGACTATTTATAACTCACGGCTGAATTTCGATCGTAACGCGCGATACGCGAAACCGTAGCCGCATCGTTATCGGCGCGGATTGACGCTGATTGGTCAGTGATACCGATTTCGAAACGGCCGCTCGAATCGTTACTCTGGGAGCTGTTATTATCGTTTACTTTGTTCGATGGTGTCGAACGGTACCTCATGGGCCCCATTATCGTCTCGGCGACTTCGGGACTAGAGATGGCGTGAACTGCTACTTTTGAATCGCTCGTGATTCAATCACGTTCATTCTCAATCACGATGATTTTTCACAGTGATTCGTGACTCTTCGTGATCGCTTCTGATTGGTAGAGAACATTCTTTTCACTTTTTATGAATTATGTTGTTCATAGATTATATAGGTATTATAATATGGTCTAAAAGCAACGTTAATATAATTTCAATACAATTCAAATTTGACTCATTTGTAGCTTCTTGAATTTCCGCTAAGGGAAGACAGCGAGACAGTAACGATATACATATTGGTTTATCCGGAAAGTACATGCCGATTTTTGGTAGGTGGTATAGGTCCGAATGTATCGGAATGGTTGAAAACACATGACACGTATACATCCCTTAAAAGGTGGAAAGGTTATGGAACAAAATGGTACTTACGTAATTCAATAAATGTATAGTAAAATTCAAACGTGCCTTTGAATTTTTCTTAAAAATTGGCATGAACTTTCTGGACAGCCCAATGTAACAATTAACACGGACCGCTTCTGAAACGCCATCTTCCGGATCACGATCGTGATCGAAGTTTAACACGTTGATCGTCACGTCACTCATAATGGGTGACAGTGCTTTTCACTGAAAAACGAAAACTATTAATTCTGAAAGTTAAGTGCCATAGAAAAATGAATTTAAATGAAATACTTGAATTTCGATGAAGTTACAAAACTAAATACAAAAATAAATGTTTCGTTACGCAGTTTCCAAAAGTCTGTAAAGAAAATTAAATCGCAGTAGAAATTTTCAAGAGTATTAGTCTAGCAGTGAACGTGTTAATCACAACTGCGATCGTGATTGCGTGATCACCGTGAAAAATCATTGGTAGTGATTGTTCACGCCATCCCTATTCAGGACTCCCGTCAGACCTGTTGACGTGTTGCCCTTTGTGAATCACACGAAAATATTATTAACCATTTGCACTCGAGGCCTTTTTTTCCGGTATCTACCAGCAACTCTCGAGATGCTTCTTAACATTCTATTGCTACGAGTTCTAAGCTATCGAGATTTTATAACAAGCTCACCTTTACCTCACCGACAATCATTTTATTGATACGTCGAGCTCCAAAGAAATCGAACCTAAAGAAACATTAGGTATTGTAGATTCGCTGCGTGAACGCTAATGGTGACTGAGAGTCACCTCTCGAGTGCAAAGGGTTAAAGGCTTACGCAAATCTCAAATAAAAATCGTGGACACCTTTCCCAGGTGGACTCCGGATGTTTATGCAAATTCATATTTTCATCTGTGGAAATACTTTTATTCTTTCTGGGCGTGGTTGTTAAGGAAGAACAGATTCAACGGTTTCACGTGGTTTATTCGTATCGTTGTTGACGGGTCGACTCGCAGAACGTTACTGCTATACCGTATTTGGCATACCGTAGACACACGAGTGTCGCGAGCAAAAACTTAGGAGCCCGTGTCGTCGCGCTCTCGCACTTTCAGCGAGCAAATCAAATCATTACCGACTCTACACATCGATTTATATAAAGAATCGAGATTCGAATGAATGTACGTTTTATCTTCTAAACGCTATAAAATGCATATCATTATTGATATATATATATATTGTTCCATTCGCGCACATTCTCATTTATTTTCCAACATTCTTATTCGCTATAAATGGATAAACGTCCGCGGTCCACCAATGAAAGATGATAAAGACGCCGAAGAGCAATTCCCTTTCGAGCGCTGTAGTCGAAAATTGATCGCGACTAACAGTTAGGCGATAGACAACGGATTGTCGAGTTGGCAAGCTCAGCAAGCTGACGGGATGGCCAATTGAGCCTGGAACGCCGGGAAGGCGCGAGCCACGGCAAACATTGTGCGTTTGCGTGCCCGTGGCGAACGCATCTCGGCGATTCTTGCATTCCTTCTGGGATTAATCGATTTAACGGTTCGACGGTCCGAGCAGTGTCCACGGTGCTATAATTTGATGGAGTGGCGTTCAGCGTACGTCTCTTTCGCGCGTCATCCACGTCCGATTCATTGACCGTGCGTTTTCGCACTGTCACCACGTAACCGTTGCCGGGATGGCTAGGCTGCCCGAAGCCGCCGGCAGACAAAGCGGAGAAGGACGTAGAGAGGAAAGAATGAGCCGGGAGAGAAACGACGAGGCAAGAGGGACAGTAATACGCGGCCGGTGCGATCATTAATTCAAGTTTGCTCGCAGATATTCTCAGGTTCGAACACGGAAGCTATCCTCGTCTATGCCCTTCTTGCTCCCAACCTTTCTCTGTCCTGGTCATCTAGAGACTCGGCGAAGAGCACGACAGAAATGACGGATAAAACGAACAAGACGCGGGGAACGTCGTGCACTCCGACGATGGAAGCGATTTTTAGGCGGTTGAAACTCGCTGCGCCGTCCGGCGAGGATTTCTGAAGAGGATCCGCGTTTCCGAGGGAGAAATGGTTAACCTGAGCTCTCGACCGCGCTGGATAGATTTGCCTTCTACCGCGATCGGTAGAAAGTACTCGGCCTTACTACAGTTTCAACTCGAATTATTATCGAGCTCTCCGATCGAATTAACGAGCTCCGTAACAACCAAGTCTCATACAACGACGGAATGCCTCTAATAACATTCAGGAACAGTAAATTTGTCGTATATTCGTCCCTTTTTGAATCATTTTTAAGGGGTTACACACAGTTGTCACTGTCGAAATGAACGAACTTTTATTTGTTAAGATTTAAATATATATTTTAACACAAAGGAAGGTATAATTTTATAGTTTAATTTTGTAAGTATTGGGTCATTCAGTTTTTGAATTTTGAAATATATTTATCGAATTAGTATCATTTTGTTCCACAACCTTTACGCCTTTTAAGAGATGTATAAAGAAACGTTGTGTAAAGATGATGTGTAAAGAAGTGAAAGAGATGTCTCAAATCTGAAATAGTTAAAAAGTAATTATAACTACTTTTTTAATTACAGTTTTAATTAGTCAGACCAGAGACTTCAACTATACGAAAACGACATGTTACGATGCTTATGCATCTTTCAAGAGATTCGAAAAAAGTTGAGCCTGAAGTTGCTTTATACGGAGTGTTCCACTTAACACGACCCCCATAATCATCTTCGTTGTTTTCTATAGAAATTGAGTGTGCACGACTGCTCTGCAAAACGGAAACTGTCTTTCGAAGTTTCTTCGTACAAAGTGTTCCACTTAACTTGACCGTCATAGTCATTTTCGTTGTTTCGAAAGACTCGTGGAAAGTGGCAACTGTTTTACAAAGTTTTTTTTTTTTTTACGCAGAGAATCTTCCTTTCTTTGGAAGGTAATTCCTTGGAACCGTCCTTATGGAAAGTTTCTATAAATGCACAAACTCGGGGCTGAACTAGTGCATTTATGGTAGACTTCGTACATTCTCTGATGTTTACCGACAAGCTTCGAACGTAGAGGACAGCGAATAACGTCCGCGCTCGTTCGAGCAACTTGAAAAGTGAACGCAGTCATTTTGCTTCCGTAATTTCTGTGCCCGTATCACACGGTGACGTAAAATTTAGATATATTGAATAGCTTTTGAATTAGAAGCGATCACTGACAGTTCCCTTGAGCGGAATACGAGCGCATAATATAAGAGGTGACGCGTAGCGAATGAGATCGAGGAAATGGCAGAGTCATCTAGACATCAAGAAACCCGGACCTGTCCTACTGTTCCACGCGGCGCAAGTCCGGGACGTTTGATGCGAGTTGAACAATTTTCACGCAACGGCTAATATAAAACAACCTGAATATATAATTTATATTATTTTTCAAACACATCTGAATGTAGAAAAATCGTTCCATATTCGAACAGTGGTTTCCAATTGGTTCGAAACGAAAGTATAGTCGTTTACACATTTTTTATTATACGAGTGTCGGGCTGAGAATGAATTTCGTTCGTATTTATAAAATACAAATTTATTCGTTCATCTTGTACTTTTAAAATACAATTTTAACATTTATTTACTTATTTTGTATTTATAAGATACAAATTCATTAATTCATTTTGTATTTAAAAAAAAAAAAAAAAATATATGAATGCATGTGTTTTAAACTTTGTCTAAACTCTAAACATTTTAAAAATCTCCATTGGTGTTAGAAGAGTATCATATAAAACAAATTTACGGAATTCTAAATAAAGGGCTTTCTAATCTGTAAGGATCACTTTTGATAGCCCGATACTTACCGAGCACGAAACGTCGATTGCAACAGCTCTTTTTGGAAACCTTTTAAATAGCACTTACGTCGCACTAGTCCGTCATATCGTGCTTAACCAAATGCAAAAACCCGATCTCCCCGAAGTCTCCAATCGCGTTCAGCCCCGAGAAAATGCTTGGGCAAGCGCACCCTTTCGCGAGTGTCACCGGATAATCGTGGCTTTTGCGGGGTCCTCGACAGGCGAGGTTCCCGCCGCCTCGGCACGAAAGCAAGCGTGGTCGTCGCTTAACTCCTGATTTCCATTCGAAGGTGAGTAGCGTATGCGCTACAGGTAATTGGTATCTTACGCGGCCGTTGGGAGAATAAATCGATCGTAGTGAATGTTGTTGGGTTTGATAGAATGCTGGATAGCGGCTCGCACAAAGCGACCTTCGTCTGGTCGAGTGAACCTGCTACCAGCCAGACAAATTGATACCAGGCAACGCACTCACTCTCCCTATCTTTTCCGCCTGTACACGGGGGTACCTAACGTGCCTGCAGTAGGTACGGGCGCATAACTTCCAGACCTCGATATGCCGCCAGTGGAAACGATCAGGGCCGGCAAACGTTCAGCTTATGCACCTCTTACATCCCCCTATTAACTCGAAATCACGTATTTTACTCCTCTATTCTCTCGACGGATCTCAAGTTACACCCATCGTATTTGCGACACTGACGAAGGGCTACGGAGTCCCCAATGTGTGGCCAATAGGTCTAATTAGCAAGATATTAGGCTGGTAAGAAAATAATCTTCCTTTTCTTGCTTAGATTTAGTCCAAGGCTTCCAACAGGAATTTTATCGGGCGATATTAAGTTTCTTCTGGACCGCACTCGGTATTTTTTTCACTTATTTTTGTAACATTAGATTCAGGGACTAGTGAAAATCATATTTGAAAAGAACTTGTATCGTCGAAACTGAAGGTAAGGAAATAGACAATGCTGCGTTAAAAAAATTAAATAAAAGGTTCTAGAAATATGAATTCGTATTAAAAGTTTAAAGGGAAGACTCGATTTTCTAAACACATTTTTATTGGATATTAAAACAAGGTTTTTAATTAAGCCCATTGCGTTGAATCAGTTGCCTACTATCAACAAAAACGACTAGATAAATTCCCTGGTAAAAGTTTGCTCCACTCAGCTAGTTTAAATCATTTCGTACGTGGTCTCGCGATGTTAGTTTTATTCGACGTACGAAACGGTGTATTTTGCTTCACGCGTGCGCAATTTTCTCGCGAATTAGATGCATCGCGGGACCCTCGAAGCGTTTCAACCGGTGACGATTACAAGCGGCGATAATAAAGTTAATGCGCGCACACCTCGTACAATGAAGAAACCCGTCATTATCGCGATTACTGTTATTATTGCAATTATGAGAATTGCTCGGGGTAACCTCGTCAGGCGAGAATAAGTGTGAATTATGTTTTCGAATACGGGAAGTCGTGGACGTTCGCGTCGGTGCAGTGCTTGTAAACGCGCGCGTCCGCGTTTTCATCTTAAAAGTAATAGATAGAACGGCTAAATTGACTTAATTTAAAGGGGATTCAATTAGCGGTGCAGTTAAGCCGGCAGAATGAATAAATTACCATGTCCCCGAGCATTGGAGATCGTTAAAAACATTCGAGCAAACGGCTACTTATTTTTCGTCGCGTCCACGAAATTGTTTGGCGCAGTTATATCCTAGGCTTCCTAGAAAAAAGCCAATGGCCCCGAGGAACGTATTAGACGGTTCTGGTAGAACGTGCTCGAAGTCAAACTGGAATATGCATCCTTATGCATCTAGATCGTCTTCTGTCGATCGACTCTTCGTCTCCCGCGTTACAAATTATGGCAGCCAGACTCGATCGATTTTGATAATCTACATGGTCCGGTAGTATACTTACGAGTGTTCCCGGTCCTCCAGTTCAAACGCATCACCCGAAATCTGCATAATTCTCTCTCGTGCTGGGGTATAGGTACAGTTTGTCGAAAGGGAACCGTGTGACGAGTAAAAAGTATAAGTTGCTAGCTAAGGGGAAAGAAGACGAGAAAAAACACTCTTTCTATAATGGGAACGTTTTTCAGTTTGTTTGTGTATTTTTCTTTATGATAGAAAATTGTGATCCGAAAGAAATCAAAATGAATTGTAGCGATGAACTTTATTTATTATCTCTTTATTTAATTATTTTTATTTTTCAATTTAAACTCAGTGTTAATCTTTCATTTGTAGACGATAGTACAGTTTACAATACATAAGAATGTTTGTTATTTTACATTATTCACTGTTGTATTTAGGTACGGTCAGTGTAAGAAGTATTCGTACAGTACAACCAATTTAAAATAAATGATTCCTGTACGAATACTTATTACACTGACTGTAATTCGTTTTCATATTTTCAAACTTTCTATTTGTTCAGAAAGTTGCCCTTGTAAAGAAACAATAATTTGATGCAAATTAACGGTAATAGTTATTCATAAAAAACATATAAAGATTCGTAAGACTTGCATACAACGATAGCGTTAAGGTAAACAATAAAATCACTCTCGATAATTTTCAAATGATTTTTATTCAACATTGCACATCCTTAAATACATTTGGTCTCGACAGAGGAACATTATTGGTGGGAATCTGCTTTGTCTACTCGAAAGGGGTCTTTTCTAAAACCTCCTCTTAAATTTATCATCTAACATCTTATTTCCGTATAACCGTATGCTAAATAATTACAAAGGTACTCGGTTGGCAGTGTTAACGCTCTGTTAACTAACAGTCGCACTTAAACTGCGCTCCTTACGAAACGCGCAAATCTCGTCCTCCGATGTTCGCTCGAGTTCGCAAAAGAATAATCGCCATCCAACATTGTTGGAAACGCTATAATTCGAGAAACGCCGTACGAAAACGATCTCCCAGTTTCTTTCGAGTTTCGTTCGTCCGCAAATTATGATAATGTCGCGGCAAAAACGAGCACGCGAGAAACGAACTGCGCATGGTACCCTTGAAAATGAATAGAAACGACAGGGATTTAATTCGAAAATGGGGGTAATCTTTTAGGCAAATTTCTCAAATAAAATCATAGTTTTCGACTTGGATCACCGAACAAAGTCGCTCCGTTATCCTGGCTGGACTGCATGCAACATTATAAATTGCGTATGCGTCATTTTCTCAGGGACGCTTAACTTTTCGTTTAATTTTTAAAAAACGTGGGATCATTGTTTAGCATCATACTACTCGGGAAAATATTGATTGTATCAATGATTTAATAGTAACGTATCCGGGTACAATTTTTGGTATAGATCGTAGGTCTTGTTTAATACAAAAAAAAAATACGATAAAAATGAATTTTAACACTAGCAAAATTCTTCCATTCATCTATCAACTTTCTAGTTTTTATGACAAATCAGTATTATTTGTATTTCCATGATTTTACATACAATAAGATTTTTAGTCTTCTCGATTATATATATATATATTTGTATTGTATTTTAGATAGTTAATATTAGTTCGTCCTAATTAAAATGTTGAGGGTCACATTCTAGCATATCTTTTTGGAAAATATAAAAACAATGAAAAAGAGTGTAAATCAATCATCGAGTACTTTCTAAATAAATTACTTCCAAGTGTCTCTTCCCTGTCCTAATCCGTCGTTACGTTCAGAAAAGAACTAAAAACACGGACCAGAAAATTTTTAAATAAATTCCTTGCGATCCGTGCCACTGTTATCTAGTGCCAGCAGAGTTCACGGATTTCTTTCTCGGCGGTGTGCCCCAGGTTTTGAACGTTATTGTACCTACACGCCACATTCAGACGAATAAACAAAACCTCGCGGAACGAATGGACTTTTTCCACGGCTAGCAAGAAACTGCCCGCGTTACCAGAATCGCTGTACTAGTCGGAAATCGTTTTCTTCCTCCACCATGGCTCTCCCCGGTTTCTTCCTCTGCCTGGGCGCGCGTGTGTGCGGCTCTGTTATTTTTTTTCCCAGCCGACACTTAACTATTACCGGGGACCTGAAGCGTATCGAGTATCCTCTCATTACTCAGCCGTGCAAAATCCCGGACGGAAGACAAATAGCGTTGGCACGATGGCGAAACGCGGCTGATGCACTCCCAGCACAAATGAAGACGTTGCCCGTCGACTGATTAGCGCCTCCTGGGTGCATTGTTTGTGCACATCGGCGAGATGAGGAGCGGAGAAAGGGCCACACATGCGGTTCCGGACCGCTTTGATATTACCTTCCCCACCCTCGATCGTCCCCACCCCATTGCCTTAGACCGTGTCAGGGGTTTCCACATGCAGAGCATTGGCGCCAGGAGTAGGATAGGTCCACCAGCAAATTGGGATAATTCGAAATGTGATTTAATTTGAGCAGTTTTGTTGATTTTTATTCGTATAGAAGAATCGAGACCCAAAGAAATTCGAATAACATGGATCAAATTAGAAGTTCTGTTTCAGAAAGCAAAGATTGCTCATTTCTTTTAAGGGACAACAGATTGTCAAGCAAGATTCCCACAAGGAAAAAGTATTGGCGTATTTTAATCTTTTAATTTTCATAACTTCGATTTTACTATTATCGAATACGGATAACTTTATTATTCTTTGCAAATCCATATTATTTTGCCTTCCCTCGAGTCTCATTTCTTCTACAGAAACAGAAGTTAACAAATTCCTTCTCATTGGATCACAATTTGAGTGTTAAACTAACAAACCCCTGACTCCAATATTCTTTGCCGGTGGAAACCTTAGCAGAGACACTATTGGTGTCCTCAGAAGTACAATAGTTGAGTGGCGCCGATAGCGTTCGCAAGTGGGAAATCCGCGTCTACACCTGCTGGATCCGAGAATCCCGCGAACGAGCCGATGAATAATTAGTCTTTTCTCTATAATCGACGAACGAATCGTATAAATTTCCATCGCCTTAATTGAGGAAGCTCGGCTAGAAATGGATTTGGCCGGTGAACAAAGACATCCGTATGCCTGATTCGACGTCTAATTAATCGCTGACACTGACTTCCCGTCGACAGACGGACCTGAAATGAGCGTTACGATTTTATGCGCATGATCGAGTTGGTGATCCTATATTCGAGTCTACATTCGATAGAAGTACCTCCTGAAGAGGATCTAGAGTGATATCCAGATTCGATAAAAAATGTGTCTGAGAAGGATTTAGGACGAGTCGAAAGTCATGCAGCACTGTCTGATTAACAAAGAGCAAAAGAAGAAACTGTTGAGAAACTAAGCCGCTCGTCCAGTCTAGATGCACTTGCAGAAGACGATCAGAGCTTAGAGTTTTTCTCTCGATCAGTGTCGGTTTCTGCAAACGATGGAATCGCCATTTTCTCCGGATGAGGAGGATTGGCGATATTAGACGGAGAAATCGGGCTGGTGGACGCGGTATCGCGGCCGGACTTTTCTGTTTTCGTCACGTCTGTCGCGATTCCACGTCTCGGTTCGAAGAGGAGCAGCTTTCTCACACCACGAAGGGAAGGAAGGTAGCCACGGCTTCCGTCTCTTTCTCAGCCCGCTCCACCTTTCTTTCGCGATCTCGCTCTTTTCGCGTCTGGCCGACACCATCTATCATTCTGTCAGCTAGGAGATTTCAATTTGCTCTCTTTTTGCACCATTACCGGGCCCGCAGCCCGCGCAAAATTGTATTTAATTGTGATTGACTGGTAACTGGAGGTGGCCGACCGCCGCCATTTGTCCAGCGATTTTTGCATATCCCTAATTGCGAGAGGAACATTGCCGCTGAATCGCCTCCGAATGGGATTCCAAATTAACCGCGGCGAAAACCCTGTCGCTCGAGAATGAAACCTCAAACCAGTCGTTCGTAACCACCTCTCTTGTCCGCGCACACCCACTGCCAGGGGCTGATCCCTTTCACGGAATAGTGTTTTCGAATATTAAATAATTCAATGAATTTTCGTTTGGAAAATTCTATCGTGTCATCCATTGAGAAGTGCGAGTCTATTTAAGGGGGCTAACTTTCTTTCTTGAAATAGTATTTTCAAATATTAGGGAAATCAATGATCGATGATCATGTTATTCAATATCTACCATTGGAGATATTCTTTATTCTTTAGAAAGTCTTGAATTATCTGTTTTCCTTCAGTACCTTCATTAATAATTAAAACGATTGTAATATAAGCAACGAAAGCAAAAATGTAGTATTTCTCTATAGAAATTCTTGAACTCCCAAAAATTAAACTGTAACCTCGGATCAAGAATCACTGTCTCAAATGTTGCCTCCTGTTGCCTGAAACCCGCGTTCCCTTTTGTTGTGCATGAGTACTAAACAATGATACGAGAGGATGATTGTTTAAATGACGCAATTTCTCAAGATCCATGTCATAGAAAAATATGTCTTTATTTAAAGTCGAAAAACGATCGAGACAACGCAGTGTCTTCCTTAACGCCTACAGATTCTTTGGTTTTCCTGGGGAAACTTTTAGTCGATCGCCGAATATGTTCTTTCTTAGAAGTGACGAGATACCTTAATCATTTTCTTGCTTCCTACGCTGTTCGCACTTCAGCTAGGTTTTCGTGTGCGTTTAGATCCGGAAAAAGAGCCAATCGCATATGGCGTATTAAAAATTCTTTCCTAAATCGAAGACTATATCTTAAATTTTTTTCTAAATTACAGACTGTTCCTAAATAAGCCAGTAGATGAAGTGTTAATTATCGTTGCTTCGCAAAAGTATAATTATTTCTTCTTTAATTTTTTGTCCTTTTCAAAATTTCAATCCGGCGCTGTACCAATGTCTACATGCGTAGCAAGTGAATTTGAATTTCGATTGTTTAACGCGAACGTGGAACTCCTTCGCGCAGGGGTAACAATTAGCTATAAATAAACAAATGCACAGCATTTCATGAGCGACGACTGCCTTACAAATTAAGTACCGTTGTTCAACTCGCTGAACGGGGTAGTCTAGTTTAGAAAATGGAAATTTAGCTTGTATATATTTTTTTTTCAATATTAACGACTCGTTATTATTGAGTTCTATACTAAATTGTGTCAAATGACAGAAAAAAGAATTATTCTAAAGAGTTCCTACCTACAATATTAGAACCCAGAAAGTGTTCAGTTCAAAGCCCTATGATTTTGTCAGTTTCTTGAATTTTAATGTTAATTCATCAATAATTACATTACTAAAGAATGCAAAGCAAAAAACGACCGAAATTCCAAACCAGACGATCCCCTTGAAGATGACGTTACGATTTTTTTCAGTCACATGATCGATCAAGTACGATCGAGAGATCCCTAGTCTATTTATATATGTACACAATTACCTATACAGCCTCGCAATAACTTAGTCGCGTCTAATCGGATATGTACACAAGAACCTACGGTTAACAGTAAGGCAATGTACGATAGTCTATTTACAATTGAACTCGAGGCGTGCGCGCCCCCGCCGTTCGCATAACAATGCCAAAACAACTCCCGTCTGCATGCAGTCGTCGAACGTACATTTAATGTCGTATCCTATCCTCTTCTCGATGCCAATCGCATTTTCCAGGGTTCGGTCAGAGATGGGCAAAATTCTTGTCTGGATTATTCGAGATACAAATCTTGAAGAATGAAAGATACTACTGCCTCTTATTTATTATTTATGAAATAGTAAATTAGAATATAAATTGTAGAACGAAATATAAAATTCTATAAAAATATCTCTATGAGAATAATTTTTAGAAATATACAGAATGAAATTTCATAGTGAGTGCACGAAATCTTTGTAGCTGTTCAGCTATAATAAATAAATCTATTCTGTTTTTATCCGTCATTCATTATTCGAATACAATTTCGAACAACGAATAAAAAAATCACGAATTTTAATGCGTTATTTGCGAAACAGAAAATTAAAATTGAAATTGTATTTCATGCCGGATGCTTGAAAACTGGTCACTCTGACTGTTCACTCGAATAAATATATCGTTGATAAATAGTGTAACGTGTCCTATAGTCTTCGCCTATTGTTCGAAGAAAATTTTGCCCATCTCGTGAGTCGGCAAACTGTGGTTAACGAGATAAGAATGATTTTTTACTCCTCTTTTTAATGCAATTAAATCGTAGGCCACATCGCACAATAAAAATCATCGTGTAAAAGTTTTTCTTCTTCATCTATTAATCGAATTAAATTTTATTTATCCCTACTAAAAAAAAGGGTACACTTAAAAGAGAATAATCCACATGAAATCTCCAAAAAAATCATTCTTGTCCAACGAGCACTTCCAATCAATATCAATAACAACGAAGTCTAACTTTGGACTCCAATCAAGCGTACCCGCGTCTCATGGAAATAATTCCATACTCCTCGCTAATGCCCTTAAACCTGTCCCGCGTATATGCAGTAATATCCAGTGCGCTGTTAATACAAAAATTGTATAAAATTTGTTTTCCATCTCACGCGGAATGCAGACAATTTCTTTGATATTATCTCTCTAAATGTTTCTTCCTCGATTCAGAAAAAAAAAGTTTGCCGACCCCTGCTCTAGGTTACCAAGTTCGTCAGACTCGCCTCGTTTACCGTATCGCCACCGTTATCGCATTTTGATCTGTTGAAAAAATGTTTCGGAATCCGGCAACAAGGCCGCACGAGGGAAAAGCATTAGCGACGAGCACCGTACGCTGCATTTACGCGCCGCAATTATTGCTAATTAAACTATTCGCGACAATCGAAACGCGGATTCTTCCTTCGATTTCATTCGAGATCATGCCAACACCGTTGCGGACTGCATTCTACGAAGAAATTAGTCGGTTTAACCCTTTTTCGAATCAACCTCAATTTAGCTTTCGAAATAAACGATTTTTATGGTTATTTATATAAACGTTCGCGTTTCAATTAAGCCATTTGCTTTCACTTGGCTCTCCACTTGAGGATTCCTCTTATTTTTGAGATTATTAGGCCTACATGCGATTGGATTAGGTTATAAAATAGATCTGCAAACCTATTTGATAGATCCTATTTGATAATTTTTTTGAAGTATCATGTCAAACTACATGTTATTTTATTTCACAATTGTTTGAAATAGTTGTTAATCTTGTCTTCAAAATTATATGAAAGTGACGAAGATAAAATAATCTTAACTCGATAAGAAGAAAATGTTTCGACATTTTTACAAGATAAAACTAGTGCATTACAGTAAATCTGTCTGAGTTAAATGGTTACCTAATATTTATTATTAAATCACGTTTTTCTAAAGTATAAAAGCACTCTTTATCAGTGGAACGATTATTTTCTTTTGTAACAACTTCCTCTCGTATATTATTTTGAAGATCATTTCGTTCGTGAAATTTGAAAGCAAAATAACGAAGTGGCTATTATTATTCTTATTTTCCGATAACTGTATCACAAATAACGGTACGAAATAAATTATTTCAAATGGGGTCGATAGTTTTATTTTCAAATAACTGCGTTGCAAGTAACGGTACGAAATAAATTATTTTAAACAGCTACTATTTCAAACGAATTAATATCATTTTTATTTTCAAATAACTGTATCGCAAACAACTTTACGAAATAAATTACTCGAAATATCCATTACTTCAAACGAAACGATATTATCTTCATATATACGAGTAACCGTATTAAAAATAACGCTCCAACAGAAATCATTTGAAATACTCATTTACTACTTTCGTTTCATTGAAAATTTACCCAAGTCTGCTATTTAAAATATCGAGAAAAAACTTCAGCCCCTTAACAAGCTCCAAAAAAAAAAAAAGATCATCACGCACCACGCTTATGCTTTTCCCTACGCGCCACTTACTTTTCTTTCAATTAACATCGAAGATCACGCAACGGATGCTCCAGGTGTTCTACTCGGTCCCCGGCGCGGTTCGTCCCCCGATGGTTTTCTCTCCGCGTCAACGTCCGTCCGCGTGGTTCGCTCGGGTTAAGACCATTTTCGTCTCCGTCATCGGGGAACAATGAGGCCGTTGGCGACGCAACCCGTGTCGCAGCAATTTAAGACTTCGCGACGATCCAAAAAACCTTGCTCCAGTTACAAGAACTGGAAACCTCGCGAAGCCTGTTTTGGCAATGTACCGATACTCCTTCATCGAAGAAGTGCCATTCTTCTTGCCGTAGACGTCACGTACGGGAGAGTCGCACCTTTCGACATCTTTTGTACTCGGAGTATTCCACACCGGGAAGAATACGTATTCCTCCTCCCCGTAAAAAGAAAAGGGAGCTCGACGAATCGGACAAATTCGCAGCGTTTCGCCGAGCGGTGTATTCACTCCCTTTGGAGTAGCTCGTAGAGAGCCGCGATGTACGTCTGTGCCATTTGCAGGGTCTCGAACTTGCTGAGCTTTCGGTCGTTGCCGAGACTGGGCACGACGTCCCTGAGTCGGTCGAACGCGTCGTTGAGACTGTTCATGCGTCTTCTTTCGCGCGCGTTTGCCGCCAGTCGCCTCTTCTTCAGCACCTCGATGCCCGGCGTGCCGTTCTTCATCTTCTGCATCGTCTCCTTGGTCTTCTGCGCGTTGTACTCCATCGCGGCGATGTGCAGACCGTCGTTCTTCTGGTGGTACCTCGATGACGGCTCGCACTTACCCTGGCTGCTGGGAACGTAGCCCTCGTTCCTCTGAACGCTGTACGCGGCTCCCAAATAAAGAATGTCGGCCCTCTGGCCATACGGATTGCCGTTATTCCTAAGCAAAAACCCGTCACCTTTCGGGACACCGTAACCCTTCGGCGCGAAGAAGCTCTCTTGGTTCTGAACGAAATCGCACCTGTTGCCGTAGACGTTGCCGGGATGGTGATCCAATTTTTGCGAGATCTCGGAGCTTGGTTTGCCTGCTAGATTCTCGTTGGCGAACTCGGTTCGACCCGGGACACTCTCGTAATTGCTTTCGACGCATTCGTTCATCCTGAACACGACCTTCCCGTGCTCCTTGACGGCCCTCCCGTTGTTGGGGTGACCGGTCTGATGATCGTTTCGAAAACCTTCCTGGTAGTAGCCGTCGTAGAACTCGGTGAAATTGAAACCGGTTGCGGTGACGTGAAAGCTGCCATTCGCGGTACCGATCTCTTGGTACTCGCGATTCTGACAGTCGACCGAGCTCACGCTGCCGCAGCTACTACCCCTGGACCGTGGAGGCTGAGGGTAGACCTCTTGATGGGTCCAGCTGCGCGGATTCGACTCCGGGCTGCTAGCCGACCCGTACCCCTCGGAATCTAACAGCTCGTACTGCGGGAAACTGCCGTAAGCGGTCATCCTCGATGAACTGTCTTTAGGATTTCGTCTTCCCTGGGATTAACTGTCGCGATCGCGTCTAGAACATGTTACGGTGACGAACGTTGATCGTCTTTAATCGGCTGTCATCTCGTCGATACGAGGGGAACGTTTTGTTCAGACGGAATTCAAATCGTCGCGATACGAAAGTTCATTCCCGAGGTTGGAACATTCTCAGATAGGCTCTCCGCGTCCGTCGCAAGATACCATGTTCCGTTGACGGATCGTCGAAGGAAACGCAAGGACTCTCGGGATCCTCTGGATGACCGTGTATGCTTCGCGTACGGAAGCGTTGCGTAAACTGGCTTTACCTGGCGATCTCGTGGTCTGGACCATGCTGCCCAGTTTTCTTCGGGCCCGATGGTGGGGGGGAGGGGGAGAGGACTCCTGGGATCCACGTGGAAGGGATTCCCGAGGAGTGGAAGGGGTCCACAGGGAAGTGGGTATCCCTTTGTAGAAGCCGCGCGACCGGACACGCCCCCCGTCTTCCTTCGTCTCTTTGCTGGGGGCTCACGAAGGTAGAGTCAAAAGACGATCGACGCCAAAGAAAGGCGCTCTATCAAGTGGCACGCACGGTCACGGGACCAGGCGCCGTGTTCTTGACATTCGAGACGCGGCGCAGATGGATTTTTCAGCTTTTCTTTCGTTTTCACCGTTTCTTTTTTTGGCTCGTATGCTTTTTCGATTGCTGCCACTTGCTGGCCATTTTTCTTGTAATTAATCGTTTACGATGCGTTTCGAACATTACTGTTCAAGAAAGGAACTGAAGTAGATGCGATAGGAAATTCGAGTTTTGTTTCGAGAACAGTGGTCGACAGATTTTCAGATTTTCTTAGACTGTTCAGGTATTCTTCGTAATATTCTTCATTTTTCCTTCGAGTTTTATGTCTATTTTTATTTGGAGACACTTACAGGGTATTCATTTTCGAAATTGTAGTTTATGATGCATTTCGAACGTTAATGTTCCAATAAGGAACTAAAGTAGATGTAGCAGGGAATTTGAGTTTTATTTTGAGAACAGTGGTGAATAGAATTTTTAATTTTTCCTTTGAGTTTTGTATTCATCTTTTATTGAAAATATTTGAATGGTTTTGAAGATTACTTAGGAAGTTTTAGTTATAGAATTCGTCTTTATAATAGCGTATATAATAATTCAGTATCGAAATTTGCCCAAATAAAAATATCGAGTAATAAAAATAACTAGTCATTTTTAAATAACAGAATTTTTAATCAAATCAGTTTCTGCAATCTCCAAAGTTAAATAAAAAGTGTAATAAGTAATGTAATTAATTACGTTTTAAAAAAGCATATTATACTTCTAAAACCTATTACCTTCGACGTTAATAAAAATAAATAGTATTATTTGCATTCTATTTAAAGAATGTATTGTATAATATTATAAAAGTAGGTGGATTCACTGTTGAGGAACAAATGATGATCCCCCGTGAAAGTAAGGAGCAATCATTGTCTTCACGCGGATGCTTAACAAACTGCTAAACGGAGCCGAAAATAATTATGTGACAAGACGCTAACATCCTTTTCGTCCCCTTTCCCATTTTCGCCTTCGTCGAGCTTTATGACACTTTAAATACAGAGGGGCTGGCAAGTGTGGACAAATTTGACTGGTTTACGAGGGTTACGCTCACGACCGGTGTATCTTGTTTGCGAGGATGGTGTAAATTCTTCGGCCTAGTTCTTCAGGTTTCGTAAATGCTTATTTCTTTCTAAAGAATCGATTTAAAATAAAGTAGCTACATTCTTTTGTTAAATTATATTAATAATAAAATATGTTATAGGACACGATCTTAATAGTCAAATAAAATTGTAATTATGTTACAAGTGATAGTAATTATGTTACTAGCAATTGATAGTTGCTTCTTTATTCAAGAACGCGCATTGTAGAGCGCCGAAGATGTTTACAAATTCCAGTGACGATCCTAAACGGTGTAACAAGCGCGAGGACGAACGTGGGTATTTGCGCTGGTAAAAATAATCACGTTCAATAAGATTCGTCAACAAAGGTGTTTTCACGTTGATTCCGCAACACGCGAATCCGAGAAGTGCTGTACCTCGAGGCGGTTTTCTTATTATTAGACTATCGTTATTTTTGAATCTATTATGCAACGTTCTCTGTCGCTTTGTTATTCGTTGAACCGTTTACGAATGTATTCTCCAAGGCGTCGGTACGTTGAACGAGTATTATCGAGACGCTGTTAAAACTTGGACCCGACCTAACATTTCAAACGGTATTTTTCTGTGAGTTTAACTTCTCGATGACGAGAGTGACACGAACAGAAATAATAATTGTAGAAGTTGCTTAGTTGTCTGAAATAAATTTATTTATTGATATTCAGGGTTCTCACTGATAGATTCCAGATGTGTTACGTGAAAGCGTAAATGATTCGTTATAAAGATAGATATCTCGCCTATTTTCTTAAATACAAGAAATCTAGGTTGATCGGGACATTAAAAACTGCACTCATCGTCTCGACCGTTCACAATTTGAATACGTTTAATAATCGCACGCGATGCAGAGAATAATACGAAAAGATGCGAAATAAGCGCCGTACGTGGATGAAAATATTCGATATAAAATTATAATAAGCATTGTAAAATAAACATCACGAAAGAATTCAATACCCACGATAACAGTGATTACAAAAGGACCGCCTGTTGCGTTTTCGTAAGTTACATTATATTTAATAATATTCCCGTGTATTTTTATACGGGGAGGATCGGCTTAGCGGCCCCCGAATGCGACGTAATGACAACGATAAAACGAAATCGATTAACGCATGGTTCGTTCGCAGCGTAAACCCGTGATTTTAGAAATTTCTCGATCCCACGAAATTCTGGTACAGGGGCACCGTAGGCGTATCTCATTCGTTTTCCCTCCTCCTTGTCGGAAAGTCGTAGACACTTGGCGTCCTCGCAAAAGGCGGCAGCCTTAAGAAGCTCATTATCCTCTGCTAATACGCAACAAATGAGCCGATTCCGTGTGCCCGACCCATAACGAAAAAGGTGCGTGCACCAGAGACGTGAAACACGGATTTACGCCCATGAGCGCACTTTAATTTCTGAAAGGGTGCTGTCTCCTCGTTACCTGCCTTCGTACACCAGTCATCTTGTTAGCGATTAGTCCGTTTCAACAGTCAACGTCGTGTCTCGTTTTTCATTGGTCGGATCAGTCAATTGTTTTAACAATCAGAGGAGTACGTGCAGTTGTCGCGGGCAAACTTCAAGAATGCTTTTGTTTCAAGTTTCAAGTACATAATTTCCGGGAATTTGAGAATTAATAAAATAAAGTGAAAAATAAAGAAGAATTTATAATTTTGTTTGGATATATAACAGACTATTGCAGACGATTTTTTAATTTTTTTTTACCTTGCGACTTCTTTAATTCAAGTTCACAAAATAATTTGTTGGTATATAGGTGTAATTTCTTTTATGTATGAATATACTTGTACTCTTTCATTTTCAATATTTTATTTAGATTTATCAAATGTTCATACGTTATACATAGATTTATTATATTATTTGCCTATTCGTTGAATCTATCGAAACCGCGAATTATTTAAACGCTGGCTAAGTTGCTACACGATCGATAACCCCAAAGAAAGTGCAAACATCTCGATTATTCAAATACTATACAGCAATTTCTCAACTGCAACAACTTACCATTGGTGTAATGTATACATATACGAGCTCCATCATAAAAATTGCAATTTTCTTTTGATTCTGATTGCAATATGGTCATAGTATCCCACAGTACAATGAGGGATTCAACATCGTGATAACGACGGATGATCAAGACATTATTCTCCCGAGAGACGGAGAGATTATTTCTCCAAGAATTATCGGTATTATACCATGCAAAATTGGTCAACCATAATAAATGCGAGTAATTTGCGTCAAACGAACCTCGCCAGGAACTGTCCCGGCTTCGATCGTGACCGACGATCGATCTATCGTTCCTGGTATCCGTTCAAGCAACATTATGCGCCAAGTGCATATTTTTCGTCGTGTAAGAAGCTGTTGCAACGTCTAGGCACATACAGGGTGTACCACGAATTCAATCAATCACATTTACCTAATCCTTCTAATGTTTATTTACTATATTTCAATTTCTGTAGTTAACACGCGTTACTATATTAATATGTTATATATAATAATGTATGTAACAATGTGTGTCTATTATATTAGTAAAACAACTTTTTAACACTTTAATTACATAACTTTTTTTTTTTATTTATTTAATAGTGTGAAGTTATACTCCTTTCAATTCTACTAGAATTATATATATATATATATATATATAATTAAAAAGATACGATTTGATTAATACACTAGAAACCTGAAAATAAATTTATAAAATATTTTAATTCATTTGCTTTAAAGAGAAATTTAGAAATTTAGAAATTTAGAATTTAGAAGTTCTCAATTTTGAATGTGACTCACTACGAACCAAAGTATTTTAAAATTGATAAATAATTCGGAAAATTTGTTTTCCACGTAAGAAGATTCATTCACCTTGGAAACCCTCGACGATATTTGACAACTTAAAGCAATTCCACTGATTTTTAAATAATCATCACCCAAGTCGAAGTCAACGTCGAGGTGACTCGCGATATCCAAGCTAATATATCACGAAACGAGGAAAGCAATGAAGTCGCGTACCGCATGATTCTGTCCCTTGCGGAATCCGCCGAGTAGATGCAGAATCTAAGATATAGGAAACCATGAAATCTGCAGAAAGTGCGCGTGTGTCAATACCCTAATCAATACGTGTAGGCAAATGCAATCAACCTGCCATACGATTCGTGGACGGTGCGCAAATTAAACAGAACGAATCACCCTTCTACCAGCAGTTTTTCACGTTTTGCACGCACGTTCCACTCTATTGATCTGTAATAGATCTTGTGGCGGAGTTCTCGAGGAACGATCGATCTGTCGGCTGGACGACGGATAATGCGGGCCAGATCAATAATAAATTTATTGCGTTCGATGATGGGCATAAATTGATTATTAGTTAGCCGCGGCACGTTACACCGAGTTACAGTTCAGATGGCCACCGATGATTTACAACGTAATGATTCGTGTTTGACCGATGCAAAACCGTTGGCACACGTACGTACGTTCGCGTACGTACGAGTGTACGTGCATATAATTAACAATCTGTATGCACGGTCGCACACAATAGAAGTCGTTCACCACACTCGATTACGTATTGGCCTTCGCCAACTTTACGCGTAGATTGCACTGATAATAGTAAAAATATATATAATGACTTGGAAATTCATACTTGCTAGAATGCAACGTTTCAAACTTCCACGTCGAATAAAATGGCAGATTTAGCTTCAAGGGAGTGTAGAAGCTTTGTGATTTCAAGTTATAGATCCTTATTAGCATCGCTATCGTTGCAACGGCACCATGTCGTTACGTCATGCAGTCATAAGCTTGCACAGACACGTCGCATAATCACAATTTCACGTTTTTGGAACGTCACAATCTCACAAAATTACAAAGGAATATAGAAGACACACAGACATGTTACAAATTCATAACATCACGTTGTCACAACGACATTTCACAATGGCACAACGTTACACCGTCGCAAGATATCACAAACTCAAAACGACACAAACTCAAAACATTCCATAGTAACATAATGAAGTAGTCATGGGGTCATCTAGTATCTATTTACGATTGTTTAAAATTTTGCAATGTGTACCTGTACGCTATCGGATAAGAACTATAGATAAGAACAAAAGAATAGAAGGCACGAGTTTCTTCGATCCTTCGCAGGCTCATCGTTCTAAATGATTTAATATCCCAATTCCTCGGGGTTCATTCAAACATGACCCCTGTAACAGGCAGAGATTTATGACAAACCGAGGCCCCTAATTAGAATCACACCGAGGTGTCCTAATTACAGGGCACGTACAGGGTTTCCGAGCCTTCCCGGAGCCGTGCCTTTGGCGCAAAATCCTGCGAGTCCTGGCAATTTCTGCCTTTCTTCGGTAACAGCTCATTAATTGTACGAAAAATAGACAACCGTGGGCGTTAGCTACTTTGGAATTTACATCTGATTAGCTCACACTATATCTGACACTCTGTTGCAACCGCAAACGAACCGTTTAGCTGCTCCCTTTGTTTCTTTTTCCGCCGACCAGAAGGAAAAGTGGGACTTGACAGAATATCTGACAGAATTGGAAAAAAGCCTTTTGTTTAACCCTAATATTAATCTCAGACGTTAGACGTACAAGGGAACAATGATGAATTTAATCTGCGCAAGGTAGGTCAGATTTCCTGCGATATCACAATGTTTTATAGAGGGAACGGACATTTATTAATTTCCACAGCTAACGGTTAATATCAGCGATTATAGTTCGAGAAAGCTGCGCAAAGGAAACGGCACTACCGTTTCACCATTATTGCCATGAATCCGACCTTCCAATATTCGCGTAAAATGATTTGTACCATCGTTCTGAGTAATCGTCCGGAAGGTAGGCGCAAAAAAGTCGAATGAAACGCTTTCCGATTATGATAAACACGCGTAAACTTGTTCTCGTTTGTCGGCAGAAACGTGCCGTTTGCTGAATAAACACGCGTCACGGAATGATAACCACTTTAGCTGTTGATAGGGAGCAATATTCATTTATATGAAATTTCGTATTATAGAATATTAAACGAAACGAAAATAAATTCAATTGTTTGTCTTCCATTGTGCCCATTAATATATATTAATTATATTTTGTGTATATACACAATGTAGATATAAACATATTATTAGATAAGATTTTACATTTTATTTCTAGGCAATAATCCCACTCACATTCGATCATGTTTTAATCGAAGTAAATAAATCTTCGATTTGTCCCAAATGTTCCAATCTAATTGAACAACTAAGATCTTGCTCGCATATCTTCGTGTAACAAAATTTCTCGAAAAGAATATTCAGTAAATCAACGACAATCTCTCCAGACGCGTTACACAGACAACTTTGTTCGAACTTTTTTTACATACTTCTCATCAACTTAATGATCATTCACGCTCTTAATACCCTGTAGAGATACTCCGTAGAGTTTCATTGCCATCAGCACGAAGAACCTTTTGCGCATATCTGTACTTACAGTTAGTCTTTGAACGTTCCAAATAGCTACAGCGTAATTAACAACGGTAATAACCTGTTCACCGGCCAATAAAATCCAAAGATCCACGGGGTACTGGACGTTTAATTCACGATCGTTCTTTGAAGGCGCTTGTAACGAAGTAAAGATATGGACGTCCTCGCTACCGGACGTTCGCGGAAGATCATTAAACGGAAATACAAGCTTTGGGGGGACAGCATCGCTAATAACTGAAGGACAATTTTGAATCCGCGGATTCTCGTGTACCGCGGAGGAATTTACCGAGAAAAGTAGAATCGATAGGAGAAGCGTTCATGAGGAAGTAGCAAATCTCGAAATACTACATAGTTATTTTATTATGTAAATATGTAGATACCGTGTGACGCGTTCTAAACAATTCTTTATGTAGTGAAAAGAATCAAGACGCTTCGTATTATCTATTTACAATGAGGCTGATACATTAGGTGTAGAAATTGATTGTGTGCTTTTCGATATGATAACCATAAAGAAACAAACGAACTGATAAAGTCGTGTATGCAACAAAATAATTTTAATGACGAGATTTAATTAAATCCATGATTTATTTTGTCTATGACATACAAGATAATTATAGATGAATCTTTGATATAATCACTTTTCGTATAACATGCTTTACAAAAATGTACAATTGTCAAAGCATCTCGATTAAATTAAAATTAAAACAGTGTTTATTTACTATTCTGTTTAAAAATATTGCAAGTTGATGCAACATATATACTAAATATTTCTCGAACCTACTCGTCAATGGGGAAGATAAAAATAGAAACAATTTGATGAATGGGACCAGTTTCATTTAGATCATTTTTTCGGTTTATCAACATTTCGTTGATTTATTGGTTGGCTGACAATGAGTAATATATGTACACGTATTCGCTAAACACGCTGTAAACATACACGGTACTTGGCGCTTCTCGGCGCGCCCGTTGGCTCGTACCTCTGTCCGCGTCGTTTATTTATAATTACCACCGACTTAACATACCACGCGCGTGTAATAGCGTTAATTACTTATTTGCAAGCGAGGACGATCCTTAAGCCGTGCTCGTCGCAAGGATTACGAACGCGGATTTGCAACAAGTTGCCGACTCATCTGTGTTTGCAACAAAAAGAAACTATTAAGGCGACGAAGCAGTTAACCTTTTCACTGCCGCGTCCACAATACGTTAAGTTGCCATGTGAAACCTGTGTTTGTCCAGTTCCTCGGAAATGTTCATTGATTAATAAAACACCGAGTGCGGGGTTCATCTCGTGCGTTCGCTATGGGTCACGAATGTTTCTCATTGTCACTCAACCATTAAATACGTGAATTTTATTTTATTTTTCTCTCTATAATTTTATTGTTTTCTTCGGTAAAAGGAATTATTTCTTAATTATGTATATGTATGATATTTGTATATTTGTATTATTATTAAATGAAATGAATACATACATTCCAAATTGTATATTCATGATTTTAATAGAATATAAATTTATAAATTAATTTTGACAATATTTATTTCAATTTTATGAATGTATTAGTACATAAATTTTTAAATCGATTTACACAATATTAGTTTAAATTATTTAAATTTATTAGAGGATCGTAATTGAAAAAAAAAATATTATTATTAGAATTCCACTTGAATAGTTACAATTATTTTATTTTATTTGCGTCGAGCATCGTCAGAAATTCTTTTTTTTTTACACGAGATGCTCGTAGATGCAACAGAATGTATACCTAAAAGCACGCGTTTACGTATCGAATGCATAATCACACGTTCGCGATTCACAACTGCGTTAGCATCTCTATGTGATAACCGCGTGGAGGATAGTTTGCAAGGATGACGAAGCTCCGCGGGAGCTGGAAAATCGTTAGTCGACTATTTTTAACCCCGTGAGCCTTGCAGAGACGTTAAATATCTTTCCTCGCAAGATTTACGATGTCAGGGAGAAAGGTCCATCGAGACCTTCCTACAGAACTGGGCGTTAGCAAGAGTAACAAAATTAGTTATACATATTAGAATAGAATGAAAGACAACTATTACTATTTTTACTATTTACGTTAACTGTTCGAATGACTCAGTTATCCTAATTCAATAAGCAATGGATATACTGTGTAATATGCTGACGAATTAGTAATTATTTAAGTAAATAGTGATTGAAATTGGAAAACTATTAAATGTCTTCTCACAAAAATATTAATATTTTATTAAAAAAATTTTCCTGCTACCTCCACGAATGGAAAACTGAAGAAGGAAAGTTTCCATCTAAGAAGTTCTAGTCTAACAAACGATCATCAGCGGATGAATTAAGTGAAATATGATTTACTGTTTTTTTGCCGCGAAAACGATCCAGACGAAGTATGCGAATAAACGCGCACAATGATCGATGCGAACGATAGGAAACCCTCGCGGGTCGAGATTAGGAAAAAATACGTAGGAAAAGATAGAATGGTTTCATAACACGTAATTTCCTGTTACTAGACTTTTTTTTCTGAACGTATTACGACGCACCTGTTGAGTTTTATTGCAGGTGCTCACGGTTTTCGCATAATATCGCTCCTACGTATCTGTGCGACTGACGTTTTCGTTTTGCGAGATCGTCTTAATAAACGCAGCTTCTTTTCCAAACATTATTATTGCAATGGTTAGAGGAACTAATCGGAATTAATATCATAGCGTAGGTATAGAATAGAAATTAATAAAAATGAATAAAAAAAAAAGGTCATTATAGAAAGGAAATTAATTAGAAAATGCATTATAAAATGGAAATGAACAAAAATCATTGAAAAAATGCATTACAGTCAGTAAAATATAAAAATTACAAGAAAGTCTACACAACGTACAACATAAATTTTATTATTTAGTTTAAACGTTTGTTAAAGAAGAAGAAAGATCAGAAAAATCATTTTCACGAAAGGAAAAGAAAGAAAAATCAGAATAATGTTCGGTTTCGTCCAAATGTGTCGGTAATAATACAATTACTTCCATGTCTACCAACCTGATTCAATGACGATTCTTCGAACTGCGTTCGAATCGAATACACGTTCGGGGAAAGTCGTCCGTGAACGTTTGAACTTAGATTTCACTTTTTCCACACCTCCGGGGTGACGCGACTTAAGTGAATAACGAGAGTGCGTCTTTTTGAAGATTGATAGTCCCCGCTGATAGCCTATTCCGCGTTTCGTTTCATTCGATACGCATTTTTCCTTCCATCGCGCGGGAAGATATTGCTTGTTTATTATGATAAATATCTTTCCTCCGCGACTACACCGTGTCAATTAAATTTCACCGCTCGGAAAAAAAATCAGCGACGACCGCATTTAGATAATTACCTTCCAGCGCCGGAGATGCGTAGAAAATGATACAAAGAAAGCGCGAAAATCCACTCCACGGTTCTCCGCGCGTTTCAGACACGATTCCACGGAAACTCCTGATTCGCCGCGACGCATTCGCCACGTTTTCATTTCCGTGAAATTCCATTCCGTCGCGGGAGACCCGCGTTACATTTAGCCAGGAAAGCGACGTTTGCGGCTCGTTGTGGAATTTCCCGCAGCAGAGATTCTTGGGGGGGGGGGGGGGGACCACATTAGGAGTTCAAGTATCAACTGTTTCTTGGGATATTTGTTTACACAGAAGAATTTATGTAATATTGTTATAAATTTAAGAAAATTCAAGTATTAAGTGTTCCTTGGGATATTTTTCTTTTACAGAGAAGAATTTATGTAATATTGTTATAAATTTAAGAAAATCGAAGTATTAAGTGTTCCTTGGGATATTTTTCTTTTACTATCATTTTTCGCGAAGTTATGATTATTCAAAGTTGAGCGAAATTTTAATATACAGAGGGTACGAATAGTTATGGGCCTTAGTGGCGAAAACTCGCCTTGTGAGCCCGAATCCTTTAAAAATCTACTATAGAATATAATATTATATTATATTATATTCCATTATAAGCCTGCATACTCTTAGTAGATAAAGATTTGAGGCGCCATCATGGAAATCTGGTGCGACCTATAAATTGAAGAAAGCAGAATCTTTCCCTAAGTATCTCTACTTTTTGCAACGAGTAATCCAGATGACGTGGCACTGCTTCCTAGGTGGCAATGTTGCCAACACACCTGGATAACCGTTATCCGGTAGAAGGATAACGTATAATACTTTGGTCCGATGATTCCTCGATTAATGCCACCGCCGTCTGTTCTTTCTGTCTTTACTTTCCACCCTTCGGCTTCCAGAGTATCGCGTTGAAGACTACACCGCGGCGATTATAGTGTTTTCGTTCGAAACGGCCACTCTAATCGTGTCTAATTCGTAATTACGCTGCGATTCGCTGTAGAACAGTGATTCTTAACCTTTCCGAGATTTCAAAGCGAAAAAGAACTGGCACGAGGCTTAATGAACCATGATCCATTTTTTCTTTCGACTTTCGGTAGCTATAGAACATTGTAGATCGATTAATTAAATCAAAGTAAGCATAAGATCGTATTATTATTTTAATATATATATACATATACATTCTCATGAAATTCAATGATGTTCACGATTATATTCGTAAAATTATTTTATCAAATAGAATCCAAACAACGTTTGTTTTCGATAATGTAATAGTAAGGTTTAAATTTGCATCGAAATTTCATTTGTTATTTGGACAAATAATCGTTATCGCCAGCTCCGATGCGCGTAAATCGACCGGTACGTTTTTCAATTAGTCAGAAATGAATTTAATCTGCGATCGTTTCGCATTAATTCGACGCGATGCTCGTATAAGTGTGCCAACGTGCGCGCGTGATAACCGGCACGTAACGTAGGGAGTGTGTCGGCTGGAGGGTTAATTTCAAGTTCGTACAAGTAGCATAATTACAGGCAAGGTGCGCCCAGCGACGTGTGAAGATGGTCGACGGATTAATTAGACCGATTACTCTTCTTCGATAAGTGGGAACGGCTTCGCGCCGTTTGCTCTCGATGACGGGATAACGACGAATATTAAGAATGAAATTTCATACGCGCGCAATAATCTTTGTCATTGACAGATCGTATTTGTCAACCTTAACGATTTATTTAATGCATCATTGAACGGGAATCGAGTAATTATAATTTTGTTGAGTAAGTTAATATATTTCATCTGTTTTGCACAACCTTCTGCGAAATGTTAAATTTAAACTAATTTCGTTTAATTAATTAAAGAAAATTAAAATAGCGTTAATCGCTTTCGTCTCCCTCAATTGGCAAACATAACGCCGACGTATAACGTATATAAAACGAGGCAGGTTGTGGATCATCGCCTCGCGTGATCATGTTACCGAAATTGAATGGTAATGAACTGTGGCAGCGTTCGCGTGGGGTGACTCAGGCCAATTTATAAATCATTAAGCGGGGATGTGTATCAAATTGAAATCGACCCGTCCTGAGGAATTATTTTCGCGCAGTTTGAACGACAGGACAAGTTAAAAGAAAAATACAAAAAGTGAGGCTATCGTGTTTCCTTGACGTAGCGATGATTTTACATGCGTGATTAATTTTTGGTTGCTTCTCTTTGTAATTTATAGTGTTTGATCGACTCTACATATCAGAAAATATGTCTCGGTATATGTACCTCAATAATGCATAGATGAAGATACATGAACTATTTTTAAGCTTAAAAACAAAAAAAAGAAATAATATTTCGTACAAAACGTGACATATTCCGAGATACCAAAATTATTTCAAATTGTCTCAAATGCAACGTCTAAATTTTCTTCAAGGTTTTCTAATAAGTATTACTCATTTTCGATGTCGTATGTATATGACGCATAGTAATATAAAAAATTAATAAGCGTCATAAAAACATCTACGTACGATTACAATTTATTTTCATAAATTTTATTTTTATATGTATATTTTACATACTTTTTATTTTATCATATATTGTACATTGCCTCTTTGGACCCAATGAACAATACATAAAACACTTGCAAAAGATTTACCTTAAAGAATCGTCTACTGTCGCTAGAATTTCAACTCGGAACAATAGCAGATAAGTTACGATGACTGTTAACTAAGGAGCCTGTTTAGTACGCAAGCTGAGACGTCACGGTCTGCGAGAGAAGAGTTTTGGCGGGAGATTTCGTAGATTAGCTAACAGCGCAGCCGTTTCGAGGGTAACGGTCGAAATGCATCGAGCTCATTGGAATTCACGCGTGTAGTGGAATACTTCCATCGTCGGCGTCCTCCTCTTCGCGTTTCGCCACGGGTCGTTACCCACGAGTACCCAACGGCCGCGTGATAGTTACAAATCAAAACGCTAGAATTAACATCTTGATAATGACAAATATTTATACTTACGGTCGTTTTTATATCGAAATTACCGTTACCGTCGCAATATCTTTTAAAACGAAAAAGTACATTGTATTAAACTGAGACGGTATATTTGTACGTTAAAATCAATTTCTAGATCAAAATTGCGAGGAATATTGACATATATTTGTACGTGTGCTTTTAATGAATTAATTAAATTTTTTAGATAAACATTATATCGGTTTTACAAGAAGTAACCAGCACTCGAGAACCAATTCTTCTTGTCTCGTTTAGATTGAACATTAAAGATGGTATTTCCTTTTGTGTATTTTAAAAACTGGAATACAATTCATGCAATAGACGGCCAATATGGTTTATTCCCTGGTAATCGCCTCGACACTTGCGAGTCTCTTTCGAGCCTCAGCGAGAGAGCTCTTACTCTGTTACTGTATATCTAAAGGAGCCAGCACCGTTACGTGTAATCGACGCTCATCTATTTGCAATCACGCCTGTATTCTAATGGGTATTTCTGGGATTATTGCGTAGCTTCGCTGATTTCACATTAATCTCCATTTTGTAATCAGTCTTATTGTCGTTGGACGTGTCTACCGTTAGGAAGGTTCAAAAATATATCCAATCTGCCTCTTTCCTTAGATTCTCTGTCACCGTTCCGTCCCGAGATGTTACTCTGAGACGAGTTTATTCTTTAAGAACAAATATCATATTGCAAGACGATTTTTGACAGTGTCCAAACGTTGCAAATTCAGAAACGTCCCTTTTAATCAATTGCCAGTCTATTCGTTTGGTAAACGTGTGTACATTCGTCTAATATTATAGAAATTGAATTTTATAGGCATTGGTAAAGTATTTTTGATTAGAACGTGTTAAAAAAATATATATCATTCACAGATTGTAGAATGTCGAATGCTTGGTATCGAATCTCAGTCTTTCGAAATAGTTATCGAATACAAAAATGAAGAAAATAATATACATCACGCATTGAGTAACCACGTCGTTTTCGAAGTCGGTCAAAAATATTAGTCACTTAGCGACCGCTGGTCGATAGCGCAATCGAGAAGAAAAACGAAACGTGATCCTTCTAATCCCAGTTCGTCCGTTTGACGCAAGGACGACGTTCGCCGTACAAAATATTATCGTGGGTGTAAAGAATGTAAATCACACGGTTCGCAACGATACCTTGATAGCGATGAAGAGTGTAGAGAAAGAGACAGAGAGCGATACTTACGATAATCGTACGGTCATCATCATCCCGTTACCAGCAATAAATTCTAAACGAAGAACAACGAATACGTAATTTCGTCGAGTCACGATATCTCGTGGGTTAAGTCTCTCCGCTTCGATGTAACTTTGATCAAATTAGTTAACAAAGACGTAGTTGTTAACTGTTTAAGTAGCTTTCATCAAATAATATAAAATAAAATTTCGTTCGTAATCTGATTTCACAAAGTTAAATACTCTAAACTCGTTTCTTTTTATTAATAGAATATTTAATCACTCCCACCGTAAATATTTCATTATCACCAACCCAAAAGCCATCGGTGACTTAATCATTTTGTACTACCATAGTAGTACAAAACATATTAACGAATCAATCTTAAACAAATTTCATATAGCGCAAAGGAACAATTATTCCAAAATATACCTTCCATATATTTCACCCTTTCCTCTTCCAAGCAAGGACCTCTGTATCCCTCGCGATGCAAATTTTCGCAAAAATCGGCGGGCAACAGTTGTCCAACGTTCTTTGTACGTTGCCCTGGTACTTTACCCGCCAAACGCCCCGCTCGTCGGACTCCAGTTATTTTAATCGCGCGGGAGAAAGAGAAAGGGCGGGAACCGTCGAAGATGTTCCTGGTCGCGTGCCGTCGTGCACCGCTGGGCCCGACGATCTTCTCGCACATGACACACCGGAATAGGACATTACACATTGTGTATGGCATTACGCGGCCGACGTCCCGACGCGCTGCCCGTCGCATCGCGTCCCGATCGCTGCTGCATACTCGCCACGCGACCGGCACGTGGCCTGGCAATCGCACCAGCCTGGGCCCCTCGGTCACGCCTCGACGATTCTCTGCTCTTCGTATTCGTGCACGGCAATTTCTAACTGGACGAGCCGAAACACGGCGCTCCGAAACCCTCAAACGTTGGTTAAAAGTCAACTCGAAATTCTAGTATTTTGATATAAGGTGAAGATTTGGACGACAAATTCCGCATTCTGATTGCGAGTTGTACGGTTGAATATTCTGTGTTAGAATCTTGGGAGTGTTGAGATGTTTGAAGATTTCAAGGCTTGGTTGAACCAAACCAAATTGGTTCTTCATGGTTGGTGGTATAACCAAAGCTTCCGAGTGTTAGGCGTGTTCTTTGTTCTCTTTCGTCAATATTCCAAGGTACATCCTTCAGGGGTTGTACAGCGGGGGTAATGTTAAGGTAGTTGTTTCGAGATACTCACATACGAAGTATTCGTACAGCAACGCGTTTAAAATAAATGATTCCTGTATGAATACTTATTACACTGACTGTATATCTACATGTACATTTGTAGTACTCGAGAAATGATCAACAACGCTGACTGTTACCACTCAAATTTTCTACGTTCTGTTCCAGATTTTTATGAATCGTATCTCATTGTCAGCAACGCGGTCAATAATTGTTATTTTTTCAGCAAGTTCCTAAATTGCATTTTTATTAAAATTGCACAAGAGTCTGTTAAAATTACGAAATCTTCGTATCGTTTTCGAGTGAAGTTTTGTTAAAATCCTTCATTAAATAAATCCACGGAACAACTACCTCGAAGTACTCGTCCTAGCGATTGTATCAAACTCCGATACAGTTCATTAAAGCTAAAGGAAGATCAATATATAATTGTCTTACGTGGTCGTGGTGTACAAAGTCTCTATGCCTCCAATTTTGTTCGTTTTACGCAAAGTTGACTAACAACAGGTCCCGGAATAAGACAACCTTCCACGGACACTTCTCTGTTCGAAGAAGCGCGGGAAAAACGCGTTATCTCGTCGGGGTTAAGTCGCGTGTACCCGAAGCCAAGTACCGTACACCGAGAAGTACCGATGCAAGGTCTTTATCCTCGCTTTGTCGAGCGGCACATCGTACAATGTCGTCAGGGGAATATTCGCGGCTAGACTCGCGACGATTTCACGAGGTTCGACAGGAAACGTCCATTAGCGGGCCCGAACGACGAGAATTTATGGCACGAGACGACGTTTCCTTTTCTTTTTTTTTTTTTTACCGCTCGTTCCCCCCCTCTCCCTCCTCCTTGTTCTCGTTTATCGGACAATTGCAACGAAAGTCGCAGTATCGGTGAGTTACAACGGCGACAGGTAACCCCCCTCGAGTTCTTCGCAACGAGGCTCGCCGAATCGTCAGGTAATTCTACAACGGCGTACATCGTCGGCATCGACAGGCCCGTCATAAAACAACGATCACCCGAAAATCTGTCGGGCTGGTTCGCCTAAGTGGAGTACCGTGTACCACCACGCGCTTCGGCTACCGCTGTTTTATCTGGTGATCTGCGACTGGCTCCCGGTGCTGGGATCTGGGATGATTGGTCAGAGATATTCACTCTCAAGGGGTTGTGTCATCTTTGTATCGAAGAATAAAGCGGAAATATTTGTTTATAAAATGATGACTCGTGCCAAGATGGAATTAACGTTAAGGGTAGTCTGCGGTTGGCTACCAGCGCGTGGAATCGCTGTGATCTCGGATGATTGGCCAGAGGTACTCACTCTCAAGTGGTTATGTCACCTCTGTATCCGTAAATAAAAGGGAAACTATTTATTTATAAAATGATAATGATATGATATGCTGGGACACCCCGTATAAAATACGCTCGAATCGAGGCGGTATCTCCGAGAGCTCGCGTTTGCCTTTTACATGAATTCAAAGTCGGGTATAATGCATCGAAACATAATCCGTCTTATTCACCGCGCCACACTTTCACGGATTGCTACTTAGTTACAAGCGTATACAACGTTCCCAAGAAAAGCAACTGATTAAAGAAGAAAGTGCAGGGAATACATTCGGCGAGTTTATTGTATCTAGACATGGGCAGGATCTTTGAACGACGAATTGAAAAGCTACATTATTACACGAGGAAAGATTACTCGTTCCCACGTACAAGAAGCTAATGTAACGTACTTTGACTAATACCTGTGAAACTATTTAAGCGTTGGGCAAGTAACGGGTGTTGGTTCGAGTGGTTCGACTATTTGAGATGCTGAACTTTCGACAGTATACCGTAATAGTAAGGGCAATTAATAGACTGCGAATGTTTGTGCGAATTCAAATTTCTACGGAAATGGATAACGAAGTGAAATTTAATCAAAAAGTATGTCTCATCTTCTAAACCAGGGCTTCTTAAACTTTTCCATTTTATTTCATCTTTTTTTTTTATAACACTTTAACGTATTATTCACATATTAATTTGAGTAACAGAAGAAAGTAAAAGAAGTGACACGAACATATAGAACGACCTAATATTATTAATATATAAAAATTTAACTATCGTTTCATAAACAAATTCATTTCCTTCTACTTGGAGCTCTCCCCACAATCAAGAACCGTCGAGGCGCACTCCGGATCAGTCTCCCAATCAGAGTGTCGTTAGTAAAAGAGACTTGGGCGAAAAATAATCGAAGGCCTCGGGTCCAACGATCGGTGGATCCTCCGGGTTTGCCATAGTCGAAAAGGTATATCCGTTCGGGGGCAGTGCGGCACGATCGTAAATTAGCTGTACCGATGACGTGTTGGTAGATGGTTCCACGTGGACGAGGGGATCGTGCCACATGGCACGAGTCTACAGGGCGGAGAATAAATGCGGTATCCATGGCGTAGTGATAGGTTGGGTGGTGCCATCGAGAAGTCAGTGTCATCTGTTGCATCGGTTACATCCTGACCGACGAAGCGTGACCGTGGCCGGTGGTCGGCCACTATAAACGAGGTGCAGGGGAGTAATCGTCCACTAATTGCCCGGCAGAACGCTGTCACTCTGAATCGATGGTTAAAAATCGTTTTATCGGGAGCGACCTTGTCGCAGCGGATCATTTCGTTGGTCTCCGGCATTAGAAACGTAATGTCTGATTGTATTAGGTACCGAAAAATGTCCGCGTGGCTTTATAAAGCACGACTCGAATACTCAGAACTTCTTCAATATTTTACTCAATACCTAATAATCAAGATGATGTCAGAGAAATACAATTTGTTTTTATATAACGTCATATATAGGATACAAAATAAAAACGAAACATTACTGTTCAGTCCTTCATGTGCATAGTGTTATGCTCTATTTACGCTGTATAATGCACTATTATACTGTACTATGGTGTGTAATGCTGTATTATGCAGTGTTATACTGTATTATACTGTATTATGTAGTATTATGCAGTATTATACTGTATTGTGTTGCTCCATACTGTATCATCCTAAGTTATGCTGTGTTATGCTGTATCGTGCTATATTCTACCGTATTATACTGCATCGTGGTGTTTTATCTACTGTTATCCTGTGTTATATTATATATAAAATCAAAAACAAGTAGCACGCCATCATCAATTAACACAGATGTTCCGTATTTAAGGTTCACCGTATGCGATGACTCCTTCATACTAGTAAGTACGCCCAGTATATGTAAGCGTCCTCGTCAAGGACTCGAGTTCTTCTTACGCGATTTAACGAGTCCCTGGCTTATCGCCTTAATCCTCATCGTTGTTATGTTTACCTCGCGAGATGGAAACAGAAGGTACGAGTCGACCGCGCAATAATTTTATACCTCTCGTCCATCGAATAGAGACGGTCGGTCGGTTCGATGGAAATCGAACGTCGCACGGTTAAGTACGATTTCAATTAGTGATCACATTTTCGTGTATTTGTGCCATTCGAGCCCAGCTGTTCGGCTGTGTAAAGGTCTATTAACACATATCCGTAACGTGTCAGTTCCGTATTCGTACCGTATCAATAACGTCACGGAGCGGTGTCGGACGTGTGTGAACATGCCCATTCAAAAAACAACAGAAGAATATTTAAAATCACTGACACTGATGTAACTTTACGAAACTGAATGGATACGGAACTGACATGATACGGATATGTGTGAATAGACCCTAAGGTGACGCGAAAGTGTCAACTCCTGGAGCAAGGACAGCGAATCCCGTCATCTAAGGTAATGTAACGTTGCCTTACAAATTGTTCATATAAGAGAATTTTCACATAACAGACCAAGTGGTTCACCAAGTGGTTTAATACCACATTTATGATTTCCATACCGGTAATCGTAGATCGTTCATCATATTTGTGTGCCAGAGTTGCATTTTCCCTTAAAATTGAAATTGTATAATTACATTGCATTCGTCAATTGTCAATTATAAACTACGATTTCTCGTAGTAATTTCTCTTTAACTTGGTCTTAATATTTGAACATTCTATTTCAAGAAATGGGAATTAAATACTTACTTCGAGAGTTTGAATAATTCTCGAGAAAGTTTATCAGATAAGTGAAAAAACGACATTATTTACGGGCACCCTTAATACGTATTTGTCAATAAATATTAAAGTAATAATGTACATATACATCGTTACACGTATATTATTATATAAAAGTATAACGAATACGTAATACACGTTACAATTATAATAACGTTATTAATACAAATATATACTGGGATCAGAATATAGAAAAAATCTGAATAATTCTTGAGAGAGTAGAGTATTGCTCCTCGCGAGTAGAATCGCTAGGTACGAAACAAGTTGTCACACACCGTTTTGTTCGTCAATATTCCTCGGGCCGTCCGTAACGCTTGGCGCACGAAGCTTATTCATCTTCCAGCCGTGATACCGGTCACAATCGTACCCAAAATACAGTCTACGTGAATGCATCTACAATTTTCAGAGTACCCGTCGCGGTCATCTGTTCGCCATATTTCGGACAAGGCGCGTGCCGTGTCGATAATACGACGGTGCGAGTTCAGTGACAAGCGGTAACCAATTACACCCCGAGAGAATCGATATCGAAGCAATAATTTATGCGAACAATGAGACATATGGTTCGACAGTCGGTCAAAATTGAACAGTATATCGACGATTTGATATTTCTTGCTCCAATGCAGCGGTGCATCTTCGTCGTGCCACCGCCATCTTTTATAATTAGATCGCCAATTTTATGCATTTATGGCGTACAGTAATATGGAAAACTTAGAGAAAATATTAGGTCCACCGGAATGTTCTGTCCGTTCCGGTTACAAATTTTTAACAAGTACGCGCATATTCGTTAAAAACGATATACAAATTGCAATCATGTTGGCAAGATGTCATAAATAATGATAAAGTTTATATTATTCAATAAAATTTATTCAAGGTATGAGAAATTTATTATTTTGTGTTATTCTGAAAACGAACAGAACTTTCCGATAGACCTAATATACATATATACAATATATGTTGAATATAGTCTACAATTGATTTAATAATATGAAAATAATATATACTTAAACAATTATATAAAAGTAATATACAAATCAATTTTTCAACAAGAAAATAGAGGACTTATGACGAGAGATAGAAAAATCCCAAGCATGCAAAATGTATGATTAAAATCTCTAATATTTATTTATAGCAAATGCAAACAGCGGTTCAATTTGAAAGCATTTACAGCTTTCAAAGAAGGTTTCGTCCTAGAAGGAACATAATAACAAACCCATATAATAATAAACACCAAAAGTTACACGTTCTGATCACAATATTGCCAATTGATAATTTACCATGGTCGTGAAACTATCAGAGATAAAACACTCAAAGAAACCAGTTTCTGATAACTCACCTTCCAAATCAGAAATAAATGGTCCCGATACCTTCGAATCTAAAATAATTCGTGTCAGATGAGCCATAATAGGATTCCGTTAGAAAACAATTAATTGCTTCATCTAAACAAGAAACTTCCTTTAAAAACAAAACGAACACCGAGTCATTGCGATTATAGAAAACAACCATGTTTGCGAAGACTCGACACCATCGGCACGCGAATGCGGTGCCCGAGATCGCATGTTTCTTATTTTTTGCTGCAACTGGCACGCTGCGCCGAAGGAATATCATTACGCGAAGGGGGCGAGCATTTGTCGATAAGGAAAGCGTGAAAGGGGGGAGAGGGAGGGCGAGAACCTAATAAAAGAAAGGGTGTAGGTCGAATTGAAAGAGGCGAGTTCTTCGCGTTTTACTAAAGTGCGGTTTACCGTAGCTTTTTTTTTTTCTAAAAGTTTCTGGCAGCCGACTACGATTCCCTGCAGTGATGGCTACCGTATCCCCCTAATTTCGGCCCTGTTTTCTTCTCATTTCTCGCGTCTACGGCGCCGTCTATGCGGTCATCTCAATGCATGCATCGATATAGTGCAGCTGGATTTAGTTGGACAATAGTTAGGTGTAGAAAGCCGAAGAAAGACGGCGAACGAAATGCTTGTCGTCACGCGTAACCTACAATGAGGAACGTAACCAAATTAGCTACGGGTTCCATGGTAAATTATCATTTGGCAACGTTGTGGTCAGAACGTGTAATTTTTCGAGTTTATTATTTGGTTTATTATTACGTTCCTTCTAGAACAAAATCTTCTTCGAAAGCTGTGTTAATGCTTCCAAATTGAACTGCTGTTTGTGTGTTGCTATGAATAAATATCATAGATTTTAATCGTAGATTTTGCTTCATATTTGTGTGCTAAATTTCCTCGATTTTCCCCGAACGTTTAAAATGTTTAATTATTGTACGTTACAAATTGCAATATCTTCTTGGAAAACCCTTTGTTCGTACAACATGCACGGACTGCGTAGCTTTTATGGAATAATAGTTCTTCGTACCTATTAATAAATGAAGAAGTAAATGAAAAGATCAACAAGCAATCGCATAAAGATTTCGTTGAAATTCGATTTTGGTGTAATCGATCGTACGATCCTTGTAATCAAGTGTTAGCGTGAAATGAAAAATAAGACGGATGAGCGAAAACGTGAAATCTGCGCAGAAGACAAAATGCTTCCACATCCAGCGAAGTAGACGAAGGAAAATCGAAAAGCGCAGAGAATTTGTTAGACAGACTTGACCGAGTACAGGCCCTGTCACTGGGCGTGACCAAAAATGGTCGAGTTTTCGGACTTGTACCCAATATCCGTTTCAGGTAAAATTCGCGCCGCTTGTGATCTTTCATGCCGACACAGTTTAAGAGACGAAACAGTGATTTTCACGGATTTGCTTATTTCTTGTTATATTTTCTAACTGATTATACTCGGGATAATATATAATTAAAAAACAGAACGTATATTCGCGAATTTTATATATAATTAAAAGAGAAAATTAACACACCTAATGGAAGCAGAAAATATATATAGATTTGGAAATTATCCATATTGTTACTCATACAAGCATTTATCCAATATAAAAATGTATGTTTCCAGATATAATTAACTCTAAAAATATTGCTGTAAGCTTGCATAAAGGGATTACCTGTCGCGCATTTTAACATCGTATACAAAAAAAAGAAATTAATTTTTAAAAGCTTATTATACGCTTCATTCGCAAAGGTAAAATTCATCTCAGTCATGTGTATGATATTATTAATAAAAATTCGCGAAGATACGTTCTGTTTTGACGCTAAGAAAGCATAATCCCTCGAGAGATTCGCATCTCAGGTACGCGCAGGTAAAGATAGAACGCGATTTCGAGGAGCGTAAAAGGTGGGACGAAAGGGTGGTTTCAGGGTTGAACTCGCGTACAGCCAATAATTCTTCAACAGAAATTATATCCTCATTACTGCGACGCGCTGTTCGATAACGAGGCGTAGCCACGGGTCCGAGGATCGAGTCCCGAAGGAAGGACAATTCGTTCCGGGGCACGAGGGTGAGCGGAACACCGAAAATTTTGTGACACCTCGCTACCCTTATGGTGTCAAAGGCAGCACCCTCGACGGAATTACGATTCCAGCCACCTGACTCCGTGTCGAAAGATTCCGCCACCGCTTCTCGGCTCGACCGCAGAACTCGTTAACCCCTTTCTGTGATTAGAACGCTCATTGCCTTGAGGGAGAGGGGGGAGGGGAGATTTGTTACGTGAACTATTTGGTCCGTAATGCTTTTGAGAAGCCGCCAAAATTCGTCTCGAGAACTCCCACGGCGCCACGATTCGGGATACCCCATTGTACTCGCGGAGAGAGGAAGTTTCAGAATTATCATTGAGATCGAGAAGAAGTAATACGTTTCTCAGTGTTTGGTAAAATTGAAACTAGAATGACACGAGGTTAGTGACACGGCATAAATAATTACGAACGAAATATTAAATATCAAAGTTTAAGGGTATTAGCGAGCGATTAAGTAAAATGTATTCTCTAATGCAACGCAAAGTAATTCGTATTTCAGGTTAAGTAGGATAATTCTATCAGAGACGAAACAGTGAAAGTAATCAGGTGTTTTAATGATTTATTACGATTTAAAAATATCAGCCTAGTACATAATACATACATAATACGTTACATCCTAATATATAATATATTCAAAATATTATAAAGCTTTGAACAAGAAAATAGAGATGATTATATATTCAATAAATTAGAGATGGGCAATATCACGATAAAAACATTGTTTAAATAAAAAGTCGAATAAAGATACTTTATCTTTATCTTACTGTACAAGTTATTTTAATACGTCAATTAAATTTATAAAGATAAAGATAGGTATTTTTGTTCAACAAATAATAAATACACTCTTAACTTTTATTCGATATTTGAAATTTTTATTTAGATACAAATTTTGCCCATCTTTTCAATAAGCAGAGCTCCCACTTTCTGTTCAAAGAAGTCCGATGAGAACGCGTACATATAATTGCCCAATATATCAAGCCCAGAGATCTCTCGTTCGCGTTTAACGTTTATCCCGGTGTATCGACTGCGGTGCACGTCCGTTGGAGTAATTAACGATCGCTAATTATCGGGCATCTGGGATCGGAAGGAATCCTTATTTACGACAGAAAAGTGGATCTTCGTTTGATGAAAGAGAGAAACAAGAAAATCATGCGAAACCGCTAACGAGCTCTATTGTGCGGCACGTGCCGCTGTCCGCCCACGCTTCTTTCACGAAACGGACATTTTTCCCCCGATCTTGCCAATTTGGCGAAAGGAAAGGGGTTACCGATCACTGTCACCCCTTTCTGCCCACTTTTCGGCGTCGTCCACGGTTTGTTTTCGGCCCGAAGTGTTTGATGTTTAGAAGCATTCCCGTCCCTCTTTCTTGCTAGCTGTAGATTGTTTTCAAAATTTAACCAGCTGCACATTTCGGGGAAACGGGAAACGCTTGGCTCCGCCTGCGATCGATTTTGCAACTCACGTCGCGTCGAAAGAGGTCCCAGTTTGGCATTCTTCTTGGAACAGTAATTAAATTATAATTACTTCTTGAAGATTAAACTTATCAATTTTCGTAGAGAAGGTTTATTATTTTACTTAAGTTTCTATAATTATTTTATAATTTCGATTGCTGATTCAACATGTTGCCATATATATTAATTTATGATTTCGAATTATAAATAAAAACGAAATAATACCGAAGATAAATATTTCAAATATATCAAATATTCGATAGATAAATATTTAAAAATTCATGGGTTGTATAATAATTAAAAGTCACCGTTGATATAACGGAATAATTTATATAATCCAATGTAATGATTCTATTAACAAGTTCTACAGTAAAATATAATTGCATAATAAAATTCTCTGCATTGGTAACTTTTAGGTTGATATTAACAGATATTCAAAATTATTAAACAAACGCATTGCAGATAAAATGTCTTGAATTCAGTAATACATGCTACAAAATTAAAAACACAAACTATAAAACAAATAATAAACAAAACTCAGCTTAAGGGTTGGTAAACTAGAAAATAAAATTGCACGTTTCATCTGAACATGTAGACAATACTTTATTTACAATATTTTACAAAATTCCATCGACATAAATCATTCGAAATCTTCGCAGTTTTTCACTAACAAGACAATTGCATAACATCGACGCAAATTTTAAACATATTTCATTTCGAGTCACTAAAGGCTACCTAACACTTTCGAATCGTAATAACAGTTTTGTAAAACCGTTCTTTGGCATCATGGCGTATCCTACCTACGGACGGCACATAAGAATGCTGTTTCGAGCCTCGTGGGCGTTCTTAAAAGTATTCGTGACTAGCTACGATACGAATAATATTAAAAATAAATCGAAGTTATCCACAGCGTCTGAATAACTTTTAGCAAGACACGTTAAACGTTAAAGTTCATACTGATTACAAAAATAACGCATCCCCAAAAATCAAATGGCACTAAAAGCTTCACACTGCTTCTATCACTCGTTGCGCGCCATATAATTTATTTCCATAAAAAAAAAAAGTCTAATTGAATGTACATTAAATAAATCTTCCTATGAGCTATAGAAATTAACAGTAACACGCATTACCGCGATAGGAATAAATAAAGTATAATAATTCGCGCTTATTTAACAATAATCTGACGCATTCGCTTGCGTCGAATATTATTAAATATTTCATTAATCTTTGGATGATTAGCCGTGTTTCCTTAATTACAGATTTAAATAATAGAAATTATGAATATAAAAAGTTAAATAATAAACGAAACTGCTCGCTTAGCAGACGTAAGACTATAAATTGTAGTGCGTGAGTGTCTATTTCGTGCGTCTAAATTATATTACACTTATCACAAATTTCTTAAAATAACACTTGTATAAATAGTATAATAGCAGTAAGAGTACCGTAAATGAAAAACAGATTTTGCGTGATGCATACGGGAATTGCATTTTAATTTAACGTCTCTATAAAATGGAGAACTTCATATAGTTCACCAATTGCTATATTTTTACAAATATGTGACAAAATTCTTCCAATAAATTAATTTTCGAAATCTTAACTTTCAATAACTTATAATTTACGAAAATTAAGTCGTGCGAGAGTTAAATTTATGAAACGTTTTATAAAACTTGTCAAGACTATAATCATATGAAATATATTTTTACAATCAAGCTATCAATCCAATAATATATAATTATAATATCAATTATAGCTAAATATCGCCTAATCATGTCTAGGTTTCTGTGACTCTGTATGTTATTACTGTGTTACTAGCAATATTTTATTGACGAGTGTAAAACAGTACGTATATTGTATATTATTATTTAATATACGCTGTGTTTTTGGAATACGGAGTGTTCTGGAAATTTTATTCCTAATAATATATAAAGACTAAATTTCTTAAAAAATAAGACATTTTTCAGTTGAAATGCTCAGTGGCTAGTGACCGCTGACATATTCGCATACTTTTCATCTTTAGTTTCTAGTTTGCTATCGCAATAATTAAAAAATGCACGAATACACTCAGAAATTTCAGTCGCTAGTCACCGAGTATATAAAAGACTTAATACCATATCTTTTATCTGTAAATGTAGTTATCGCAAAGATTCTATAACATATTGCAGTTTTATCTTAGAAAAATTATTTCTTCGTTATAACATTTTGGTCAAGATTGTTATCTTTCTTCGGGATCAAGAAAAATCAGGAATTAATAATTACTTTTTTTTAATAATTGGGTACTAATGTAGTCAAATTATCTCTTCGTTATAATGTTTTGGCCAAGATTGTTATCTTCCTTCAGGATCAAGAAAGATCAGGGGAATTAATAATAAGTAGTTAATAATCACTTTGTCTTAGTAGTTGGATACAAATTTAGTAAAATAGTTTCTTCGTAGCATCATTTTGTGATGCCTTCTTCGCGAATTATAATTATAACGCAATTTAGTTGCAATTTAGTTCCATGACCGTGTCGCGTAAGCTGTACTGTTTTAATCTTATACTCACTACTTAGCTGAATGAATTCTTTAGCTTACCATTGCCGCTTCCTGCTTCCCGCTTCGTCATTGCCATTTTCCATCGTGTTTTTGTAGAAGATCGCACAACGCCGCGATGTAGGTCTGCGCCATTTGCAGCGTCTCGAATTTACTGAGCTTGTGATCAGCCCCGAGGCTTGGCACGACTTCTCGCAATTTGTCGAAGGCGTCGTTCAGTCCGTTCATACGACGCCTCTCGCGAGCGTTCGCGGCGAGACGCCGACGCTTCAGGACGCTCGGTGACGGTGGTATGTCTCTTGATCGTCGCCTACCTCTTCGAGGGCTGCTCGTGGGCGATACTTGTTTCTGAAAATCAATTAAAAAGCAAACGTCGAGTTATTTAACCCTGGAACGTCACGTTTCATCTTTAATACGTTAACCCATTCACTGCCAGACAAATTTAAACACTTTGGTCGGCAAATTTAATACAGACGTGTAATCTAGATTATTATTCTGATAATAGAAAGTCATATCGAGTTTGTTTTAAAAAGAAAATTTACGATCTTCTTTTGCAATAATTCGTGACCCAAAGGCCTATAAACTTATTCATTGAGTAATTGCCACGAGAATTTGAACTACGAGACATCTCGTAGTTGCCAATGAATGGGTGGTGATGTCGAATAAAAATGTAAAATAAAGTAAACAAAGTCCGGCATTTCGAAACGAATTATTGACGTGATATCGCAAAATTTGAGATCGTTTATCAGTTGTTTTCCATCTCCTTACTCACCTGAACGGACGTAACGGGTTCCCAGCAACTTTTTCGCGGCTCGATCATCTGCATCTGTTCGTTGCTCTCGAGGATATGAAATTTTTGTTCCTGAGGCGGAGTCTCGTAACAATAAGCTGGAGCAAGATACTCCACGGAACTGTCCTCGTGTAACATTGATCTGGGAGAAGTTGTGTGACTTATCACGTGTTGTGCTTCGTATCTAATTCAAACAAAATGATATCACGTGACTCGTCCAGAAAGTCCTGTTCGCGTACTCTCTGAGACCAAAATACAATGAAATGTTGCAATATTCTTGATTCTGACATAGCATATTAAAAAGAATCGCACAGATACCGCACACAAGACGAAGCAAAGCTATATTCATAATTGTGACGTATGGGAATGCAAAGCAATTGTCAGTAATTATAAAGTGATCGAAGATGCAGCAGAGTGATAAGCTTATAAAAATACTCTCACGTTTGGTAAAAATGGTTTAACACTGTACTATGGATGTTTATGCAAATTATTATTTTTATATACACAAATGAAGAACAGAAACTTGTGTTGAAGTTTGTTTTGTCTTCTAAATGTTATAATATACATTTTATTTTTTATATATTTATAGACAACAGTTCAGAGTTTCAGACAGATTCACAGACTTCTCCATATTTCCACTTTGCACAAGTGCATAAACATTCACAGTCTAATAAACGTCATCTATTTCCATATAATTATATAAAATTTCTATAGTTTTGTATCAAATATAAACACAGCCTGCGGGACGAATTTATAGGGTGACGTAATAGAAACGTATTCTTACCTTTGCGGCGTCACAGGTGTCAAAACACCAAAGGAGCTTCTGTCGTACGAATCGGGGGTTCTCGAATATTTAGTAACTACGTCGTTCCCGTAATTGATCGGCTCTGCGTCTTTTCGAGGAGTGTGCTCACCTTTGTGCGCATAACTTTCCCTGAACGGGATTTTCATGGAGTCATAATTCGGGGAGTTGTACGGCGAAGGGTACAAGGATTCGTAGGTCCTCGCTGTGCTCGGATACGTCGTCGCGATCATTTCAGAAGAAACTGGGTAATCGTGGTGATTGGAGAGAAGAGCCATCGTTCACTTCGATTTTCTTCGAGGATTATGCTTCATCCAATATATTATCAAATCTTGTGGTATAAAATTATTATAACTTATAGGACAACTTCTTGCTTGATTCTTCCAAAAATAAGATAAAGGTATCAATTTTCACTTCTGCTCCTCTTCTGTTCACTTCGATTTTCTTCGAAGACTACGCTTCATCAAATATCAAATCCTCAGGAGTGGTTCAAGTCTTATGGCATAAAATTATTGTAACTTACGGGACTTCTTGCTCGTTGTTTTTTCCAAAAATAAGATAAAGGTATCAATTTTCACTTCTGCTCCTCTGTTCACTTCGATGATTTTTTTTAAGATTATGGTTCATCAAATATCAGTTCCTGAGATATAATTCAAATTTAACGATACGAAGTTACTTCCGCTCCTTCTCTTCGTCCAAATCTTCACGCAACGTCCAACATAATTCACACGGTGATCATCCAACACAAAAAAAAAAAAAATAGCGCGACGCGCTCATCCGCGAATTGTTCAATTTATTCAAACCTTTTAACCGTTTTATCACTTATAAAGAAAAACACCAATCAACAGAATACGAGAACCGGGTCCATCGAGGCTTCCACTATCGATCACAGACCATCTGAACGCATGCAACACCAAGTATAAAATCGACGATTACAGTAACACAACATTCGTCACCGAAGACGCCCGCTTCTCTTCATAATTTCGCGGTGTCCTAGCGCAACCATGAAGGAAGACTCGTACGCAGATTCGTATGATCACGTCTCCGCGGAACGCACTGCACAGTCCCAGGATCGTGTCATTAGTTTCGTAAAGAATAACAATGGCAAAGAAGTCACCGATCCTCGCGGTGTAGCGGCTCGAGTTTGAGTGTGGCGCGTGCCATGCGTCCTTCATCGCATCAACATATGGTTCCCACTTCGTTTTATGTCCATTCTATAGGTGCACCTGGTGGCCCGTTCCGGGCTCCTTCTGTAGCTACCCTCTCCTCTTCTTCGTCGGTACCACTTTACCCTGCAGAAACGTGCCGCCGCTACCCGTCGCGGTCGCTTTTTCCTTCCTCCCTTCTTTGCTTCCTGGCAAGGGGCTTATCTGTTCGCGTACACAGAAGCTGAACACTTCCTCGAGGGAAGGTGTACCTGTTGATTTAGATAACGGCAGGAACGGGGAGGGGGTACCTGTTGATTTAAATTTCACGAGGGGAATCTAGGTTTCGCGTGGAAAAGGATTCACAGTGCGTTTGAAATTGTTTAGGGGTAGGAAATGGAATATCAAATTAGGAGGAGCATTGTTTACTATTTCAAGGTAAGGGTATGGATTGATTTAAATTTCACGCTGCAAGGAACATCTAGGTTTTTGGTAAGGAGAGATCGATAGTTGCGTTTGAAATTGTTTAGGAATAGTGGTAGGAAATGGAATATTAAATTTTGACTATAATGAATATAAATATTCACGCTGCAAGGAAGATCTAGGATTTGATAAATCGTTAGTTGCGTTTGAAGTACCTAATAATTTAAACTGCACATGACAAGTAGAATCTAAATTTATTGATGAAAGGATGACATTTGAATTAGAATTAATGAAGAAGTAATGCTAGCAAATGGAATATTCCGTTGGAATGAACATTGTTTACAATCCATAGGAATAGGATGACCTAAGTTTTAGATGAAAAAGGATTTTACAAGCATTAGAAATAACGAAGAAGGAATGATATAAAAGGAAATCCATGGAATACGAAGGAATAGGAATTTCGCTATGAAGTTTTTGGGAGCAGAGAGACTTGGAGGAATTTTTGACAGTTTTTCGACACGCGAAAATGTAAAGAACTCGAAAGGCTGATGCAACGGTGACGTTGCACTCCACGGTGAAAATTTATTTCCAATTACCGATTTTCCAGCCTTTGTCTCGTTTATCCGGAACACGCGGGCAGACTTTCGCTGCTTTGCCGGTTCACTTCGGTAGAACGACAGATGCTTTTATAATGGAAGCTACGGAAATATAATAACTGCATATAATATGTGTATCTTGCTCGTCGGACAAAAAGAGTGACGGAGGAAGCGAAAACAAAGAGAAAAATGTTATACTTACTAGGTAACAGCGACGGTCGATGACTTTAGGAACGTTAAATTCTTCTTGGATCACTATTGCACTGATAGCGTTTTGTTTTAGGAGATTGCTGGGTAAATGTTAACTACAAATTCAAACAACTAAATAACATAAAAACATACACGTTCATGGTTCGTATCTTCTTCTCGTTTCTTTTTATTGAAAATTTAAATATTAAATGTAGCTACAAGAAATAGAGACATACTTAATTAACTTGTACCTGTTTTCTCTGATCATAATAATATTATGCTATGGTATGTTTACGTTTAAAAGATTCCTTTTGATTGTGTTTGCCGTACAACAACTGACATAGTCTCTTCACCTTCTCTTCGCATATTTTTCTCGCCGCTAAAATAGGAATTCGCAGAGCGAACAAGTAAATAAACAAACTGGCCAGCGTTTAACGAAAGCGAAAACGGTGGAGGAAGAAAATTAGCAGAACGCCAACGGCCGTGCCACGGGTCGAATCGCCTTGAGACAATTAGAGATATCCATCTTGCAGCGGGATCTAGGCCCTCTGAGAAGGGGGCACGGCGCGTGCCCTGCGCCAACGAGCAACTGGGGCGCATGACGAAAGGAACTGCAAGGTGTTACCCCGCCGAGTGCAGAAGATTTCAGGATAAAGAACGCCGACTAAGGGGGACGGGGAGGGGAAACTGTCTCTGGGGCACTCAGACGTGAAAACACAGTCCTTCGGGGAACCCGTAGTCCGTTAACCCGGAAAAGTCGTAATTTCCTCGAGATATTCCTAATCAACGCAGACATCTGTATCAACTTCTTCGGCGACTCTAATTATTCATTGCAATCGAGCCAACAGAAATTGTGTTTGTCACTCGACCGATCCAACCAGAAAACTAGATCGAAGCTGAAATCATTAGTGGCTATTGAAGCATGAAGTTTATTAGAATTTTCTTGATCTTGTAATTTTCTCTTAGCTGATGATAAATATTTTTCTAAAAATGATACGACTGTGTATGTAATAATTGTATAGGTATATTGAAATTATATATGTAACATGAAACGTCCACTGCAATTATGTGCATTAGGTGCACACGACACTTACAATTAGGAGTAATAACGATAGCAAATGGAATATTCTGTTGGAACGAACATTGTTTACCATCCCTAGGAAATGGTATCTATTAATTTAAATTCTATACTGCGAGAATAGGATGATCCAAGTTTCAGATGAAAAATGATTTTACAAGCATTAGAAATAATGAAGAAGAATTTCTTATTCTTCGAATGAGAGTTATTAAATGAAAAACTGCACTTAATGAACGAAAGGTACGAATTCGGTGTTCCACGTTCACCGAATCGCGTCATGCGCCTCTGCCACACCATATGGTTCCCGGGAGTTCGATTCCTTTTCACGAGAAATAGATTGTGGACACCGAAACCAGGAACACCGATCTATCACACACGGGGCACGTGCCCCACATCCCACCTGGGACTAATTGATTTTTCGTTCGCGTACCTATCGAAGAAGTCATTCGAAAGTCGATAATAACTTGTTAACGCTCGTCACACTGGTTGACGTTATTCATCAGGAACCACTTTTAACCTCTCTTCCCCGAACGCTAAAATGAATTTCAACGTAGGCTCGCGCGTGACGAAAGATTCCCTGGTTATTAATTGCGTTTGTCTCCATTTGTAACGATCAAATTTATTTGTCAGTTTTCGAAACGATCGATGGAGATGAGAGGGAGGGCTAGGTAATACATCAGCGAAGCAATTATAATTGTCAATCGGATTTACAGATTTCACGTGTTTTTAAAACAAGAACTCCGAAGATAAAAGATGAAAATGGCGATCGAATTTTTAACCGACTTCGAAAAGGAGGAGGTTACTCGACTCGACATGTTGTCTTTTTTTTTTTCTTTTTTTTTTAAATATATGTTACTCGATTACGCCGAGATGGCTTGATGGCTCACACTTTCTAGTGAGAATCTTGATATGCTAGAGTTAAAAAAATATACAAATAGAATAGAATTCAATAGAATAGAATAGAATAGAATTCAATAGATAGAATTTATGAGAATAACTCTATTTTTATTTCAAGTAGATTAATGTTCATTCGATTTTATAATGCGTGCCATTTATATCGTCACGTTTCCTTCGTTCATCGCATGTCGCCCTTCATCGACAGATATTAATTGTTGTAATTAATGATTGATAATCATTGAAAGGAACACAGAACCATGCAGTAAGAAAATGATGTTCGTAGGACCTTAACAAATATCGCGGAGCATAGAAATTATTTAGGTGGAATAACTTAATCACTAATGAATATTGCTGATATTATGAAAAAACAAAGCAAACCTTACCGACGTGAAGTTTTCTAAATTTAAGGTGTACAGTTTGCCAGCTGTTACTTTAATAGGTGTTACACTTTTTGCCAACATTACGTGCAGTAGTTTTCTGGAATTGATAGACGACTGGTACCATTTGCCGCTTGTCCTAAAAACACGCAATTCCCTATTAATCTTTGAGCTCCCGGCACTGTGATTTAACAAAATCTGAAGGTATCGAAAAAGAATATAAACAAATGTTTGATACGATTTTATTTTCAACGTGTTGGCTCTTTTGTGTTTTACGATTGCAGGTTTACAAAATGGCCAACTATTAACAATGAAATGAGGCTAAGTGAGGCTAGTATTCTCTTATTTATTTTTAAAAATTATTTTCTATTTTTCTATTCTATTTTACAAAATTACACGCGATAGAAATTCTTACGTATATTCAAAGATGCGATCAGTGGAGTCCATTAATTGTTGCCCTCGCCAACTATCGAGCAAAAGGATACTTAACAAGCACATCGTAAACGAAGCATACCTGAGAGATTTATTTGGTGTGTCCAAATTCACTGCCGCCTAATTATGAAAGAAATACATAATTATAAATTCGATAAATTATGGATTTTTCAAATGGGGATTTAGGAAGTTTTTTTTTCTAATAAAACGCAAGTAGAATATGCACACGTTCTTTATTTTAAATGAAAGGATACATAATTAACACATTGAACGCCATGTCACCCATACATGGGTGGCAGTTATCTTCACTGGAGAACTACAAAAATTAATTTCGAAAGGTAAGTGTCAAAGAAAATGTATTCGAATGAAATACTTGAATCTCAGTGAAATTACAAAAATGAATACTGTAATAAATGTTTGGTTACGTAGTTTCCAATAGTCTGTAAAGAAAATTTAATCGTAGTAGGAATTTTTAAGAGAATCAGTCTGGCAGTCAACGTGTTAATTAATTATTTAAGATTATTTAATTATTAATTTTTTATTATTTTACCATGACTACGCTGACAGAAATATTTTGTTATTGATAAATAAAATCCCAAAGCCTCTTTTGGAAAATCCTTTGTTGGAACGTTGGTAAAATATAAGAATTTTTTTATTTAAATGAAACCAACCTGGAATTGAGTGAAGCTCACACCGACCAAATTGAATCCTAATTGGAAGAAGAGGGACACCGTATTTGCATCTTCAATAGATCTACCAAATCTTCGATGCGGCAGAGAACAGATAGAGAATGTCGATGATTTTATTTGAACCAAAACAACTTCTAAATAATTCACGATAATATTGATAAAGAAACAGAGAACAAAGTTTTAAAGAATCAACACTTACTGGATTATGTGTTTGTGCAGCATTGAGCAGGTTCTGACATTCTGGTACGGTGTGTCTTCGCGCTTGTCAGGATACAACTCTATATCTCTTATGCCTTTATCTTCCACGATTTTTCGTAGTCGATCCCTAAACAAGTGCAAATCACCATTCGCATTAGATACCGATTTCGAAAGTTTATAGAAATTATCGTAGAATGTTGTATCCTTTGTTCTATATGTTATTGAATATATGTATTTGTCTAGAATAGCATAATTATGTTAAAAATATAAGTCACTCTTGCTATAAAAAAACTATTTATATTACGTCAGATTAAAATATATTTTTAGAGTCTCATACAGGAATGATTTTAATATTGCATACTTTTTAAATGTTTAGAAATAAATTCATACATAAAAAATTATTAAATATCACGTCACGTTTCAATCTTTACTGTATCGCAGTATATAATATTTTCATTATAATTATAGTATTTTCAAAATTTCATCCAGAAAATTAATGGTAGCTGATCGTTACACGAGCGCCTCCCCTCGAATCACACATAATATAATTAGCTGACACTGGACAAACTAATTAGCATGCATCACAAGAAATAGTCGACAGATAGAGACCCTTCACTACTCACATGTACGTCAGCAAATATACATACTTCCACACGGGAATGCGTACAAAAGGCAAAACGCAGGCGCAAAAGCTTTCTCAGTGATTCCTGAAAACGGCACACCACATCTATCGGTATTCGCGACCGGCGACTGCGTCATTACCCCAGAATCTCGCATAGTCCGCACTCGTGTTGCACGTAAAGTACTATCATCGAATCGCATGCGACGACGATCATGATGAACGCCACGGTGCCAAAGTACGAGTGTATCAGCACGGGATAGTAATACGTCTCCGCATCCACGAAATATTCGACGCGAAACATTAGGGGCCGTTCGCCGGATAGATTGTAGAATCCCAATGCGTCGGCTACGTTCAACAGCGATGGTACCATCATGAAGGGTGTCATTGATCCGAATAGAGAGGCTGTTGTTAATAAATTAGAAAATCAAATGGTGGTTTCTGTTAGGATGTGAACACAGTGGAAGCAAAGAAAGAACACAATGGAAGAAAAAGACGGTTGAGGTTCAAAAAATGGGGTACCCTCGAAACAAGTGCTGATTTTTTTTATTATAGGTAGTCTTTGAGTTGAGGATTACAATGGTGGCCATCTTGACCCTTAACTTACCCCCTCCCTCAGGGGTCAAAAACTGAAATGGTTCAAAAAGTGGTTTTTTGCACCGATCTCGATGAGTACGTCATTTCCATTTTTTTTTTGTACGTGAAAGAATATCATAGCACCAGATTCGATATCTACTGTCTGAGTAGGTTTGGGATAAATTTTTGGCTGGGTCGGCAATATCGAATATTGTTAATCTACATACTATCTACGCGGAAATACTGTTTGAATAGGTTTGGGGTAGTTTTTGGCAGAAGCGTCAATATTGAATACCGTTAATGTACGTACTATCTACGCAGAAATACTGTCTGAGTAGGTTTGGAGTAGATTTGGAGTAGTTTTTATTGGGGGCAGTAATATTCAATACTGTTAATATGCATACTGTTTACAACGGAAATACTGTCTGAGTACATATAACCTTATTATACATGGAGCCTTAAGGGAGCGGACTCCCGTGCCTTGTATGCGCTCGTATGCACTCACACAGCTCTACATCACTGTATACGTACACGGAACTGCAAGGGCTTGCGTATTGTCCTATTTTTGTCTCGACAATGCAAATTCGAGACCTCTCAATAGTCGTTTCCGCTAGATAAATGTTCTCAAATGTTCTCAAACTTGTGCGCAAACTCCTATGGGTAGTTTACTTTTGCCTTTTTGTGTCATACTTAATAATATTCAGCAGTATTTCGCGATCAAAAGAAGCAATATGGTGATGCGACAGTGCTGCCGCGTTGTCTGAGCTAACATACGCTGCTGAATATTGTTAATTATGACACAAAAAAGCACATACAAGGCACGGGAGTCCACTCCTTTAATGTTACTTACTAAATCATGATAAATAAAACTCCCGCAAATGAGTGACTCATGTTATCAAATGTTTCAAACTCGATGTACCATAAAGCTTGCAACGAGTATTTTAAATGACTATATCAAAATTGTGTAACAATAAATAATATTTGTATACAAGAGAATAGCTCACCTGCATAATTGAAAGTAATTCTCTTTCCTACTGCATAATGTCGTTCGAGAATGTCGAGCTCGTTGCTTGCTACCGAATATATCCTCCAATCGTCTCGCATTATGTTCAAAAGATTCCTCATCTGTATTTACAGTTCAAGTTCGATGACAACTATACTGGATCAAAGATGCGAGTGCAACATACCTGTTTGCCGTTGAAAATGAAATTGACAAATTTGGCAATACACATCCAGCTTATGATGAAAGGAGCAAAACCCTCCATGAACACGTCGATGTCGCCTACGTTCAACCCACCAAACATCCCTCCACCCTGAAAACCCACCGACGCCTCAGTCTCAACGGAACTGAATTTTCCACGAAAAGGAAAATGTACAATTGGTCATAAAAAGAATTCACACTAGTACAAAAGGTACTGTCACTTCGTATTATTTTATCCAACACAAAACTTGTTAAATATGATTCATAACAATGTTCATTTTAACGTTAACGTCATTTTAAATTCTATTCCTAGTTTCTATTTCAAATAACGAAAGTCTTCTTATTTTATACCCTACATATTTACAACATCGATATTTCAAAACATATTTTAATACAATTATATAATTATTTTGATACAAATCTGCGATGTCCAGCTTTCAGAATTTCATTATTTTCGTCAGTTCTCGGCATTAGAAACGTAAAACATCCTCCGGTTGCGAATGCGTTAATTTCTGAAAGTTTTATTACCTGAAGGATCGTCTGAATAGCGATGGTCGGAATGAAAAGCACGCCAACTAAAATCTTTTCCAACATAGTCTGATAAGGCCACTGACCGATGAAGTATAAAAAAAACTTATTGACTCGCAAATACTTGTACTGACTACTCTCCATTCCATCCATTTCGATGATTCTTCGGTTGACTCTTGGCGACTACTGCTCTTAGAATATTTCCTATAAAATGTCGACAGCGGTCATGCGCGGCCCGTAATTGCCGAGTCGTTAGGCATTCCGTTTGCTAGCCGGACTAGATGGATAATTGCACAAATTTGATTCGTCGAGTCATTCGCGCACGCAGAAGGGTGAAAATCTAAACGTATATCTCTACCCGTTTCTCCAGAAATTTTTGTATCGCTGTGATAGTTCGCAGTCCCTCGGAAAATGAAAGGATCGTAGGTAACGTTACGGTTGGAAATCGCGTCAAAAGAATTCTTGAGACATCACGCGTCATTTGTGCATAGCGAATGAAACCCTGGGGACTTGGACTGTATCGAAGCGTGGGATATATACAGTATGGGAAGCGCAGAGGGACTGTGATGTTGTCAGAGATTACGAGTGTTCGTGTTCGTTAGTTTCTTCGAGTTGTGAGAAATTAAGAAAATATATGATACCCACAGTTCCGAGTGCTGGTCGACGAACAATTCTTGAGGTAAACGCCACTTTGAATGATAATTGAAAATTTAATAATTGAAACTTTATATAGTTTTATTTTATATAGTATAGTCACACTTTATATGAAATAAATACAAGAACATAAAACCAATACAAATTGTTCTGTTTTTATTCGATGTAAGTACATGTTCATTTGGCGTTCTACTGTAATCCATTCATACCAATTTGTGTTCGTTTCGTTCTTCTCACATCGTTTCTTGATTAGAAACATCAATATTCGTCATCAGTTACTTGAAATTCATTGAAAGGAGCACAGAACCATGCAGAACGAAAATGATGTTCTTACGATCTAAAATTAATTTAAAACATAATAACCATTCGGATTATACAAATAAATATATTTTTGTATTAATATTGCTTATAGAGTGTATTCGCTTGATTCGAATATTCATTTGTAATAGAAATTCAAAATTAAATAATTTGTTGAAAATGTAGCAGTCTAATTGTAAGTTTGTATCACTTTAATTCTCTCTATTTTTAATTTGTATTCATTACACGATACCTTTATCTATTCTTCTAAATCAAAATAATTCTTAACAAATATATTTAATATTCGACTAATTAAACCACAATGCATTGTTAGCACGAACAAATGTCGATATTTACTGTATGTATGAAGTAGAATATTACAAAGTAGATCTTACCGACGTGAAATTCGCTAAATGTAAAGTGTAAATTTTGCCAGCTGTTATTTTAATAGGCTGTACACTTCTGGACAGCATAATACTTATGAGTTTCCTGCAATCCGTAGATGACTGATACCATTTGCCACTGGTCCTGAAAACACAAATTCTAATTTTAACAATCAACAACTGATGCTGCAATCGATGGTAAACATCATTTCTGTCAGGATACGTTACAACTTTCTATCTTGGTGTAATTTATATTTTCAAATGACAGAAAACCATGCGATTCATTTTCTACGAATTTCTGAATCATACGCGATGAAAATTCTTACGTGTAATCGAATATGCGATCGGTGGAGTCCAAAATTCGTTGACCTCGCCAGTTATCGAGCAAAAGGATACTTAACAGGCACGACGTGAACGATGCAAATCGGAGAGATTTGTTCGGAGTGTCCAGATTCGCTATTGCCTAGTTGCAAAACGAATACATAGTTAATTAGTTTATTTATAAGGTGCTTGGCTTACGTCAATTTGCTGTTACACTTGATACTTTATAAAATTGTCACTAGATTAACTTTTTATTTGTAAAATGTTAAAAAAATATTCTTTTTTTTTTATTAAGAAAATATTGTATTTATAGAATACATATAATTGTATAAATACTGTATTTATAGAGTGCTTGGCTCACATCACTTTACCAACCTGAAATTGAGTGAAGCTTACACCCATCAAATTGAATCCTAATTGGAAGAAAAAGGACGCTGTGTTCGCATCCTCGATTGTTTTAGCAAATCTTGAATGTTCAATAAACAGATGTAAAAGATGATTGTTTAGGTAATGCAAAACAATTTAAGGATATATTAAGAAAACCATAAATAGAGATATATAGAAAAGTATATGAAGAATTCGCTACTAACTCAATTATATGTTTATGTAGTATTATGCAGGTTCTGAGATTTTGATACGCTCTGTCTTTGCGTTCGTCAGAATGCAACTCTATGTTTCTATCGTCAGACTCCGCGAATTTTTGCAGTTTTTCTCTAAAAAAAAAAATCTGTGAATCAGTACTTTAATTGTACATCGATTTTGAAATTTTAAACATATAAATATAAAACATTCTACAAGCTTTAGTATAGCTGTAACGTAATTTGTTGAACAATTCGATTTTAATAAATGCAACGTACATTTTAATTTCATCTAATTACCCTAAAATCTCACAAAGCCCGCACTCGTGCTGAACGTAAAGTACTGTCATCGAATCGCAGGCCACTGCTATCATGATGAACGCCGCGGAGCCAAAATACGAGTGTATCAACAAGGGACAGTAGTATTTATCGGTATCCACAAAATGCTCGACTCGAAACATCAGTGGCCGTCCGTCAGTCAGATTATAGTATCCTAAGGCGTTGGCTGCATTCTGTAGCGACGGCATCATCATGAAGGGTGTCATTGATCCGTATAGAAAAACTGTTGTTAATACGGTATAAATCAAATGACTGTTTCACGAATTTTTCTCGATTTTTCAAAGTAGTGACTCTAACGGTAATTGAATCGGTTGTTTTAAAAACGACGCGTAAGATACTTTCAATGATAATGATGGAAAATGATAAGCATTACTGTTTCCCTGCAATTTACAGTATAAGAATACGTACGGACATCTATGAACAGAGTTAGGTGAATTTTAATTCGGGGTAAAGAATCAAAATTCCAGATATATTCTGAAGAATATAAACAATGTCATTTTGTGGTTTGACCATTTTGTTGTATTTCAAATCACTTACTCTTATCATTCTAACAGTTTCTATAATTTTATGTAACATTTCACAACGACTTCCTTTTTTATTTTATCGTGAAATTAAATATTGTGAAATTAATATTTATAATAATATTTGTACACTGTCCAGAAGTTCGTGTTATTATTAGTTTCATGATAATAAACACTTGTAATTAGTAATCGAGAAATACTGAAGCACGTAACGTCAGAATATCAAAACAAACGTATGTATGTGTTGTTATAGAAAGTAAAGCAACCTCACCTGCATAGTTAAAGGTAATCCTCTTTCCTGTTTCATAATGTCGGGAGAGAATTTTGAAATCACTAGTCGATTCCGAATACGTCTTCCAATCGTCTCGCATCATGTTCAGAAGATTTCTCATCTGTATTTTTTAATTCAAGTACATTCAACGCGATTGTTCGATATTAAATGAATACTCTTTTATTTTGAGTCAAGAATTATATTTAGAAGACGTGGAAGACGTACCTGATACCCGTTAAAAATAAAATTTATGTATTTAGCAGTGCACATACTGCTGATTACGACGGGGGCAAAACTCTCCATAAACGAATCAAAGTCACCTGCAAGAAAAGCTGCCACCATTCCTCCACTCTGAAAATTTACACGTCGCGCAACATTAATCATAAAGACTTACTATGCATTACTATGCAATGCATTTTTCTATAATTTTATTGTGTTACAACGATCATTTACATGCGCGTCACAAAGTTGTAATACCTGAAGAACCAGCAATGTACAAGCGATTGGTAGAAAAATTAAACCGACGAAAACCTTATCCCGCACAGACTGATAAGGCCACTGGCCAATGGTGAACAAAAAGTACTTATTGATTCGCAAATAGCCATACTGTCTCCTCTCCATGCCATCCATTTTAAAGCTTCTACGGTTGCTTCTGTTCGACGACTAATCTTACAATTTTTTCATACAGAACGCCGACGTGCCTCGCGAGCGTGGGAGCATGATTGCTGGGTCGTTACACATTCCGTTTAGGATAATTGCAGAAAGTAAAATCGTTGAATCATTCACACGAGCTATTACGAAGAGTATGGACACATGAGAAAGTCGCATAGGAGAGTCAGTATAATTTTGAAATCGAATTAGCTCCGTGTCCCTCGTAAAATCTGACGCTAAGTAAAACGTAACTTCGCTACCACAGTGTCCATTAAAAATGGACGAGGTTGGATTACAGTTGTAATATTGAATTCTATTACAAGAAAATTGTTTCGCAAATATTGGAAGTGCGACAGTGGTATGTTAAATTTGTTGTATTGGCAATAAAATGTGACAACACACACATGTGCTGCATACAGTGTAATGTAATATACAGTGCAAGACTACCTTCCCACTATCCCATCTCTAGAGGCTTGATTCTTCTAACATATCCTAACACATAAAAACTCCTGACACCTCCTGATGCCTCCTAACAGCTGCGAACACACATCCTGACTGATTTTATTTTAAATCATGGTACGTATCAAATTCTGGCCGATTTTACATTTTGGTGTCAGAAGCACATGCTATGAGGTGGAGGTGGTACGAGAAATACCAGGTACGTATCAAAATTCTGAGGAAATATTACAGTTTGGTATCAGGAGCACATGGTATGCGAAGAGATGGCACGAGGAATACCAGGTAAGTATCGAAATTCAGGCTAAATTTTACTCCTGGTATCAGGAGAACATGATGTGCGAAGAGGTGGCACGGTTGCGCCTACGGACAGGCAACCGGTCCGACATATCTGTA